>NW_022589708.1:245399-281984 GCF_004348235.1 Phoca vitulina
CCTGGGTAGTCCTGTAGGAGCTTCTGAACCGGAGGACGTTGTGTGTGTCCTGGTATAGTTTTCCTCACAGCCTTAAGGCTTGGAAACAACAACTTGTGTCCTACAGCTTTGGGGCCAGGGATTTGGGGCCCATAGGTTGGGCTGAAATTGGCTGGATGAAGCTTCTGTACCGTGAGGCCTCGATGGGGCTGTCGCAGTCTGCTAGTGGATGGGCTGGACTGCAGGTCCCCAATGTGTGCCTCATGTGTTGTGGGTCCATAAAAGTATTGGGACGTCATCTGTGCTCGGACAGCCCCTGCCCACATTCGTGCTGTCCTTCCAGCAGTGGCCTCAGGGCTCTCACTTCTTGGCTCATGGTGCAGCGCTTATCCCAGGGACCAGGTGGAATCCACAAGGCTCTGTCCTTGCCCAGTCACTGTTGGACAGCCCAGACCCCAAGGGGGGACACTGGGCTCACATCTCAGGGGCAGGAGGGTAGAGGAACCCATGACTGTCTCTCTTTGGGTATTTGGCAGGGTCTTTGAAAGCTGAAGTGCATAATCAGCACTCCTAAATCCCTACCCAGCTGGTCATTTTATTCTTATATGTACTGGTCTATTAATTTGAGCAAACATTTACAGGATGCTTACTATTTGCCAGACTAGTGTGCTGTTTCAGATGCTGGAGGCAAAGAAAGAAAGGAGACCCAGTCATGTCGCAGGTTCCACGGGGAGGAGGGAGGAGACAAGCGAGCAGGCCGTGTGGCTGGAGGCTGTGGGTCTCAGGGTGGAGGCCTGGCTGAGGATCTCGGCAGCGTCCCAGTGAGGACTGGGGCTGGCTCTGCTGTCATCCTCCGGGCATCTTACCAGGCTCCTTCCGTGGACGTGGGCCATCCGGGTATCTCTGGGAGCCCCAGCCATGAGTCGGTGTTAGGAGTGGAAATGCTGGTCCGAGTCCACGGTAAGCATGGATGGGGCACAGAATGCAGAGCCTCCTTGTTCACACCACCTCTCTGCTGAGACTCTTCACAGCGTTTGTAATTTGTGCCCTGCTCCTTGTGATGGACGGGATGAGAGGTTGCCACGTGAAGCATGTTTTTGCACCTCTTAGAGAACGAACACGGACGCCTGCCCAGCCCATCATTTCCTGCCTCCTGTATGAGGCTAGCAGAGGGTTGCTCTAGAACAGTGTTTCCCCCGGGGGATTGGTGCGCTTCCTTTCCAAGTAAATTCTGAGAAGTGTGCCTTCAGCCATATTTCCATTCGTGCTTAGCTCCCAGGGAACTCGGAGCTCAACTGATCACTGAGTCACACATGTTGGGGCTGGATAGATATAATTTTCCTTCTTTTCATTATGTTTTGAACTCTTAATTTCCATGTGAACAGCCTCATTTTCTTAAGGATTTTTTTAATGGGGGGGGTGGTATGCACAAGAAGCAGAGGGAGAGAGAGAATCCTCAAGCAGACTTCCTGCTGAGCACAGAGCCTGACCTGGGGCTTGATCCCACGACCCTGAGATCATGACCTGAGCCGAAACCGAGAGTCGGACGCTCAACCAGCTGCACCACCCAGGCGCCCTGTGAACAGCCTTATTTTATGCTTGTCTTTTACCTGCCCCTAATACCTCTTGGAGGAAAGCTGAAATGTGTATTAAGTAGTTCTTCCTGGGTCACGATCCCCGGAGGCAGAGGATGCAGGTGTCCGATGCTGTGGGGTCCAGGCAGATCAGCATGGAGTTTTCAAACTAAATGAGTGTGCAGTAGGGGGGGCTGCTCATAACTTGATTTAGAAATCCAGTTTTGTCTGTTTTTATGGAGTTTTGTTTTATTTAATATCAAGGTGTTTGAAAATATATTCAAAAATATATATTCAGGGAAATAGAATATTTTAGTCATAAAATTGATCTTTTTTGGGAAATAGACTCTTATGTTGTTATAAAAAGCTACGCTGGCTACCAGAATCTGGGCCCATTTAAGTATTCTGAACCAGAGTGACCTGCCTAAATTCTCCCAAAATGTCCCCCTTCCACAAGTGGAGGCCACTGGGCTGGGGAGGGCCCACTAGCAGCGTGTGGCTGTGGTGGATCTGAGACATGGAGGAGGAACCCCGAGGCTCACAGCTGGAAGGAGGGTTCTTAGTCAGTAGAGCCCTCAGTCCACATGATGCTTCTTCCCTCCTTCCTCCATCCTTCTCTTCCTGGGGATCTTGAGGGCACACAGCCTCTGTGCTGGGTGCTGGAGGGCAGCAAACAAGATCACACCCCTTGGAGGTGACACGGCTGAGCATGGTCACCAGTATCACTCCTAGGGCGTCGGGGTCCATGGCCTCCAACAACCCTTTTCAGGTGTGGACGGCCTTGTTCCTTGGCACCCTTGAGGCCGTCCAGACTGGGCAGAGGCTTCTTTATCAGGCTGGACTGCCCCCCCCCCCCCAGCAGCAACGAGGCGTGGGTGTCCACACGTGGGTCTTCTCTCTCTCTGGTTGAGCGGAAGGCCCAGGGGATGAGGGTTTGGCTTTTCTGGCACAAGAATCATTACCAGTGGTGGCTCGGGAACAATGACGCTTTCAGATCACAACCTCTGTCCTCCTTACCCAGGGCTTGGTTCCTGGATGTAAGAACCAGAGTTTGTTCATTCAGTGTCTTTTGTTTACCGTTTTTTAAGGGCTGCCTTTTACTTCTGTTAGTAGATTAGGTGTTTGGAGATAGAACCAGGTTCCAGATGTGTTGTCTTCATCAGATCTGGTTGGCGTGTAGCGTACGTTCCAGACATGGTCAGTAGGAGAAGGAGTCATGAAGATGATCCTAATTTGGTTCTTAGAATGAAACCAAGGATTGCTTTTCTGTTACCTGGTGGCCGCTTATTCATCCGTTCATTCAACACATAATTCAGCACCTGGGACAGCCTTACTTTCCTATGTAAATGTCTCCACGTGCTGGGAAGAGGGACATGTTTTTCCTCAGGGACAGAAAGGCACCGTAATACGCAGCCGGGCCAGGAAATGACCTCTAGCCTTTGGGATAAGTAGTCAACGTGGAAGGAGTGGTAATCTCTTCTGAATATGGTCAGGGTGGGACACCCGAGAGCTGAGAGGCCCACCCCGGTCTGTGGCAGGGCTCCAAGCAAGCAGAGACTCGAGGAAACTCCTCACTCTCAGCCTGTTTGGTCCAGATAGGCGCCCAACAGTAAGGACCCTGGGCAGAGGACGGGGCTGGGGGTGCCGCCCGCTGCTCCCAGACCTCCTGGCTTGAGTGGCTTGTTAGCGTCGGCTCCGGTCAGCCCACTGGTTCTCTGTGGCGCTGTCATCACGGCCCCCCACCTGGGGCCAGTGGGGTGTGGGGGGAATGTGGCTCAGTCTGTGTTCACACACCGGCGTTTTCGCCGGGTCAGGTGTCTCCTGTTCAGGCTCATCTTTCCCTTCTCTTCTCCCAGTACGCACCTTGAGGAATGTCAGCGACTATTGCTTGTGTTCTGAGGTTCTTTGGAGAATAAACAGGAACAAAATCCCAGTTCTGTATTTTCTACCAACGATCATCTCCCATGAGACTTTCAAACAAGTTTCTTTTCTCCTTTTAAGAAACACAGGAACTTGGAACTAAATATCTCATTTGCTGTAAAAAAAAAAAAAATTCCAAAGGGAAGCATGGTAAGCCCTGATTCCCATCATAAAGGTATCAGCTGGGAAGTCCGCAATGTCAGGCAGGTTTTAAGATTAAAGATTTGTGAATGCTGCGAAAGCAATTGGTTCCCAAACCAGAACCGGAAGACGGAAAGTGCTTGTTTTGGGCCTGGCATGTGTGAAGTGACTGCCTTGTCAGGTCAGCTCGGCGGAAGGAGCCTTGCATCGGCTCCTCTTGCCCCTTCACACCTGCCCCCTCTCTGGATATGCCCGTGAACCTTGTTGTACCCTTTGGCGCCTGCAGAATATGGTCACACACCTGCAGGCTTGTGCACATGACCTTTCCCATCTGCCGGAAGTCTTACAGCTGACTTGAAGCTTGGCTCAGATTCGCGTGCCTCTTACCAGATTGGCCATGTTTTCACGTGCTCGACTCATGTAGACATGGTGTGTTCTGGAGCATTATAATGTTGTGGCTGTACAAGAAAACATTGCTATTTCTCTTTCTTCACCTGCTAAGAGCCATTGATGATTCCCGAAAGAAAAACCCCTGGAATTTTTTAAATTAAAACTTCCTGGATCTGGAGGAGCCTTGGAGAGCTCGTGTGCTCTCCTGCTCTTACAGTGGGGGAAACTGAGGCCTGGAGAATCAGGTCTCATGTTCTGTCTGTGTGCAGGAAGGGACCACATGCGCTGATTACCGCTGGTGCTCTTAGAAATCTGAAGGGACACGCTGGTCAGAAATAAGGTGACTACAGATCCCCTGTTGCGTGGGGGTCCGTAACGACGTTAAATGAAAGGTCAAGAAAGCTTCAAACAAGCTGAGTGCGTCTCTGCCCTCCTGGAGGCTCTGGCAGGCCCATTTGCAAACTGGCATCTTTTAAATGAGCTGGTTTCCTCCACGTGAGTTAGAACGGCTGTCTTTGTTGGGAGTTGTGCAGAGGAGGGTGCGTGCCCTGGGTGGCTTTGGTGCTGGGTTCTGCAGAGCTCGTGCTCTGGTTTGGGTCGGTTCTGTTGCTTTTTCGGTTTTGACAAGAATGAGGCCATTTGGTGCCTCGTGGTGCCAGAGGGGCTACCAGCTGTGCCTGGAGGGTCGTTGGCACGGTGGGGGCTCTCGGCACTGCCCCGTCTCCCGAGTGCTGGGCCGGCTGCCTGCAGGCGCCCCGGAAGCCTCGGAGACAGGGGAGGCCTCTGGGAGGCAAGAGTATGTCTGAGGAGACGTCACCTGGGAGTCTGCGTCCCAAGCTGCCCGTGAATGGGGCTGTCAACTTGCTGTTCGTGCTAGTTGTGAGCTTCCAGGGGAGGACGCTAGATTGCGGTGTTGGTAATGGTCTCTAGGCAGACCCGGGGTCCCACGAGGAGTCGAGGAGTTGTGGTGCTTTCTGCAGGGCCGGCTGGGCATGCTGCTGCCTGGAGGTTTCTCCTTCCGTGTGGAGGAGGGGCCATGGGAGGGGGACACTTGACCTACAGAAGGTCTCCCCTCGGGACTTACTTCTAACTGGCTAATTGCTCTGTATTGAAACAGCTGGAGGGTTGCCCAGATGGCTCAGTCGTTACACGTCTGCCTCCAGCTCAGGTCATGATCCCGGGGTCCTGGGATCGAGTAGGCTCCCTGCTCAGCGGGGAGCCTGCTTCTCCCCCTGCCCCCACTTGTGTGCTCACTCTCTCTCTCTATCTCAAATAAATAAAATCTTTAAAAAAATAAACAGCTGGAGTCCATAGTTTTGTCAATAAAAAAGAGTCCTTCTCCTTAATTATTGCCCCAACTTTGACCTAATAATGTCAAATCAAATTCAGAATAAAAAAGCGACCCAGGGAATGAATGGATAAGCAAAATGTGGTCCATCCCTACAATGAAATATCAATTAGCCTTAACAAGGAAGGAAATCCTGACACTTGCTACAACACGCATGAACCTTGAGGGCATTGTGCTGAGTGAAATAAGGCAGTCACAGAAGGACAAATACTGAATGATCCCACTTCGTGAATTACCTAGAGTAGCCGGATTCACAGACACAAAGTGGAAGGGTAGGTGCTGGGGGAGGGGAGTGGGGATGTGTTTAGTGGGTGCAGTTTCAGTTTTGCAAGATGAAAAAGTTACAGAGATTGGTTGCACAACAGTGTAAATATACTTAAGACTACTGAGCTCTATACATAAAGGTGGTTAAGATGATACATTTTAAGTTATATGTATCTTACATAATTTACCCATTAAAAAAATTAAGGGGGCTAATGTGAATAAAATCCTAATTCGTAGGCTAATGGATTCCTACTTTTATCAATTTTTTTGGAGGTTATGTGTACGTTACCTTGTATTCTAACATCGCACATGCTGTTCTCTTTGATATTTGACTTGTGGTAGCAAGAAAGACATTATAAAGACCTAATGAGTGTACAAAAGAGAAAGCAGGTGCATTGCTATGAAATAAATTCATTATTTGGAAATGTGCTTGTGATTAGCAAGGGAACGAAATAATTCTATGCTAAGTTGATGGTATATTTACATTTGATTTTTAGGTGAAGCCAAAAATCTTCCCACCTACCCGGGGCCAAACAAGATGCGAGATTGCTACTGCACTGTGAACTTGGACCGGGAGGAGGTTTTCAGGACCAAGATTGTGGAGAAGTCACTCTGGTAATGTCGGCTGTTGCTTTACTTGATCCGTTTCCTCTGTGTAGCAAATACCCTGAACACAGGCGCCGTTTGCCACTGTCCGAGCTGCTCGGCGTGAGCCAGGTGCTGGATCATTCACACGGGCTCCCGTTCCCGGACAGTTGTCACTGCCGTCTTGCTGGCAGATGATGTTCTTCCCAAATGCTCGGGCTGCCCAGGGCTGAGCAGCCTGCAGGTGCATGGGGAGCTGTTGCTGCTGGGGCGTGTGTGGGCATCTTCTGGTCAGAGATGAGCTGAAGGTGTGTACCGAACATTTTGAGAGGTGAGGATTTGGGAAGCTTATTTTTTTTTACCACCTTCCTTTAAATTTTCCTAGAGAGTCCTATCTGAGATGGGCATGGAGGTAATACTGAGGAAAGGGGGCCTGGAGAATGCTCATTGATAGCGTTAGAAAAGGTCCAGTCAGAAGGAGCAGCACCTAACAGGTCCTCAGATTGAGGAATTTGCTACGTGGTGAGCACATCAGCCCCTCTCAAGGTCACCTGCTGAGGGCTACTCACCGCTGGAGGGCTTGTCGAGACACAGATGTCTGCCCAGGACATGTGGAGTGGGCCGTAATTTGCATTTCTGACAGTCTCCCCGGGATGCTGCCCCCGGACCACACCCCAGGGACAGGAGGTGAGGGTACCCTGACAGCAGTTTACATAGGGGGTGGGGAGAGAGGACCCAGAAATGGCGTGTTAGCGGGGGTGGGGATCATGGTTGGCGGCCCACGTGAAGCCAACAAGCCAGTAGTGGGGTCCTGAGCAAGTACGTTTATCATCAAGTGGTTAATGGAGTGGAGCAGGATCCCCACGAAGCCCGTGACTCCACCTTCAGGGTTAGAATTATGGGTTGTGTGGATCCATGCAAACAGCTATTTTCAGTTTGAGAACACTTTTAGCAGAAGAATTATATCCTTGCATATTGCTCCTTCTCAGAGGGAACAAAGAGTGCGTTCTGACCACTGACTGAACTTTGTTTTTACAAACCTGTTAGGGATTTCCTGCTCCTGACATGTGGAGACACCTTTCATTCTCTGTCTGCACCGGGGCCCGCAGCACTGGGGGGTGCCCCTGAGGCCAAGGGCCATAGTTGTGTGTGTGCCGGGCATGCTCGAGAGTCTCTGATATAATTTGTTGAAGAAAAACGAAAAGCCTGAGACATTTGTCAGGAGTCAAGCCTGGCTTTGGGGCTGGTGATGAAGGTGATGCCAGGGATGATGATGTTACTGTAGCGTTCTGGGTTACTTCCATTATCCTGACACCAGATAAACCCTCTCTGTGTTTGCACAGTTGATGTTGAGGCCCGGAGGTCATAAACCTGGAAAGTAACTGTGGTCTCGGGGAAGCTGAGCCCTCCCCAGACCTGCTGAGCCAAGACCTCTGGGAAGAGAGTCTATTTGGGAACCTCTGTTTTAGGCAAGGTTGAGAATGGGGGTCACAGTCTTCAAAACATTTTAGACAAGTTTAGAAATGGAAATCGTGGTCCCTGGCATTGGTGGTACTAGAAAATGTGCTTCTGGAGCAGGAAAGGGAGGCTCAGAGCTAAATAAAGATAATGATGTAGTAATACTGTCCTGTCAGAAAATCAGCCATCTGAGAAACAGCCAGAATCAGGTGCGAGCCCCCAAAATGCTGTCACAAGGAGCCAGTTAACTCTAGTCAGTGCACTGAGGTAATGGTCCAGACTTGGAGAATTCATATTGCTCTCCTTACAGACAGTTTTAATGAGCTTGGCTATTTTTGTTTATTTATTTATTTGCTCAATGAATATTTATTTTTTAAAGATTTATTTATTCATTTGAGAGAGAGAGCGAGTGCACGTGCACTTGAGTGAGGGAGGGGCAGAAGGAGAGAATCTGGAGCAGATTCCCTGCTGCGCGTGGAGCCTGATGCGATCCCAGGACCCCAAAATCATGACCTGAGCTGAAACCAAGAGTCAGATGCTTAACCGACTGAGCCACCCAGGTGCCCTTCAATGAATATTTATTGAGTGCTTCTCTAATATACCAGACAAGGAGAGGGTGCTGTAAACAGAAAGTTAAACCTGACAACAAAAAGAGACACGAACACAAAATAATTCCAGGAGCTTAAAAATTATGGGTGCATTTGGCCATTTAGTATTGAGGCAAAACCTGTATTCATACTGGTGGACCTTGTGAGCTGGTAGCCCCAAAGTTCTACTCCATAGTGTAAGGGCAAAAAGGCAAATAAACGCACTCCATAAGTTAGCAAAGAAAATTGCTGCCTCCACTTGGTACCAAAAATTTGAAACCAAAAATTAGCTCTCTTCTGAGTTTGCAGGCCTGAATCCAGAAACCTCAGTCCATGCACGTTTATTACTGTAGTCCTGGATAGTAGTTTGTAACGTCCACTGAGGTGACGAAATGCCAGTCAAAGCAAATCCAAACGTATCCTTCAGTCCAGGCCTCAAAGAATCTTCCTCTGTGATCTCTGAGGAGAAAATACACAAAGAACACAAGGAGATAAAGTGTCGTGTGCATTTGCCAAGAAAAACAACAGACTGCAGAATCAGACCTGAAGAGTTTGCAGAATGTCAGCCAACAAAGTTTAATGAGTTTGAAGTAACAAGAGACAAGATTAAAAACATGAATGGGATGAGAAATGATAAGGAATGATGAACCCAGTTTGCAAAAGAACCAAATAGAATTTCCAGAAATGAGGAACACAAGAACTTAAATGAAAACATCACTGGATGAATAAATAGCTGATTGGGTATAGCTGAAGGGAGCAGTGGTAAATGGGAAGGCAAGCTCCGAATACACCCCAGATACACTAAGAAATGGGCAGGATGAGAGAGGTTTAGGGACAGAAGAGAATGGTGTCCAAACATGTCTCGTGAGGTGAGAGGGAAGAAGGGTGGGAGCCTGTACCCGAGGATAGCTGGAAGAGGGTGATATTTTAAGATTCCGGCTCGAGTGGCCTTGGCTAGGGCCCAGGAACAGAAGACTCACCTGGAGGCTTTTGCCAGCCTCGGGGCCAGAGGAGGAAGGCCCAGCCTCCAATGGCAGCTACCAGTGAGAAGGAAGTGGGCACACTGGGAGGCAACCTGACCATGCCGATGGCCACCTGTGTGGGCAGGGGCCAGTCGTCGCCTCCGAGGAAGTCCCCTGCTCGCCCGCGTCTCCCCAGCATGCTTCCACTGGCCTCAGTGTTTCCTCTCAGATCGGATGCTCCATTTGGCAAAGTCACTGTGGGAAATAAAGAGCCTCCATCTGGTCTCTGAACTCAAGAGAGCCAGAGGGCTTGGCGGCCTGGCTGGGCCTCTGGGGCAGGGACAGTCCTGAGCTCAGCTGCTGCCCAGTACCGTCTTCGGGCTCAGCCGGAATCGCAGACGGACTGTGTCAGAGAGAAGGGGACGCGTGTCTCCCCCCTTCTTCTCACCAGTGGAGGGTTGTCTCTGGGGTCCCTGGGCCGGCGACCTTGCTGCGCGGGTGTCCCCAGCACTCACTCATGTCTGCCCCTCACTAGGGAAAGGCCCTGGTTTGTTCTTTTCTTTCCTTTTGATGTGGGAGAGCGGGGGCTCGGGGGAGGCTCTGCTGCAGACCTGCTGGGAGGGCTCGTCGGGTCAGACACCAGGGAGCACAGGCCCTTTCCTCCTGGCCTTAGCCCTTCTCCAGAAAAGTGATTTTGGGCACAGTTTCTGTCTTACGAGGAAAAATACTTTCCTGACGTTGAGAGTGAGCTTTGCTCACATGTAACTTTTATGGCTATAATTGTGTTACCGCTTAAATGGCAGCTCATTGTCTGTTTGCTTAAGCTCAAGGCTCTAGGATGATGGGCCGGCAAGGCCGGGCTCACGGGCAGCTACCTATCCTGGACGGCACGGCGCATCTGTGGAGAGCATCCCAGGACCCCACCTAGGAGAGGCTACCTCCTGCTTCCAAAACAGGGATGGGGAAGGTTCCATCATGGAGGAAATCACCATTTTGTCCAGTAAAAGGAGCATATCCATGTTACATGCACACAAGAAGTTAAAACCAAGACCTCTTAAGTGCTGGGTTAGCCCGCTCATTTGCAAGACGATTCCACAAAGTACTAGTGTTTTCGTTTCTTTTTGTCAACGTATGTGATTATTGCGAGGAAGACATTGCCTACCTTTTCCCACAAAATCCCCCCAAGATGTACGAACAGCTCCTGGCCGGCAGAGGAGCTGCCCCAAACTTCCTGATCTGACCCTCACCTTCCCCAGTGGCCACTCTGAGAGGGGGCCGTGCTGAGCCTCTCCCCACAGCTGCTCCGGGACCCCCGCCCGCGGTCTGCCTGCTCTCACCTGGTTTCGTGGTGGCGGGGGGCGGCCACCTGGTGCTGGCCTGTGGGCCCCTCTCGTCTGCCCGCAGACGCGGAGCTCTGGCGGCTCCTCGCGGCTGCTCGCGAGCCGGTGGGAACGGTGCTCATGCGGCTCAAAGGGCCTTTATGTCTGGAGTGTTAACGGCAGGTCACAAAGCTGTGTTCACAGTAAGGTTCTCTTTTGTTCCAAAAGTTGGGATTGTTCCAAAATGGTCTGGAATATGTGGACATAAGTGTCAGTGTGGTTATTTTGTGGGGTTAGTGGGATTATGGAGGATGTTTTTGTTTTTGCTTTTTTACATAAGATTAGAAGTTAGACAGTAAAATAACCGCTTTCTGGAGCAGAGTGAGGACGAGCTAGCTCATCACCGTGTTTACCGACACGGCGCAATTACGGCCCTCACGTCCTGTCGTTCCTGCTGAGAATATTCCCAAAAGAAGAGTTGTTTTCAGGCGGGATGGGTGCACACTTAAACCTGGAATTAAAGGAGGCTGTGGGTCCCTGACGTGACAGCACCTTTCTTTCTGCTCATACTGAAGAACGTACCAGCTCTGCGGTGTGCTGGGCGTAACTCCAGCAAAGAGGACCCCGTAGCTCCACAGTTTTGAGGGGGAGAAGCTGTCTGGGGTCTATGGTTTGGGAAGACAGACTCCATTTTCTTGGAGGTTTTTAATAAAAACCACGTTGTTGATGAGCAAACACCGATTTTGATTTATGAGGCTGTACACAGAACAGTTTCTCCTAACATTTACTTTTATCTCGAATTTCTCCAGTTTAAGTTTAAAAAAAAGTCTTTTGGACATAAATGCAGGCTTTACGCCCAGACAGTCCTTGCCAGCTGCAGTAGGTGAATTTATGCCCCACAATCTTGGGGTGCTCCAGGTGGGAATCCATCCCCCCACTGTTCTGGGGTGCCCCAGGTGGGGATCCATCCCCCCACCGTTCTGGGGTGCTCCAGGTGGGGATCCATCCCCCCACCGTTCTGGGGTGCCCCAGGCAGGGATCCATCCCCCCACCCCACCGTTCTGGGGTGCTCCAGGTTGGGAATCTACCCTCCCACCCCACCACTCTGGGGTGCCCCAGGCGGGGATCCATCCCCCCACCATTCTGGGGTGCCCCAGGTGGGGATCCATCCCCCCACCCCACCGTTCTGGGGTGCTCCAGGTCGGGAATCTGCCCTCCCACCCCACCATTCTGGGGTGCCCCAGGCGGGGATCATCCCCCCACCATTCTGGGGTGCTCCAGACAGGGATCCATCCCCCCACCGTTCTGGGGTGCTCCAGGTGGGGACCTGTCTCTCCATGGTCCTGTAGTATTCCAGGAGGAATCCAGTTTGGGTCCTAGTGCTTGGGGGAAAGAGTGTGAGCAGCTCTGAATGCCTTTCCTGCCTGGTCCTGTGCCTGCCCGATGCTGACCTCAGGCTCCTTTGGCCCTGCCTGCCAGGCTACCACCCTCACATGTCCTCCGTGTCCCTGTGATCAGCAGCCACCGTGGACCCTTGGGTGCTTCACTGCCCGCATCCCAGCACGGAGCCCCTCGAGTGCAAGCCGTGATTGGCCCAGTGACCCTTCTGTCCAGCATTGGAACAAATACTGTGATCTGACCTCAGACTCTCTCCTTCCTGGCAGAGGCTTACCTACATCCCTCCTGTCCCTGCTGCAAGTGTGCAGAATGCCACACGACACGACACGCGTCCCTTGTGGGATCGGAGCGGCTTTCTGTCCAGGAGCTGCCCCTCCCTGGAGTGACATGAGTCGGGGTTGGGGTTCAGCACAGGGGCTGAGCATCCTTCCTCCCAAGAAGATGCAGCATCTTGTCGGAAGGGAAAAGGCTCTACGGCGAAGGCTCGTGGGTGCTGGGGAGCCAGGCCACGCAGGGATTTAAAGGAGGTCTGAAGGAAGTGAGAAGAAACCAAAAGGTTTTCCTCCTGCCTCTGAGGCTCCTTTCTGGAACCGTGTGTCACAGGCCTTCCTGGTACCCATGCCTGCTGCAGATGGAGACGCGGCCGCTTCCAGCTCCGCGGTCCCTGTGGGCAGTACCAGCACTCGACTTCCTTGGTGTTTCTCATTCTTCTCCTGTGGACCTTTGAACAGTATTTGGTTTAATGGAATTTTAAGCCAGCTTTTAGTTAATGATGTAACAGGCACATTTTATTAGCTGAACTCTGAGCTGTTTGGAGATAGGCTGCTGCCCTTTTTGGAGAACCCAGCCTGCCTGCCTGGCTTCCAGTCCATGTTGGGCTGTGGGGTGGGCGGAGTTCCCTCTGGGAGCCTGGACGCTCTGCCCCAGGGTGGCCTTCTCTGTGGCACGTCGACTGTCGTAAGAATGGTCCTCTCACAAAGACACTCAGAGTGGGGTTCCTCATTCTTGGGCGTGCAGCCTTTCCATCTATCCCAAATCTGGAGCAGCTCAGGCAGTCCCGCTCCTCGCTCCTCCGCCCAGATGTTGGGAAATGGACTCGGGCGTTTGCGACATAGCCTGAAACCAGAGAAAACCAGGTGCACAGCTGTTTTCTCGCAAGCAAACATCGTGGCCGTGGGGCTAGCTGCCAGCCTCGCGCAGATGCTGGGAAATGACTCATGGAGAAGTCCGCGGTTTGTCCGCCCGTCCCAGATGAGGCCCTGTCTGAGCCTCTGGGCTGCACATCTGGGCTCTGGGAGGAGTGGGAGGAAGGCGGGCGGTTTCCCCTTGTCGGAGCTACTTACAAATCCACTCCGTTTTCAGCAAGAGGGTGTTTGATTTTGTGAAACTCCATTTGAGCTTCTCCCAGTAATTACTGAGGGAAAGAGCCTGTCACTCTGGCCAGCCTCAGGGGCGGATGCCGCTGCATGCATTAATTTCCTTCTGTCAGATAGCAGTATTTAAGGCAAGCCAAGTCCTTTGGGCTGCTTTTTTCTTTATTTGGAAAGAGGGTTCTGGAGCCCTAAGGCTGCAAGTGGGGTGGACTGTGGGGCATGAGTCATGCATCTGACTGCGGCGGACCTTGGCTGGGGACAAAGCGGGGTCTGTGTGGAGAGATACCCCAGGTTATGCTGCTAATGGGAAGGAAGGGGAGGCTGGGGGCTGGGGCCCCCTTTGAGTTCACCAGAAAGAAGACATTGTCTTGCCCGGCACATGGAGAAGGGCGGGGATGGGAGAACACTTCAGTTTCCCTTCTCTTTGGGAACGTGCTTCGGACTCCGCAGCCTGCAAAGACACCAGTACAGACTCCTCTTGAGCCAGGATGGGGTGGGGTTGTCCGACTGACTGTGTCGGTGTGTCCTGGGCTGGGGGACACTCAGGGGAGGGGTGCCCGCTCCACTCACACCTCATGTCCACCCTCCTGCCCGGACAGATGTCACGTTGCCCGGGCAGCCTCAGCTCCTGAGTGCAGGAGCCCTGCTACTCGGCTAGGGCACATTTTGCAGAAGGCAGGACCTTGCGCATTGATGACAGAGAGTATCAACAACTTGGTGGTGTTTCCAGTTGAAAAGGTGTTTCCCATATGCTGTGTATCAGTTATTTACCTTCTAATCTGTAACACAAACCTGAAAGCTCTCAGTGGATTTCTGTCCTGAACACGAGAAGGTGGGCATGAATACAACACGGGCCAGAGGCATTTCAACAAAAGTGCTCACACACGTTTGGTTGACACTGAGCTGCACCGATGATTTCAACGTTGCCAACGAAAGCAGGAGGTTCGTTTTGCCATCAGATGAGCCAAGTTTGTAAATGTTGGTAAGACTGTGTTGGACGTGTGGGCTGAATCTGTCCTCACTCTCTGGAGGGTCGCAGGGGGTTGTGCGCCAGAGCCTCCCACCAGGGAGCACCCTTCCGCCAAGCACGTGCCCGTGGGAGCTGCTCAGGGACAGGTGGGCGGCCAGGTAGCAGGCTGCTCTGCTGCGGGCGCCCGTCAGGGTTGGGACGGGTGAGTCCAGCAGGTATGCTCACTCAGACCTCAGGGCTGTTTGGCGGCAAACATTTTATGTACGTATTTGGAAAGTGGTCCATGGCATGATATTAAAGGAAAAAGTGAACTGTATATTGGGATATATAGTGTAATCCTACTTCTATTGTGAAAATATGTGTCTCCATCCATATCTATTCCTGTTCCATATTCATCGATCTTCAGAGAAAAAATCTGGGAGGATGTACCCTATAATGTTAATTTTGGTTTTCACTTTCTGACATCTTTATGTATTTTTAAAATTTTGGTTTTTAAAAAATAGCTTTATTGAGATATAATTCACATACCACATAATTAACTTATTTAACATGTATAATTCTGTGGCTTTCAGTGTATTTGGAGTTGTAGCCATCAATTTTGGAATATTTTCATGTCCTTTTACTACCCCTATTTCTTGCGGCACTGGCCCACCGTTTGTCTCTTTGGGGCATTTTGTGAACATGGAGTCACACAGTGTTCGGCCTTTCGTGGCTTCTCTCCCTGAGCATCATGATTTCAGGGTTCATCCGTGGGTAGCAGGTGTCCGAGCTTCACTGCTCTCCGTGGCTGATGACGTTCCCCTGTCTGGACAGACCACACTTTTGTTCATCCGTTCCTCTGCCGATGGACATTTGGGTTGTTTCTGGTTTTTGGCAGTTGTGAGCACGGCCATAAACTCGCATGCACAAGTGTTTGTGTGGACGTGTGTCCCCACTGCTCTGGGCTGGATGTCTGGGAGTGAGGTTTGTTGGGCCATTTCGAGGAACGGCCACTGTTTCCAAAGCGGCTGCCCCAGCGGGCTCCGACTTCTCCACATCTCACACTTGTTATCATTATTTCTAGTTAAAAGTTATAGGAAACATTCTCATCTGTGAATGTTCCTTTTTTAAAGCAAACAATTGAGATCATAGAGGAGTAAAGAAGCACAGGGAAATCCTAAGAACATACGCGGGAGTGTGACTCAGCGTACTGTGGGAGGCCGTGTCTTTGTGGGGTACCTTGCTGAGTCTGGGAGGGACGGGCTGTAGGCAGTGCACAGCTGGTGCCGCACACGCAGCCCCCGAAGCCAGGCCGTGCTCCGTCCGGGACTCCGCCAGCCCCTCGGGGCACAAGCTTGCCGCCAAGGCTGGGTGTCCTGGTGCTGCGAGTCACGTGGAACGTGGCTCCCTCGGTCTGGCTCTCTCCTCTGGGCGCAGGCGCCGTGTTCCTGTGGCCTCTGAGGGGAAGGCTTGCCCCCGGTGGCATGACCGAGGGTATGGGACGGGAATCCGTGCACTGCCCGTGTGTAACACGCGATTAATCTGGAGACTGTGATGACCTCGAGGCTTGTGTTAGTTGTGTGGCTGTGGAATTAAAGGGTTCTGCTTCGTGGCCCATCACCCCAGAGAGGGTTCTCTGGGGTGGGGCCCGGGCAGCCGTGTTTTCTAAAAACCTGTCCGGGTAGTTCTGATTTGCAGCCTGAGGGAATTAGGGTTGGTCCCATGTGGAGAGTAGACGACCAGAGTCCCACGTACCAGGACGGGGGTCCCGGGCGGTGGGTGGGACTGTTGGTGAGACAAGAGAGCACAGTCCAGATTCACATGTGGCTTTCCCTAGAGATACCTGCCACTGGGCAAATAGAAATGTGCAGGGGAAGCCTGGGAGGCAGTTCTGATGTGTGTGTGACAGCTTGGTGGCATGGCGCCCTCTCCACCCTCTGACCCTCAGAACAACAGGGCCCCCCCTGCTCTAGTCTTGTTCAGTGAGTGAGTAAAGCACGCTCAGCCTCTCGGGTATCTGGAAGGGCAGCTCCCGAGTTGAACACACTCTGCTTTGCTGTGAGGCAGATCTCTGCTAGAATGCCCTCCCCTTGGCTCTTGCTTTCTTGGTGGTTGTCTCCCGGTGGGCTGGTCCTTCAAGACCCCAGGCCTCTGCCTGCCTCAGTTGCTTCTGGATTATTCCCTCTGGCGCCCCAACACCTTTGGCCCTGCTGGGACCACCAGCTTCCACCTCGGGTCCTCATCTTCCCACCCGGCAGATCCACTCTGCACACTCCAGGCCGATGCAGTGCCGTGTCTGCGAAGAAGGGCTCAGGCAGGTCCCACCAACATGGCTCCTATTCTAGGGAGCTGTGGCAACGTGAACAAAGCGGTTCACGTCTTCCCTGTCCCCACCCGCCGGGGCTGGCTCTCAGCTGCTGGCGGAGGAGACAGGATGATCCCAGCACCTCTGTGCTCCCGCCTGTCTGCAGGTCGGACCGCACTGGCTACATACCGTGGATACGTTGCTGCTTGAGGGGGAGGCCTTTTCCATATTTCAGAGGCCTGACCATCCTCCTCAGCCACTGCCTGGTCTGGGCTGCGCCCAGCCCCGAACCTGGCTCCCTCTCCCAGCCTGGCCTCACGAGCCTGGGGTGGGACTCAGGCAGCGTGTAGAACGGGCAGACGCCTGCCCACACCCTTGCTCCCGGGGGCTGGTGCATCTCCAGCCTGGTGGGCTGGCATGGAGCCCAGCACCTGTCCTGCATCTGGTTTCCTCATGGGGGGCGTCTCCTTGCCCCGGGAGGGGTCCATTTGCTCCATCTTCCCAGGGCTCACTGGGCCGTGCTGAGCTGATCCCGAGCTACAGAGATGAAATGTGTGTGCTTCAGCAGCTGGGCTATTTTGACTGACACATCACGTGCCTGTGTCTAAGGAGAGTTTACTGTTTGCTGATGGGGCAGTGGTGGGAAGCAGACACATGGGGTGACCCCACATCATGCCACCAAAAACACTATTCTAGGGAGCTGTGGCATTGGTCAGACGGAGAGGGACCGTCATCTTCTGGCCACTGAGAAAGAACAGTGCTAATTAAAAGTACGAACTGTCCTGACACTGCGGCGTGCATTCTGATTTCAGAGATGCTCAGACGTGGTGGGGAGGGTCATCTCAGAACGGATAAAATGTGGGCTGGAGCTGGGAGCCGCCCCGCCCTCCTCCCTCTGTTCTGGGGACGCATCCAGGGCCCTCGCAGTGAGGTTCCGCTAGGAGTACCACACCGTCCACCTTCTGCACTGTTATTCTAGCTTGAGCAGGAGTGCACGTTCCTCCTCTTCTAACCGACACAACACACCCCGTTCGCTTTCCTGACCGATCGCGTTTCCTCCTTTGGGCCTCGGCCGTAGGTGTGTGTGCCACGGTGAGCTGCTGACCATCTCGTACCCGGTGAAGCCTGTCGGGTGCCCTGCCGTTTCCAGCGTGGGTCCGCTAGCTGCAGACCATGTGTGCGGACTCAGCCCGGGCCAGCCGAGCAGTTGGGGGGCTGTTTCATGACCTCGACTGGGTTTGCAGTTCACACTGGGTCTCTGTGCACAGGGACTCACGTGCGGAGTCCGTGTGGAGGGTCAGTCAGTGGGCAGGGTCCTCTCCCCAGTGACAGGTGCGATTTCACCCCGACTTCTGGGGAAAGAGAGCATGGTCTGGAGCCGGCATGCTGGGTTTGACTGACAAGCATGAAGTGAGGCTTGCCAACCACTGCCCCGCACATTCCAAGTGTCCCAGCGGTCCTGGAGCTTGGGTCCAGCCCGGACACACACAGCAGACGTCATTGTCACTGCGGGCCGCTCACTCGGGGTGACGGGCCTTGGGGCCGATGGCAGGGACCATGCTTGTAGCCCAACGAGCAAACCACAGTTCCACATCTCACACGTGAACACAATGTGGCGTGTTGGTGAGACACGTAAGAGCGTGATTCCGTGTGTGCCCACGCTGCCCAGCTCACCTAACAGAGCCCTTCTGCTTGCTTCTCAGCCCCTTCTACGGAGAAGACTTCTACTGTGAGATCCCTCGGAGCTTTCGGCACCTGTCCTTTTACATTTTCGATAGAGATGTCTTCCGGAGGGACTCCATCATAGGTAGGTACTGAAATGGGTGTTTTCTGCATTTTCTCTGCCTCTTTTGGGCGGGGCCTCATTCTCTCGGGGGTGTGTCATCTCCTCTGGGCAGTGCCCGTCAGCATCCTTGGCCTGGCTTTTTTGGCTGTGATGAGCAGCTCTGGGAGGTGGCGGTGGGTACCTGGCTGGCCTGGTGGTGGCATCCCCCATGCCCTGGACGGGCCTCCGGAGGCCCTTCCCCGTGCCCTGGACCGGCCTCCCGAGTCCCCTGTGGCAAGGATGAGCTGCCTGAGTGCCCCCCTAACCCCGTCAACGTGTAGAGGAGCTTCACACCATGAGCTCACGTAGGAGAAAGGCTTCAGAGCTGTCCTTCAAAGTGAGGGTACAGTGACCACCAAGTGTGTCCCCAAATCCCCAGACTGCACCTGACCTGAGTTTGACAGCTCTCCATGGGGATTGGGATGGTATTGGGGTGCTCTCAGAGGCATTGGGGTCTCTCAGAGGTATTGGGGTACTTTCAGACGCCCTAGCATTTCAGTGGAGCGCTCCTGGAGAGGGAGGAGAGGTGTGGAACAGCAGAGCCTGCTTGAATCAAGAGGGTCCTTGTGTGTGGGCCCCACTGTGCACCCACACAGACCGCCACCTGCATGGGGCTCCTATAACATGCTCCCAACACCAGAAGGCTTTTAAACATGCCTCCGTTTTCTGACATGGGACTAGTCCTGCAGCGATGAGCTCCTGCTCGGCCTCTCTCCTCTGCTGCTGAGGAGTGTGTACCCCAGGTACCTAGCCCCCATCCGTGCTGGCGGACCCACATCCTCAGGGGCTGAACCTGGAGCTCCATAGTTTTGTGGAGTTCCTCAGGTGATTCTTAGAGTTAGAAGGAAACATGTACTGAATGCATTTAACAGGTGCAGGGGCTTATTCTGGGTGCTGTACAAATATGACTCCTTTAACCTTCACAGTCCTGTGCTGCAGGTGCATCTTCAACTGAGGGAACTGGTACAGACAAGCCAGATGGCTGTTAGGTGTTAGCCCGGCGTTCACACCTGCAGCTAGGGTCTCAAGTCTTCACCTCACTTTAGACCATGCGTTGCAGACTTCACGTAGAGGCAGTCGTTGGTTGAATGTGGAGGCTGTTGGGGAGGGAGAAGTCCAGGATGACTCCTGGTTATGGGTTTGCACCACCAAGTGGATGATGGGTGCTGGGACATACACAGGGCTGGAAAATGGTGCGTGTGGTCCTGGTGGAGGGTGAGGTGGGGGGAGCTGGAGATGAGGTGGTGAAGAATGAGTTCCTCATGCCAGGATGAGATACCATCTCCTGCCATGAACAGAAACCCATCATCACCAGGTACCACCGTCCACCCATCATGCACAACCAGCCATCCATGCTCCTCCACCATCAGACCACCACCATTCACCCTCCTCCACCATCCACCCTCTTCCATCATCAGACCGCCACCATCCACCCTCTGCCACTGTTACCACTCACCATCCACCCTCCTCCACCATCAGACTACCACCATCCACCCTCCTCCATCATCAGACCCCCACCATCCACCCTCCACCCATCATGCATCACCAGCCATTCACTCTCCTCTATCACCACTCACCATCCACCCTCCTCCACCATCAGACTACCACATCTACTCTCCTCCACCGTCAGACCACCACCATCCACCCTCCTCCACCATCACCACTCACCATTCACCCTCCTCCACCATCAGACCACCACCATACCCCCTCCTCCACCATCAGGCTACCATCTACCCTCCACCACCATCACTACCCACTGTCCACCATCCACCCATCATGCACCACCAGCCATCCACCCTCCTCCACCATCATACCACCACCATCCACCCTCCTCTACCATCAGACCACCACATCTACCCTCCTCCACCATCAGACCACCACCATCCACCCTCCTCCACCATCACCACCTACTCTCCACCATTACCTACCATCCATCATCCTTCATATGTTCTCCACATCCCCCACCTATTATGTAACATTTACCATTCTCCAGCCCTCAGCCTGTCCCTTCATCCACCATTTCTGTTCTACCACCCACCGTCTTCCACCACTGTCATCCAACCACTTCCAGCCCCAAATATGTCCCACTACCCAAAATCTGCTTGGTGTAAACCCATAAAGCTGCACTCATTCAGGACTCCCTGTCCCCATTTATATCTGTCCTAGCCCTGGGCATATATTTCTCATTTTTTGGAATGGAACCATGTGACTGGGTTTTCTTCCACCTGAAGAGGGTAGCTCTGCATGGTTCAGGACAACAGGATGACAGATACCAGCCTCAGGCCGGGGAGGCCCTTCTTCGGCAACACCTATTGGTTGGAAGGGAGCATTCTTCCTGTTGCACCAAAAGTTCTTTTACCTTGTGCCTCCTGTGGTGGGAGCCACCTTGAGCATGCTGCCCCTCCCTGCATTCCTAGTCCAGCAAAGATGGGTGGTGCTGCTGTTGACCCATTCATCCCTGGGTGGAGGTTTGGGCTGTTTCCAGTTTTTAGTGATTGTGAATAAAGCTGCCAGGAATACTCTTCTGCATCTTTACATTGACACATGTTTTCATTTCTCTTAGTAGAGACCTGAGAGGCAGATTGCTGGGGTGTATTGAAAGATGGCAGAATTTGCCACTCCAAAATATGCACTTTGGCATAAGGTTTAATTTGAACTGAAGGCAGTTGAGAATAAGCAGACACAAGAAAAGATCTCCAGCCTGCCTGAAAAGCAGGACATGAATTGTGCAGAAGTTAATCACCAAGACAACTCTAGAGCCCTATTAGGCTGGAGGTGACACTGGAGGGGTCTACATGACCCACCTTTGTCTGCCACTGGCCCCTTCCTGCAGTTTTTGCCCTGGAAGCCCAGTGGCCTTTCCTTGGTCTGTCTCTTCTCTGAAAATTTGTTGTTGTTTTAGGTTAAGATGCTATAGAAGTGCAAGTTCTTGCTCACTGCTGAGTTTCCCCCGGGTATATTTGAGACGTGTTAATAAACTTCCCTTTGTTGTCCTCTTATTAATCTTTCTTCTGTTGCAGAGCCTAAGAGAACCTAGAAGAGTGGGAGAAAAAAGGTTTTCCCTCCCCTATTGTGTGTGTTTACCTCTGTTAGAGACTGCCAAGCCCTTCTCCCGTATGACTGCGCCATCTTGAGTTTTCCCAGCCGCGTGAGAGTCCCAGGTGCCACACAGACTCTCAGCGCTCAGAATTGTCAGTTTTTATTTTTAACCCATTTATGCCATCCTGATACGGGTGTAGTAGTATCTCATTGTGGTTTTTATTGCATTTTCTGACGAAGAATGAGGCTGGGCATGTTTTCATGTGTTTATTGTCTGTATCTCTTCTTTGGTAAATTGTTCAAATCTTTTGCCCTTTTAATTAGGTGGTTTTATTATCGAGTTTTAAAAGTTTTTTGTGTATACTTGATACAAGTTCTCCATGAGATACTTGTTTTACAAATATTTTCTTCGTCTTTGTTCTTTTCATTTTCTTACCAGTGTCTCTCAAAGCCCAGAAGTCTTTAATTTTGATGAAGTCCAGTTTGTCAGAATTCTTTTACAGTTTATATTTTTGGTGTCATAACTAAGAAATCTTTGCCTACTCCAGGGTGTGGAGATTTCCTTCTTTTTTTCTTTCTTTTTTTTTTTTTTTTAAGGAAGTTTATGGTTTTAGCTCCTACGTTTAGATCTATTTCAGGTAAATTGTACATCTGACACACAAAGTTCATTTTTCTCCTTGTAAACGTCCAGTTGTACCAGCATCATTTATTGAAAAACTATCCTTTCTCCATTGAATTACCTTGGTGCCTTCTTGAAAATCACCCAGGTTTATGTGTATGGGCCTATCTCTGGCTTCTCTAGGCTGTTCCATTGATCTGTACCCCTTTCCTTGCTCCAATACCCAGGGTCTTGGTGCCTGTGGCCTCAGCCCGTCTCAAGTCAGCGGTGTGATTGTCCCAACTCTGTTCTTTTCCAAACTTGTTTTGCTATTCTAGGCCCTTTGAATTGTCACTTATATTTTTTAATCAGCTTCTCAATTTCCCAAACCACTGAGATTGCATAGGTGTATAGATTAATTTGGGGGAGCAGTAACATCTTAACAGAATGGAGTCTTCAGACCCTCCAATAGGGCACGTACTTGGTCTTCCTTAATCTCTCTCATCAGTGTTTGTGATATGTTTTCAGCATACGCATCTTGCGTGTGTGTGTGTGTGTGTATTTAAATTTATCCCTCTGTATTTTATTCTTTTTTTAAGATTTTATTTATTTGTGAGAGAGAGAATGAGAGACAGAGAACATGAGAGGGAGGAGGGTCAGAGGGAGAAGCAGACTCCCCGCTGAGCAGGGAGCCTGATGCGGGACTCGATCCCAGGACTCCAGGATCATGACCTGAGCCGAAGGCAGTCGCTTAACCAACTGAGCCACCCAGGCGCCCTATCTGTCTGTATTTTATGTTTTTGATGGAGTAGACGAAGATTTCTTAGGCAGCACACCAGGGGCACAAGCCATCAAAGCATCATTTTGTGAATGGTCCTGTTGGTTTTTTTTTATTTTTTTTATTTCAATCCTTATTCTCATTGTTTGCACAAATACAACTGATTTTTATGTATGGACTTTATATTCTGTGGTCCTGCTGAACACTCCTGTTCTAGCTTTTCTTGTAGGTTTTCCTATAGCTTCTGTGAATAAGACCTTATTTCTTCCTTTCCAGTGTGTGTGCTCTGTTTCTTTTCCTTGCCTCCAGGCCCTAACTAGGACACCAGGTTGAGTGGAGTGAGTCATAGGAACAAGCATCTGTCCCACAGGCTTGTCTCAGGAGGCATCTGTCTGTCCTCATCAGGTCTGACCTTAGCTAGCCTTCTTGCAGGTTTCACCCCAGTCCTCTGTACCTGGTTCCCCACGCCACCTGCCCTCCGTCGTGCTCCTTGCCACATGCCGTCTTCTGCACAGGCCCTGAGGCTTGGGTTCTTAGTGCGTGATGGCAGCACCACCTCTGTCCACATGAGACCGTGAGGCCCAGGTGGTCTAGTGACCTTTTGATGTCTCTCAGGTAGATTGGGACACATTTAAGTAGATATTATAGTTCATAGGTCACGTATTCTCTCCGAACAGCGTTTAGAAACACTAAACGTGTCTAAAAAGTACACATTTGTATACTAAGTAATGATGTATAAGTTGTGGGATTCATATAAGCATTAAATATGCAATTCCTCCCTATTTCAGCTAAAGCTCATAAAAGCATTGTAATGACTTAACATCTCAAATCTCAAATATAATCCTCTTATCCAGCTGAACTAATCACAGTCTGAAGATTTATCTTTTTTCAGTGAAATATACTGCCCAATTCAATTCCAATAATTTTTTTTCATGTGGCTTTATTCCCTTGAGACTTAAAAACCACATTCCCACTGCGGGGGATGGAGTTTGCTGGAGCTGCCAAGAGAGGAAGGGTAGTCTTCCCTCCTGCTGGGGGTGTGCTGGGGGATGGTGAGAGGCGGGGGGGAGGCCAGGTGTTGGGGGCGGGGGGGACTGAGGCAGGGAAGGAGCAGGGGTCCTGAGGGAGCCATCCTGCCCTGTAACTTGGTGATGCTGGAGGAAATCCCACATCCCTGTAATTTGGGCTGCTCTCCCATTTCTTTGGAGTGTCGTCTGCGGACTTTGCCCACTACGTGTCTCTGCACCTGCCTCTCTTGCTCTCCACCCCCTCCCTTCCTGCCCCCCTGCCAACTGCGAGCAGTAGCTTTAACGTGTCCTGCAGTCTGTGGCTACACAGGATCTGGCTCCAGACGGCTCTCGGAGGTGAGAGCTGAAGCAGCGGGGTCCAGGTGGGCAGTGGCATGGATGCCGGGGGTGCTAATGTGCTGTATCCACTTCAGGGGGACACAAGTACTGGCCTTGCCGACGAGCCCTGGTGGGGTGACCCAGGGTCTTTCCCAAGGCTGTTTCATGGCTGGGAAGTGCGAGGTTCCTTCCCTTTGAGAATATGAAGTGATGTAAGTGATGGTTCCACGGGCAGGGTGATGGGGGCTGATGGCAGTGATGGTGGGACTCAGTCGTCCCGACTCCCCAGGCCCCAGCCCTCTGCCCATGAAATGGCTTTTCTGTACATGTGTTGCCTTCCAAACCCCATCTCTGCCCTGTGGGTAGGTCTCACGGGGTCTGGAGTCCAGGGCAGGGTCGGCCGGCCGAGTTCTCAGAACGAGGTTGAAAGCCGTCAGGGAGGAAGCCTTTTTCTCTACCCACCGAGGTTCTCCGGCAGGGCCTGTAACATTGGAAGAGAGGAACAGTTCCTTAACGCCTGTAGCTTATGTCAGGCAGGAGACAAGGACCTCGAAGAGCTGGCTGGACTTGTGCAGAGGAGGGGTCCACACCTGGAAAAGTGACCCGACAAGGGGAGAGGCTTTAGGCTCCCCAGGGTGGCAGGCTGTGGGGAGGCAAGCACGTGGGGCTGAGTGGAGTCAGGAGTCAGGTTCGCTGGTGCAGGACCATCTTGGGCCCCTGTTTGACTTCACCGGAACACCTCCCGGGAGAGGCTCCACGGCAACCCTCACTCCCCACAAGTTTGTGTGGGTAGCTCTGGGAGGGCCTCTTTCTGCACCTGCTAGTTCTCATTTGCTGCCAGCTCAAAGTGGCCTATTTTGGGGTGTCCTATGCTGAGCTCCCAAGGACCCGACAGAAGGACAGGCTTTTCTTTTCCTAAAACCTCGTATGGAGAAGCAGAATGGCGGCAGCCCCAGCCAGGTCTCACGAGAGGCCTTCCGGATGCAACATTGCCCGTATTGATCTTACTGGAGGGAAGACAGCGTGGTGTTAGCTGTTTACCCAGTTATCTGTTCTGGAGTCTCCTGTTGGAGAAAATTGGCACTGATCGTGGAGAGAGTTCCACTTATTGTTTTGGGGGATTTCTTCCCTCTTGTGACGCTTTTCCTCTGTCTGTGTTGTAGGGAAGGTGGCCATTCAGAAGGAAGACTTGCCGAAGTATCATAACAGGGACACTTGGTTCCAGCTGCAGCACGTGGACGCCGACTCAGAAGTGCAGGTGAGGCCTCGGTGGGGCGCGTGGGAGGGGAGGGGACTTTGGTCTTACCAGGGAATGGTAGTAGCAAGTTACGTCCTCTTACAGCGAATACAGGCATGTTAGCCTTGTTTATTCTTTTGGTTATTGTCACAGTTTGTCATGTGTGATTGAAACAGCTTTAAAAGTATAAAATTTGAAAGGACAATAATTACACATAATTGAAGTAAAGAAAAAAATAGCGGCAGGCAGAAGTAAAGCTTGGGACGGGGGCCATGCATGGAGCCTCACGCTGTAGGTCCGGTTGCCAGAGGGGCCTGCATGCATTTTCAGCTCCTGCACGTAACAGACAAGGGTTTGGAGTGAAGAGAAGTGACCAGTCACTGAGTTTCCCATCGTCTGAAGCGTCCCCAGGGCTCCCCTGGCTCTCCTGGGCCATGTGTCACCTGGGACTGCCCCCCCGCCCAGCAGAAGGGGCTTCCCCCGGCAGAGGAGACTGTGGGACCCCAGTTCCCACCCTCCCTCCCCTGTAATGGGCGCACTGCCCATGCCAAGCTTCTGGGACAGCACCCTTTGGGAGGGCAGCCCTGCTTGTGTGGTTCCAGCTGAGCTCCTCACCCCACGCTGGCATCTGGAGTCCATGATGGGGAACCCTGACCCACAGCACAGTGCCCCGACGTCAAACGAGCATTTTCATCAGTGGTCCCGTGAGTTGCCAGGCCGTGGCCAGGGTGTGTGACCCAGCATAGAGTCTGGCAGGCCAGGCTCAGAACGCCTAACCCATCAAGACTGTTTCCTCCTCTGTGAATACTAGACAGTGCTTGATGTAGCAGAATCCCCGACGTAGGTGGCCGGTGAGGCCCTCCCCTGCCCCTCCTGGCGCACCCACCCCCGCGCACCTGTCGAGCTGCTTGCTCTCTGCTTCCTTGTAGACCCTCGGGCTCAGCGGAGCTCTGAGGAGAGGGCAGAGCACGTGGGGTTTCTGGGATCAATCCACAGACTTGGAGAAAGAAGCAGTGGGAGGGAAGGGTTGAGGAGCTGAGCCAAAGAGAGACATTGTCACGTGCCTCACACTTAATCCTGGCCAAGGGGCCCATGCGTGCTGCAGAAATTAGCAGACGCAGCAACTCCTGCAGGATTCGTGTCTGCCCGAGGTGCCAGTGATGATGAGTGCTGGCACCAGGAACGCACGGCCAGCCGCTCCTGCTCAGACCGCTGGGAAACCTGTCTGCAGGAGGAGGGCGGCAGGGGCCATGTGCGCTGTGACAGGAGGCGTTCCTGCCGTTTGTTCTGGTGATTTCCCCGTCCCTTTTGCTCTGCAGGGGGACAGCCCATGGCGCTGTGATGAGAATGCGCCCGCAAGCAGCCCGCCACAGTGTGTCTTTACCACGCTCTTCACACTGTCCCCTCTGACCAGAGTTTGATGTCACCATCGAGTGTAGCTTGTCTTCCTTCTCACCTTGTTTGTAAACGTAACTTTTAATTTTGAAATGGCTTCAGATTCATTGGAAGTCACAAAAATGGTACACAGGGAATAATGATGAGCAAACTGTGTACTCTCCTGTTTAGACTTAACAACAGAGCACAGTGAAGAAAGGCCGTGTTCCTTCACCTTGTTCTCCTCATGGCAGCATCCTGCTCACTGGTCATGGCAGGCACACGGACATTCCTGCAATCCACGGACCTCATTCAGATCTCGCCAGTTTAACGTGTTTGCACACGTACCAGTGTGTGTGTATATCATGTGTATACACACCTGTGTATCACACGTGTGCACCTGTGCATGTATATCACACGTGTGCACCTGTGCGTGTGTATCACACACGTGCACCTGTGTATCACACGTGTGCACCTGTGCGTGTGTATCACACACATGCACCTGTGTATCACACGTGTGCGCCTGTGCGTGTGTATCACACGCGTGCACCTGTGTATCACACGTGTGCACCTGTGTGTGTATATCACACGCGTGCACCTGTGTATCCTGTGCATTTTGTCACGTGTGTAGGTTTGTGTGATCACCACCACAGTCAAGATCCAGAACCACTCCGTCACCATAAAACTCACAAACATGGGTGTGTGTTGATCATACACTGTATGGAATATCTGGGCTATGTCCTACTGATGTGTTTTGCATGCTTGTGGATGAGGTCCTTGTCCTTCTGAGCCTGATTCCTGCCATCTTTGAGAGGGGATACTGCCTCTAGCTGGGTCAGTTTCCTGGGAATCTGAATCATGAACAGAGAATGGGTGTTGCCAGGCCTGTGAAGACAGAAGGAAGGACGGTGTACGGATCGCCTGCCGAGTTCCCTGTGCTGGTTCCTTCTCAGAGTGCATACTGAGGAAGTGCAGAGCTCCCCTAGATTCAAACTGCCTTTAGAAGTGCGTTACAGTCTTTCCCTACAGCCATATTTTTGTTCCAAAATGTCACATTTACGGTTTTAGAAGGGCAGAGGATGGCATATGGTTTCTTGAATCCATCTGTTCTATAATTTGCAGTAAAAGGCATGTGTCAGAAAGTGTCACAAAACTGGGGCCAATGAGAGATGGAGTCACAGCAGTGAGGGAAAAGGTGATTTAAAGAATTTCTTCTTCCTTCTGGAATTGGTATTTTTAAAGGTCTCTGGAAAATCACTTTATTTAAAAGGAATTAGTTGCTGTGTTCCTTCCCTGACCCTGGGTGGGTAGTATGAGAACGAAGCGGTTGGCAGGGAGGGGTCCTTCCTGGTATCGAAATGGAGAGGGAGACGGTCCCCCAGCCGTACCGGAGCGGGCCCGGGGGTCCTTCCCCGGCCCCCCCCAAGGATGCCCAGCTGAGCTCTTCTGTTTTAGTAGACCTGCTGTGAAGGTCTGTGAGCTCTGACAGCAAATCTTTAGTAGCAGGATGGAAGCTCTGGAGTTGTGTCCGTCTGTGTGTCAGACAGTCCTGCTGGGAGGGTTCCCAGTAGGCTGCGTCTGCAGTTGTCGGCATACAAGGACCCAGCTCTGAATCTTTCTGTGGGTTTAGGGGATCGAGGGAGGGAAGGGCCGGCTGGACCTCTGTCCTCCTCCATGCATTGTTTCTGGATTATTCTCTCATCTTCTGTTTTCAAATTAGTCTTGCTGCTCTTGGCACCAAGGTCCAAGTGCTCGGTGGTCTGGGTCCCTGTGTGCTGACCCCCACCCCGGCCCCGAAGCCCATGCAGACCGGGGCTCGATGGGACAGGGAGGGCGTGCTCTGGTGCTGTGACCACAGACCGTGGTCGGGGTCCTCTCCGCAGGCCAGGATCTGACACTTTCCTGAGAAAAATGTTTGGGAGCCACTGGTGCTTTTTTTTTTTAAATTAGTAAACCTTTTTCAGGCAATTTTATGTTTGCAGAAAAATGAACAGAAAATAGAAGGAACTCCCATGTCCTTGTCCCACCTGGCCCCTGTGGCTAATATCCCACGGTGCTTTTGTTACGGTTGGTGAGCCGACGTGGCTCAAAGGCTGTGCACTCCTCTGGTTGGACAGAGGGTGGTGTCGGGGAGCCCCGCTTGCAGTCCCACAGGATGGCCTCATGGGATTGCCGGCGACGGCCCCTCTCTCGTTCCTTATTAGTTTCTTAGTTAGCTTGACTAGAGGTTTAATCAATTTTATTGATTTCTGTTCTGATTCTGTTATTTCTTTTTTTCTGCTCACTTTGGATTTAATTTGATATTTTTCTTCTAGATTTCTTACATTATTGAGGTTAGATCTCTCCTCTCAAATGTGTGTGGTCGCTGCTATAGATTTCCCCATAAGCACTGCTTTCGCTGCGTCCCACATGTTGTGATAAGTTTTATTTTCATTTTCATTTATGAAAAGAAGTGAATTAAAAATATCTCTGTTTCTCTTGAGACTTTTTTTTGGCCTGTTTGTTATTTAGAGGTATGCTGGTTAATCTTCAAATATTTAGGGATTATTAAGCTGTCTTTCTGCTCTTGATTTCCAGTTTCATTTCCGTTCTTCTGAGAGCAGACACTGTGTGATTTGTGGCCCAGGACGGCCATGCTGATGCGCCCTCCAAGCAGAGACTGCTTTCTCTGCAGCTGGATGGGGAGTTCACAGGCGGCAGCTGGAGCCAAGGGGTCGGGGCGCTGCTCATCTCCCAGTTGCTGTTTAGACTTCTTATCATTTACCTTAAATAAAAATGGGGAAAACTGTCAAATCAGCATTTTTAATGCACCATCCTAAGACTTTTTTCTTCTTACAGAAGCAGGGACGCTTGGCTGAGTCTTGGCCCCAGCCTGGGTTCTGGGTGCCGCCCCCGGAGCCCCACCCTCCCCTCCTGCCCTCAGCTCAGCGTGTGGGGCCAGGGACTGTTGAGGTCAAAACAAGCCCAGGGTCAGATTCTTCGAGGGCAGAGTGGAGTTCAGTGGGTGTCAAATGCTGTGCGGAGGCTGAGCTGGAAGACCGGCATTTCCTGCCGGTCCTGCGGTGGAGGGTGTGGCCCCCCCCCCCCCCCGGGTGTCACCCTCAGGGCACGCCCAAACCCTCCATCTGCTGCACAGGGACAGATGGGAACTTTTCAACTGCAGCTTTATTGGTTAACTTCTGGGGGCGGGGGCGTCCTTTCAGTGCCATGCAGTGTTTGTATTGTTTTGTGTTCCCTCCCAAATCTCCAGAATATGGTGGCCACACGCCTTGGCTGACAGTATCTGCCCCTTGGTTAGGAAGTGCTCGCCCCCGAGAGGAAGCGCGGCAGCTACGGGGTCTGCTGCCGCCCATGTGTTCGTCCTCTTCTTGGAAAAACAGGAAATGGACCATGGGTCGTCTGCGGTGGGGTTCCGTCTCAGCCCGGACACATTCTCTCACTTCTCAGAGCCCATCGAAAATAAAGCAGTGATGTGTCCCTGAAGCGGCCGTGGCCAGTCTTAAAATTAAGCCAGGGAAGAGTTGGAGCCCAGTGCACCGGAGAACGCAGCTGAAGAACACAAACCTTACGGGAGCCCGTTCTGTGACAAGCCCTTACTCTGTTCTGTGATCTTGAGCTTTCGCCCTGCATTTGGCTTTTGGCTGAGGAGGGCGGGCTGCCTGTCGGCCCGAGCCTCAGCGTCCTCCCCATAGCAGGACGGCAGGGCCTGCCCCAGGCGATGCTTCGGGAAGCCCGGAGCCTGGCCTGGCTCAGTGAGAGGGAGCTGCAGGAGGCCAGCTGGCTGGGGACGCTGCCGACAGCGTGGCTGTGTATTTGCCCCACCTGCAGAGCCAGCTAGTGCTGAGGCCCCCCTCTCGTGGGCTGGGCGGGCACAGAGGGTGATGCTGCGTCACGGGGCCTGCTGTCAGCACCCCTGTCAGATGAGGGGCCTTCCAAGGCAGAAGCTCCCCGGGCTCTGTGGGAAGGCCCGCTGGTTCCCTTGGGAAGCCGGCTGTTCCCGGCAAGCGCGTCCCTCCATGAGCACCCGGGCCGTGTGTGGCAGGAGCCACTCAGAGCCCTTGGTGGATGCTGAGTCTGTGCTCTGGACGCTGGGTGCTGCCCAGGGTCGCGCAGCTGTGATGCTGGTCTGGTCCCACCATCCAGGACATATCGCTGCCCCCTCCCTGAGGCCACTGGTCCTGCAGGTGAGGGAAGGGCCGGGAAGGGCAGGGGCTGGCCTTGCCTGCAGCTGGAGAGGGGCAGGCTCCCCGGGGCCTTGGTGCCCATCTCCTCCGTGTACGTCAGGTCTCCCGTGTCAGAGTCGTGGGCGAGCCGGAGGACCTGGGAGGCTGGCCTCCAGCAGAGCGCTGTGCAGGGGTCCCAAGTCGCAGGAAGACCAGAGCAGTGGCCGCCGCGTTCAGAGGGGCGAACTCAGGAGGCCAGTGGGGGCGCCGCTGAGTAGTCCTGCCCACACTCCCCCCGGCCCACCCATCTGTCCGTCCGTCTGGGGCCCTGGATTCTTCTAGGACAAGGCAGCGTTCAGAGGGTCCTCCCCAAGCTTCACAGTCTAGAAGTTTTAGTCGGAAAGGATTGTGGAAATGATCAAGGTTAGCCTCTTTTCTAATTAAAAGACTTTTAATTTGGGGGCTCCTGGGTGGCTCAGTCGGTGGAGCATCTGACTCTTGATCTCAGCTCAGGTCTTGCTCTTGGGGTTGTGAGTTCGAGCCCCGCACTGGGCTCCGTGCTGGGCTGAGCCTACTTGAAGAAATGTTGATATTCACGCTGTAGTGTGTTCTCATATAATTGTCAGTGTGTCACACCTGCGGCTGCTGGATATCTCTGAGGGAGCGGGCTCCTCTTCTTCGAAGCACTGAGAGCCTGGGGCAGAGTTGTCCGCGCCTGCGGAGGGCTCAGTGTCAGATGAAGGGCACAGCCTGAAGCCAGCAAGCAGGCGTGGGGGGGGGCGGCACCCCATACCTGTGCTGTCGGACCTCTTTCTTCTGGAACAGCGGTCTGGGGGGGCCGTGCCCTCTCCTGGTCCCTGGGACCTGAGTGGGGGGGCATGCCCTGTCCTGGTCCCTGGGACCTGCGTGGGTCCGGGGGGGCCGTGCCCTCTCCTGGTCCCTGGGACCTGAGTGGGGGGGCATGCCCTGTCCTGGTCCCTGGGACCTGCGTGGGTCCGGGGGGGCCGTGCCCTGTCCTGGTCCCTGGGACCTGAGTGGAGTGGGGGAAGTGCTGCGGATACCATGTGGGGTCAGGCAGCTTCATGTCTGTGAGTGGAGACGTTGGGAGCGCTCCCCTGCATGTGGCCATCCCCTCATGACCCTCTGTCCTTGTGCCTTTCAGGGCAAAGTCCACCTGGAGCTGAGGCTGAGTGAGGTTATCACCGACACGGGCGTTGTCTGCCACAAGCTGGCCACGCGGTAAGACACGGACGGCTGGTCTTCCCGGGAGTAGTAACTCTGAGCCCAGGGGGTGAGACGGGTTGTTTTTCAAACACATGAACCAGGATTCCCGGAGTTGGTGATTCCCCACGATGGTACTGTTTCTAGAGTTCTGGCACATTCTTCATGTCCTCATTAAAGCAGACGCTCATCCTAGTAGCTTTTGCAGGTAGCCACGGTCAGGGAGACATAAGACGGAGGTGCTGTCTGGGCCCGGGCGATACATATGACGGCACTGTGTGGTGGTGTGTGCAAGGCTGGTCGGCAGGCCTAGGGCCTGAACTCAGACCGCCCACCCCGAATCCAGAGCTCCTTCTACCTGTCATGCTTGGTGAGCATGAACGTCTGTGCACGTGTCTAAACATGTTCTCCATACTTTGTGGTGCGCTCTTGACATTTAGGGTCACGGATCCCATAGGTCATCTGGAGGAGGCTGAGGACTCTCAGATGCGAGCTCGCACACGTGTGCAGGGTCCTTGCCCTCTGACCCCTACGAGGCCTCGGGGCATGCACACCCCGCCGGTACTCCATTCTCTTGCTGCCTGCCCCGTGGGCCCCACGTGTATCTTTACCAACAACACCTGCAGCTGTTTGGGATCCTGTGGGCAGCTGTCAGAGGTGTGTGCTGGTCCTTCCCGCTGTGGCCCGCGTGTGTGAAGTGAAGGACAGTTGGGAGGGACTCCTGAGAAGAGGAAGTGAAGGTGTGCAGAAACCAGTCCTCTGGCATTAAGAGACCCGTGAGAGAGACCAGACGCTCCAGCTTTCTTCATCTTCGGAGAGACGCTTTCCCGAATTCATCTCTTAACCGTCTCTGGCCAGCAAGGGCTTCAGTGAGATTGGGTGATGCCCTTTTCTTGGGCTCAGACTCCCAAATTCCGCTTTAGGATTGTGCGCCCTCTGTCCTGTCACAGGGCCCGGGGGCAGGGGGTGGTTGTGTATGCAAGGAGTTTTCGCCGTTGTCTGCTGCCCCCGGAGGGCCCTGCCCCGCTGCCCACAGCGCTGTTTGAATTCGTCTGTTGGCTGAAGATGGCCTCTGGTTGTTCAGGCTACGGGGCTGTCACTGTAGAACACGCAGGAGGACGTATGGAGGAGCAGGTATAGGACGTGGTGTAGCGTGGGATGCTGTGTAGGACACAGGGATCTTTGTCCTCCATTCCTTCAGTGCTCCCATTCTTCTTAAAATAGTTGCTGTGCTCTTAGACCTGGTAGCAGTGAGGAGAGACTTGCCTGTTTTCTTGTTTATTTATAGGTCTATCCCTTGTTCCAAAACAACTTAAGGCTTTTTAAAAGCAGACTTACATAGAATAAGGAGTGTGCTTTAGCGGTGGGGAGACAGAATGGACCAGGCTGGGCAGAGACCTGAGGCAAGTGAACGCAGGAGAAGGGTGCCAGGATCCCTGTCCTGAGAGCTGCCCTGTCCAGCCATACATCTGCATGACGGAGGCAGATGTGAACCATTTGTCCAGGAGTAGTAGTGGTCCTGATCAGAGGACCACAGGTGTGGCGCCCGGAGCAAGAGACTGATAGATCACAGCTACCCACCCTGCCGTCCCCCCCGTCCCCACCCACCATCCACACTGTCCACGCCGTCCCAACCCACCCCGAGTCCCCGCTATCCACGCCATCCATACTGTCCCCACCTGTCTCCACCCACTCCCAAAGTCCCCACTGTCCCCACCTGTCCCCACCTATCCCCACCCACCCCCAAAGTCCCCACCGTCCCCACCTGTCCCCACCCACCCCCAGAGTGCCTGCCATCCACGCTATCGCTGCCAACCATGGAAGCTCCTCAGACATTTTCCTGAGAAAGTCTTCTTAGTTAAAGCACCAGGGATTTGCTTGGTTTCTGCATCTCTTGCTTCTTCCTAGTGCATACTAGTACATACACTAGCACACACGCAAATACACTACTATGCACACTAGTACACACGCTAGCACACATGCTAGTACACACAGTATGCACACTAGTACACGCATTAGTACACACACTACTATGCATGCTAGTACACACGCTAGCACGCACGCTAGTACACACTACTATGCACACTAGTACACACAGTACACACTACTATGCACGCTAGTACACACGCTAGCACGCACGCTGGTACACACACTACTATGCACACTAGTACACGCATTAGTACACACGCTAGCATGCACGCTAGTACACACACTATGCACACTAGTACACGCATTAGTACACACACTACTATGCACGCTAGTGCACTAACACGCACGCTAGTACACACTAGTATGCACACTAGTACACACACTACTATGCACGCTAGTACACACGCTAGCACGCACGCTAGTACACACACTACTGTGCACACTAGTACACGCATTAGTACATACACTACTATGCACACTAGTACACACACACTACTATGCACGCTAGTACACATGCTAGCACGCACGCTAGTACACTACTATGCACACTAGTACACGCATTAGTAGACACACCACTGTGCATGCTAGTACACACGCTAGCACGCACGCTAGTACACAGACTATGCACACTAGTACACACAGTACACACACTACTATGCACGCTAGTACACACGCTAGCACGCACTCAACTACACATGCTAGCACGCACACTAGCACACACTACTATGCAGGCTAGTACGCACACTAGTATGCGTGCTAGCATGCACTCTGCATGCTAGCACACACCCTAGCACACACGCTAGCACGCATGCTAGTACACACACTACTATGCACACTAGTACACATGCTAGCATGCACTCAACTACACATGCTAGCACGCCACTAGCACACACTACTACGCAGGCTAGTACGCACACTAGTACGCACGCTAGCACGCACTCTATGCACGCTAGCACACACCGTAGTACACACACTAGCACGCACGCTAGTACACACACTACTATGCATACTAGTACACACATTAGTACACAGACTACTATGCACACTAGTACACACGCTAACACACACTCAACTACACATGCTAGCACGCACACTAGCACACACTACTACGCAGGCTAGTACGCACACTAGTACACACGCTAGCACACACTCTGCACGCTAGCACACACCCTAGTACACATGCTAGCACGCACGCTAGTACACACACTACTATGCACACTAGTACACACATTAGTACACACACTACTATGCACGCGAGTACACATGCTAGCACGCACTCAACTACACATGCTAGCACGCACACTAGCACACACTGCTACGCAGGCTAGTACACACACTAGTATGCACACTAGCACGCACTCTATGCACGCTAGCACACACCCTAGTACACACGCTAGCACGCATGCTAGTACACACACTAGCACACACGCTAGCATGCACACTAGCACACTACTACACATGCTAATACACATGCTAGTACACACACTACGCACACTAGCACCCACTCTAGTAGTGACTACTACACACGCTAGTACACACAGTAGTACACACGCTAGCATGCACACTAGCACACATGAGCATGCACACTATTATGCATGCTAGTACACACAGTAGTACACACACTACTATGCATGCTAGTAACACTACGTATGCTAGTATATACTCTAGCATGCACTCAACTACACACGCTAGCACGCACACTAGCACACACTATGCACGCTAGTACGCATGCTAGCACACACCCTAGTACACACGCCAATACACTAGTACACACACTAGCACACACTCCATTACACATGCTTGCACGCACGCTAGCACACTACTATACACGCTAGTACACACTACTGCGCACACTAGCACACACTAGTACATGTTAGCATGGACGCTGGTACACTCACTGGCATGCACGCTAGTACACACACTAGTACACACATTAGCACATGCCAACACGCGTGACTACACCCTAATATGCATACTAGTATATACTCGTACATAACACTGATACACTAGCATACGTAGTCCACTTGCTAGTACAGACCAGCACATACTAGTACCCGTACTAGCACACACGAACATGCCTAGTATGCACTAGTACACATGCTAGTACACTTTAGTATACATGCCAGCACACACGCTAGTACACTAGCAAACACCCTAGTACACATGCTAGCGCACACAATACACATTATCAGGCACATTAGTACACACACTAGCACACATAGCACACTAGTACACATGCTAGCATACGCACTAGCACACGTTAGCACATGCTAGTGTGCATGACTACATGCTAATATACATACTAGTATATACTTGTACATAACACTGATACACTAGCACACATAGTACACTTATTATTATAGATCAGCACATACTAGTACCCATATTAGCACACATGAACATGCCTAGTACACATGATAGTACACATGAACGCACACTCGTACACACGCTAGCACAATGCTAGTACACATGCTAGTACATGCTAGTACACACTAGTACACATGCTAGCACAATGCTAGTACA
>NW_022589708.1:281994-366978 GCF_004348235.1 Phoca vitulina
CAATGCTAGTACACATGCTAGCACACACTAGTACACATGCTAGCACAATGCTAGTACACACTAGTACATACACTAGCACAATGCTAGTACACATGCTAGTACACACTAGTATACATGCTAGCACAGTGCTAGTACACACTAGTACATACACTAGCACAATGCTAGTACACATGCTAGTACACACTAGTATACATGCTAGCACAATGCTAGTACACACTAGTACACATGCTAGCACAGTGCTAGTACACACTAGTACATACGCTAGCACAATGCTAGTATACACACTGGTGCACGCTGGCACACCCATTGGCACACACTATCACACACACAAGTACACTTTGTTCAGAATCCCAGGGCAGAAGGGTCCCCCATAGGGATGCAGTGAGGAAGAAAGGGGGTGCCACAGAGTCCCACAGGGGCTCATGTCCTCCAGTCAAGGGAGTCAGAGTGTCCGAGAGACCACTGGCTTTTCTTTCTTCACCCTGCCTGTCCATTTTTCTTCCACTAAAAAATACCCTTTACATACCATAAAATTCAACATTCTAAAGTGCACACTTTGAGTACATTCACAAGGATGTGCAACCATCACCACTAAGCACTGTCCAGTTCCAGAACATTTCATCACCCTGAAAATGAAATCCTGTCCCCCGTCATACCCCATCCTCCTCCCTAGCCCCTGAAACCACTGATCTACTTCTATGGATTTGCCTATTCTGGACATTTTATCTAAATGGAATCACATACTATGTGGTTCTTGGTGACTGGCTTCTCTCACCGAGCATGAGGTCTTCAAGGTTCATCCACGCTGTAGCAGCTGTCAGAGCTCCCATCCTGTTAAAGGCTGAATAATGTCCGTTGTGTGCGTGCGTCACACTTTCTTATCCATCATCCACTGGTAGATGTTTGGGTGGTTTCCACGTTTTGGCTGTTGTGGATACTGGTGCTGTGAACATTCTCGTACAAGTGTTTGTACAGTCTTGTTTTCATTTCACTTGGGTGCATAATGTAGGTATAGAATCAGTGTGTTGTATCTTAACTGTGTTTAAGTTTTTGAGAAAATGCCAGGCTGTTTCTCACAGTGGCTGCCCCATTCACAGGGCCAGCAGTGTGTGAGGCTCCAGTTCCTCTGGGTCCTTGCTCACCCGTGATCCTCCCCGTCTGTGTTTGCAGCCTCCTAGTGGGTGTGAAGTGGCATTGATTCACATTTCCCTAAATGATGTTGATCATCCTTTCCTGTCCTTGTTGGCCGGCTCTGTTTCTCTGAAGAAATGTCTGTTCAAGTCCTTTACTGATTTTTTAATTGGGTTATTAGTATTTTATTATTAAGTTGTAAGAATTTTCCATATATTCTGGATACTAGACTGTTGTTAAATACGTAACTTGAAAACATTTTCTGTCATTCTGTTGTCTTCACTTTCTTGATAATGTCCTTTGTAATATAAGAGTCTTAAATCTTAATCTATCTCATCTGTTGTTTCCTGTATTTCTTTCTTTTTTTTTTTTTTTTTAAAGATTTTATTTATTTCACAGAGAGAGACACAGTGAGAGAGGGAACACGAGCAGGGGGAGTGGGAGAGGGAGAAGCAGGCTTCCCGTGGAGCAGGGAGCCCAATGCGGGGCTCGATCCCAGGACCCTGGGATCATGACCTGAGCCGAAGGCAGACGCTTAACGACTGAGCCACCCAGGCGCCCCTGTTGCCTGTATTTCTAAGAAATCTTTTCCCAGTCTGAGATCCTGAAGATTGACAGCTGCGTTTTTCTTCTGACATTTCTCACCTTTAGGTCCTCAGTACATTTGGAATTAATTTCTTATGTGTGGTGTTAGGTAGGGGTCGGCATGGATTCCTTTGCTTTTGAAGATCCACTTGTCTCGGCACCATTTGTGGAAAACTCCATTCTCTCCCAGCAAATTGTCACTGGGTTATAATAAGTGGGTGGACTTACTCGTGGACTCTCTTCTGTTCCCTGACCTGTGTGCCTGTCCCCGCGCTGGTACCACACAGTCGTGGCCCCTCGAGATTTGGAATAAGTTCCGAAATCAGGAAGTGTGAGTCTACCATCTTGGTCCCTCTTTCATGACTCTGGCTATCCTGAGCTTGTTTCATTTCCATATGAGTTTTAGGGTCAACATGTTAATTTCCACAGAAACAACAGCCGGCATCTTGATAGCAACTGTATTGAATCTGTAGGTCAGTTTGGGGAATTAGCAATACGAGCCCTTCCAACGCCCGTCTGCCCATGTGGTCAGCTCTTCTGTGATCTTTTTAAAAAATGGTTTTGTTTCTGTAAGGTCATTAGAAATGTCCCCTCTTTCATTACTGATTCTAATAATTTGAGTCTTCTCTTCAAGTTTGTGGATCTTTTCAAAGGCCCCACTTTCTCTCTTGTTTGTTCTCTACTTCCTTATCTGTATGATTTCCTTCTTTCTGCCTGTGTGGGCTTTTCCCCTTCTTTTTCTGCTTTCTTTTTTTTCTTTTTTTTTTTTGAAGATTTTATTTACTTATTTGTCAGAGAGCGAGCCCAAGCGGGGGGAAACTGCAGGCAGAGGGAGAAGCGGACTCCCTGCTGAGCAGCAGGGAGCCCGATGCGGGACTCAATCCCAGGACCCTGGGATCATGACCTGGGCCGAAGGCAGACGCTTAACGACTGAGCCACCCAGGCGCCCCTCTTTTTCTGCTTTCTTAAGGTGGAAGTTCAGGTTATTGATTTGTGATCTTTTTTTCTTTTTTAACGTGGGCATTTATAGCTACGTGTTTTCCTCTACTGTTGCAGTCATGTTTGTATTTTACCACTTTCTTTCTTAGAGACAAGTCTGTTGTGTGCACCTGGGGCTTTCGGGACGGAACAGGAGACAGTGACCACTCCTGGCGTGTAGAGCCAGCAGAATCTCCCCCAGACATGTGCAAGCCCTGACTTTCTCTGCGTAGCGTCTCCTTGTATCAGATTGGAGCCGTAGCATCTACGCTGGTGTTTGTTCAGAATCACACATGGTTATTTGGGTCCTCCCCTCAGGCCCTGGCCTCTCAAAGGTTAGCACAGGCTTGGGCCAACCTCACAGTGTGTTACGGGCTCGGGAAAAATTAAGAGCTAGGCTGAGGCTGTTGAAGAGAAGTCAGTTGGGCAAAAGCAAATTCATTCCAGTGGAGTTCCCTGCTTGCCTGAGAATCACCTCACACCCTCCCTCCTGCTTAGCAGCACCATCCCATACTCCCACTCCCCTCACCGGAAAGTGCGCATACTGCCTGGACCTGTTCTCAGCTCTCCCCCCCCCACCCCATCATTCCCTCATTGCAGGGGTGTTAGTCTCTGAGAGCTGCTCCAGCCAAATACCAGTCTCAAGTGGCTTAAAACAACAGAATTTTATTCTATCCCAGTTCTGAAGGCCAGATCTGAAATCTGTCCAGGCCACGCTCCATCGGGAGGCTTCAGGGGACAGTCCCTTCCTCCCTCTCCCGGCTTCTGGGGCTGCAGGCAGTCCCTCTTCACATGACCCTCTCCACTGCGTCTATGAAATCTCCCTCCTGTAAGGACACTAGTCATTGGGTTTAGGGCCCATCCTGAATCCAGAATAAGCTCATCATCTCAAGATCTTTAGCTTGATTACATCTGCAAAAAACCTTTTTCCAAACCAGGTCTCTTTGGGGACCACCACTCAGCCCCCCATAGCAGGTGATTCCTCCCGGCCGAGCGTCCTCCCCCACCCCCAAAGGCTACAGGACCTGCACTCTCAGATCCTCCCAGGCTGTCTTCACCTCTCACCTGGCCTGGACAGTCTTTCGTGGAGTGCCTGGGGATGTTCTGGCCGGGCTGAGTTCTCTTTCCCAGCCTTCCCTCTCCGCACTTCCAGCCTCTCAGCTGCCGGGTGCACCCTCCCCCGCCGCCTGAAGAGCAAGGTGAGGCCTTGTCTACCTTCCCCAAACTGCAGGTTGCCCCAGGAGTGGCTGCAGTCCTTTCCTGGGGGGTGTCCATTCCCTGCAAAATCCCTCACTGCCCTTATGCATCCTCCCTCCTGCTGCTAGTGAATATTATCTGTGGGCTCTCTCAGCCACTTGGCAGGCAGGACATCGCCTCTCCCTTACTTGCCTGGATGGTGAGAGAAAGCTGCGGAAGGCTTTTGCCCTGGGCGGTTCTTTCAGCCCTTAGCCTTTGTGTGGATGTGTGGACAGAGGACCTGCTGGATCTGCTCACGGAAACCTCCCCATTCCTTTTGCAGGTGGCTTTTCCCGACTGTAACCATTCTTTTCTGTCCTGTTCACTTGTATGTCCACGTCTGCTGTCCTGGATGCCGGAGTGAGGCCCAGGTGGTTTGGGGACCCACCGTCCTGATATTCTTGTTGTCTGCATGTGGACGGGGCATCTACCCATCCCCACCTCAGACAGGTTCATGTATGAGCAGCTCGTCTTCCCAACCAGATCTCAAACTTGACTCAGGAGCCTTATCTCATGCTTTTTTTTTCATCCCCCAACAAGGATGAATAAACCTTTTTATCATTCATTCAAAAATATTTCCTGAGCCCCAGCTCAGTGCCGAGGACTGTGCAGGCCTCCTGGGGCCTGCGCTCTCGTCCGGGAGACATGTTAGCACGGCAGTGCATCCACGTTTCGTTCACTGGACCAGAGTGTCAGAAGAGCCTGTGGATGTGAGCCAGCCCATCCGGCACAGGGCAGAGGTCCTGAAGCATCTGCAGGTGTCCATGAGACCCTCAGGGCATGCGCTGGGCTGAGTGGACATCAGGTCATGGATCGGAGGTGAACTCATTTCTTCTGACGCTGCATCTGCTTCCTCTAGAATAGTAGTGCAGGTGGGAGATGCGCCCCAGCCCTTCGTGCTAGATGAGTGTGAAAGGTGACACGTGGCGCACAGTTCTTGGCTCCGCTGGTGTTGCAAGAGACCTTTGCTCGCCTCCTTTCTTGTCCCTGTCTCTCTCTGGGTATCCTGTGGCCACCGGCTTTGTCTGAAAGTAGGGGTTCCTGCACTTTCCCACTTTCAAGCTTCACCATGTCACGAGCAGACCAGAGGCCTGTTGACGGCCCCGCAGGCACCCCCGGGGTAGCCCCCCTGACCGGGGCGGGGCCCTGCTGCCGGGGGCCAGGCTGCCGTGCTGATGGCCAGGGAAGCAGGCACCGGCCGCCTTACCTCCACCTTGAGGTGCATCCAAGTGAGGAATAATTACCTGTTTTCAGGCTTCCAACAGCATCTCGAATCCAATAAAGATTCTATTGTCTATTATTAGGGAATTGCAACAGGCTATTGATACGTGGCTCCTCCGGGGTCGGGAAGCCTCTCCTACCAAAGCGTGAGGGGAGGGCCAAGCAGGTGGTGGGCTGGTGGCCACGGTGGTGCCTCGTCACTGCACGGCTAGGACGTCTGCAGCCCTCTGGGTCAGCAGGCAAGTGTCCTCCTCGTGGGGCGGGAAGCGGAGGCACCAGCCTGTGTCCACACTGAGGGGGGAGAAAGTGAAACAAGATTTCGGAGCGGCAGGCTGTTACTCCAGCTGCGAGGCATAACTTTGTTTTAAGGGTCAGTTTGAATATAAAATCCTATAAATGTTGTAATCCGTACAAAATACTGTACTTGTGGTGCCTTAGATTCCAGATTAGTTGACTGTTTGGGTCACTGTATGTCACAGTGTCCTTTCCCGGGTGTAGGAATGGCCAGCGTAGTAAATATTTCACTCATTTCCACTATTTATCTAGAGCATTCTGAAGCATCGGTTGAAGTTGTTTCGAAGACAGTAAGCCTGAAGAGATGCACTGTGTGTGAAGTACAGGGAACCTACCTAGGCTTTGTGTGCCCCGGGTGGCCCACGAGAGCCCCCGCCAGGCTGTGTGCTGGGCCGTGGCCCGCTGCAGCCAGAGCCCACAGGCCGAGCGCATGAGGGAGGCTGACGCCCTTATTCCCAGTTGGCATGTTGGGCGTGCCCCATGGGAGGGTATTGATATTTCTTCTCCAAGATGTCTTTGTGTAGGTGCGATCAGTATCCAGTCTTTGCTTTAGTTAGAGAGTGTTTCTCAAATCGGTCTTTAGGAGAAGGAAGGATGGTGACATTTCACGTGCTTGCCAAATGTGTTCTAGGCAGCTGCCCTGCATCTCACGGTGCTTCTCCGGGACATAGATGTGGGGAAACTTGCTTTCAGTTTGATGCTTAGCAAGGCCTTCTAGTTTCTGGCCGTGAAAACCCATTAGCTTTGAGGATCCAAAATGTGGGCACACTTACCATCTAAACCTTCTTCTTGATCAAGAAGTGAATGTAATAAAAATGTGTTTGCATTTAGCTGGGGTCATTTGCTCAGGGAGAGGGCCTCCCTGCACGTCTCCTGAGCAAGCTGTTTGCCCGTCGTCTCAGAGCTGCTGGGGTCCTCTATCCCCCCTTGTCCTTCAGACTGCAGCCACTTTCTCCCGGAGGCCTCCAAGCACCCGACAGGTCGACCACCGGCTTGTGTTTCTGTGTTGTTGTTCCTGGTTTCTTTCTTCCTTTGCGTCGCCGCACGTGACAATTGCATGTTACGCGTTGACTATCCTGCTCTTCGGTGCTGTACCAGCCGAGCTCACCCGGGCTTCCCCGCAGCTCCCATTCCTGGAAGTGTGCCTGCCATGGATAAGATCTCAACAAGTATTTGTTTCATGATGACTTAATGGATGAATAAATATTTCTTTAATGATGAGTTAACGAGGGGAGGAAGATAACCAAAGACCAAGTCAGTAATCCAGGGGAGAAACCCAGAACTATCTCATAAAGTAGAGTAAGAGTAAAGGGTTGAAAATACTAGGTAAGGCTAACATCGTGGGACCAGCGTGGCCGCCGCTTGAAGGGCCATAAGCACCATGAAGGAGAAATGAAGGAAACAAACCCCTCAAGCAGAAAGAAATAGTCTGGTAAAATGTTAGAAGCTAACTCCTCCCCAAGAGGGGCAAAAGATCGCTTGGCTAATGAAGGAGGGCGGGAACCGGGTTGTTTTCTGACTTCCCAATGGCAAGGAGAGACTGGAGCACTCAGGTATTCGAGGGAAAGTGATCATGCATCTATACAGCCAAGCTGATGTTCCTCTTTGGGAGTAGGACTGTCCTGCCGCGAAGGAATCCTGGGACCCGGACCCCCTCTCCCACCACAGACAGCTTAGGAGCTGGATGCTGGACGAGCGGAACATTTTGGATGTTGGACAGTTGGCATTTTAACTCTGTGACCCCAAGTAAGGGAAGCAGACACAGGAGCCGCAGTGGTCCTGGTTCTGTCCTGCAGGTGTGTGGGTGGCGAGGGGCAGGAGGTGTCCCAAGTGGAGCCTGCAGGTGGCTGGGGAGACAGAGGTTGCCGTCGGGGGTCTGAGGCCGCTGCAGATGTGTTCTGGAGAGGAGGGGACTTCCCAGCACTCCACAAGCCTGTGTGAACACAGAGGGCTAGCGCCACGGGTTCGGGCAGAGTTGAAGGGGCTCATGTGGGGCTGAGAAGCATTTGAATCTCCGCCAGCCCAGTGGAGATCCTTATTCCCATCGGAAGCTCAGTGTAGACTCAGAGGGCCACACCTGTGTAGGAGAACCAAACAGGCCCTGGACAGAGGCGGCTGGCGCCTCCCCTGACGAAGCTTCAGACAAGAACTGCCGTGATCAGTCTGCACCAAGGGACCCTTAGCCACCGAAGAGCTCTGTTCTTCAGAAAGCAACGGCATCTGGACGCCAGCAGCCTGAGATTCATAACATCCGGCATGCGCTCCAAATTGGCATGCCAGGAACAGGATGATGGGACCCATGGCCTGGAGATGGAGAAGGAACAGGCCGTAGAAGCATACTCGGGGGTGGCAGAGATGGTAGGATTAGGGGAGGTGGTGGTCCCAGAACCTGCGTAGCCAGCTATGCTCCAGAAGTTAAAGCAGACCGGGAACCGGGACAGTTGTGCCGGGACCTGCGGGAGGATCGGGCACGAGGAGAGCCTGACACTGGCGAGGCATGCGTGGCATGGGGGTCGTGCACGGGCTAGATCTGCAAGCCCCTCAGTTTTGGGGTCTCCGTTTTCCCACCTGGAACATGGCCTTCCCGCAGCACGTACTTTGTCAGCTTGTGGGAGAGGTAGACGCATGGGCCACGGAAGGTTCTTGAACCACGGCTGGTCCCTAGGATGGGAAGGCAGCAGCATCGCTCACGGGAGTCAGCGGGAGCCTGTCCTCAGCTAGGACGCTCGCGTTCTCCTGCCCACAAGTGTCTTCCGACTGCTGATCGGTGCACCCATCGCTGTTCATTAGGCAGGAGCTTCTGGGCCACGGGTGACCAGCACCACCCGGAGCTCATGGCCCTTGGCCCTGGCTGTTGAGACAGCTGCCCGCTGCGACCTCAGAGCAGCCTTGAGGAACTGCCTGTGGGCCCCTCACCTGCCGCTCCTGACACCCCTGCCTCTCTCCTCAGCATCCTCGAGTGCCAAGGCCTCCCCATCGTGAATGGGCAGTGTGACCCTTATGCAACTGTGACGCTAGCAGGACCATACAGGCAAGTACTCCGCCCGCACCTGCCCACAGCCTCAGCTGCGGTGATGCTGAGGACTCCAGAAAAATGCAGGATAGGCTGTGCGGTGGGGAGTCTTGTCCCGACTTACTCTTGTTTCCTCTACTGCCCTAAAACTGCTTGGTAAAAAAGGCCCCTATGTTCTCCACATTGGGTATTTTTGGCTTAGTAAAGGTTCCTGATTTGCATACCATCTGGGCTGGAGACAAACAGAAACATTGGGCAGTAAGTTACTTGTGCATTTGGCTGCTCAGTCTTAAGGCAGAAAGACTTGGCGTCAGTAGTGTTGGTTTTAATCTTAACCCTTGCTCCTCGATTTCAGATCTGAAGCAAAGAAGACAAAAGTGAAAAAGAAGACCAACAACCCCCAGTTTGATGAAGTGTTTTATTTTGAGGTTGGTATTTAGTGGCATGAATGTCACATTGAGACCTTTGGGGAAAGTGGCTCCCCAGGACCTCGGGCACTGGCTTCCTCCTGTAAGTTCTGGGATGACCTCCCCACACCCGACGCCTCCCTCCCGCCCTGCGGCATCCGCTGAGCTCCCAGGAGCCTTCCTCTCGCCCCTGGAAAGAAAGGCCATTTGTTGCTTCCTTGGTTTTGAGTTGAATGCTGACAAGTTATACTTGCCGAATTATCAGGATTTGGGTTTTTTTTATTGTTTGGTTGGCTTGGGTTTTTTGTTTTTTGCTTGCTTCTCCCAGTCTTTCCTGAGCAGTGGAGGGAGGCTTGTTTCACCAGGAATAGTGAGGGGTCTGAAGCAGAAGAGGAAATGCATTTGGGCACGGAGATGCCCCTGGCTGCCTCTCAGAATTGTGAACCCCTGAGGTTAGTAAGATGAGAGGCATGTGGGCGAAGACCGTGGAACAGAACAGTAGCAGACTCAGCTGACCCCTAGGCAATATGTTCAGGCCGATGTTCTTTCCATCTGCAAAGGTTTCTCGAAGGTCTCGTAGGCACCAGGTCCTGGGTGGCTAAGGATGAATAAGGCCTCTACTCCTGTCTTCCTGAGGTTGCTACCAAGCAGAGAAGCGTGCACAGGAGTGGATTATGTACTTGGTGAAGTGGCTGTTGAGTCAGTGGCTTTGGGGAAGAGCAAACAACCATCAGTCCTGCCTGGTGAAATAGAACAAGTCTTCCCAGAGTGGTGATGCTTGAGTAGAGTCTGGAAAGGTGCATTGTGAGGCTGAAGGCAAATGTGTCTCTAGATGTAGGGTGAGGTTGGTGTGAGAAGGGGGAGTTTTAGAAAATGAAGTTGGAGAGTTGGGTTAGAACCGAGGAGCTCATGTGCAGAGAACCTGGACGTTTTCTGCCTGGGGTCCAGAAGCCCACAGTTTTCTAAAATGCTGGAGGTCAGCAGTCAGGCTTCTTGGGCAGCTGTGAGAAGGGATGAGGAGTCAGAGTGCTGAGGGCATAGCACCATTCTCTGTCCCAGAAGGACATGCTTATTTCATAGCCCGGTGCAGAAAATGGATTTTAAGAAACTCGAGTTCAGGCAGGAAGCTGATGTGGTCAGCCTTATCTCAAGGGGGCTTCATGCCAGGGCTCCAGCGGCAGGGAGGGAGTCTGGGACAGAGAGTAAAGACCCGTTTTTAGTATGAATTATGCACTAAAAGCAGCACCACCCTTCCTTGTCCCTGCTGCCTAGAATAGCAGGTCAGCACTTCCCAAGCTTGTGTTGAATACGGCACACAGTAAAGCGCGGACTTTCCACTGCCACGTGGACCACCGGGACGGTGACACCCACTTTCTATGTCATATACTTCTATTTCACTCTGTAAAAACATGGGTCTCAACTCACTAGATTAATTTCACAAGCCCCAGAAACAGCTGAGCTCAGAACTGCATCCTGCAGGATCCCAGGGAAGGTCCAGACCTAGGCCCTCATTGCTGCTGGTTAAGGCCCACCTGACACCTGCCTCTCTCACGGCCTCAGACCACAGGACTTTGGGATATGCTTCTGTTTGGAGTTTATGGTCTTAGACTCAAAGGGCTGAGCCCTGCTTAACGCCTAAATCCCCGTGTTGGGTTCTCTGTACCCGCTTTCTGCTGCATCTTGAAAACAGTCCCCACAGTCCTGACTTAGCCTGCAGTCGAGCTCCTGGCACTGGAGTCCCAGTGGCTGGCTCTGGGCTAGCAGACAGCCTCCTGCAGGGGTTTCAACAGGAAGTAGTCTCCAAACCATTTTCTTCCCGGGTAATGGCTAGACTTACCTAAAAACTCTTAAATATCTAAATGCAGTTATTGAAAGTTCTACTAAAACCATCTTCCTTCACTCAGTACATACATTAGGTACCATGCAGAGACCCTGTGCCCACCGTGCTATAAGCCAGACACTGAGCTGCATCAAGCGGTGGAGGCTCGGGGGGGCTTCCTGGAGGAGGTGGCCTTTCAGAGTCACCTTCAGGCTTCCCAGCATTGGCCTCCGTGAGGAAGAGGCCCGATGGTGAACTGGGCAGGGGGTGCAGGTTGTAGAAAGACTCCTGTGTGCTGGGTGAGGGGAACTAGTGGGGGCTCCCAGGGACCTTCAGAAGCCTCAGCTGAAAGTGGATGAGGCTAGGGCCAAGCTGGGCGATGGCTGGACGGGAGCCCTGCTTGTGAGAAGCACGGGCTGCTGACATGCCGTAAGGGCAGAGGTGCTGAGATGGGAGGGCTGAGCAGGAGTGAATTCGGGGCACAGGGAGGAGGGCAGGAGGGGAGGCACCTGGCGCTTTGGGGCTGAGGAGGGAGGGAGCTGGCCCAGGTGCTTGGAGGGGGAGGCAGGGGTGTTGGGAGGGTGATGAGGCAGAGCCCCGCTCGCACCCCCGCCCCCTGGAGAAGGGGCTCCAGACATGCCTGCAGGCTGGGACCCCACCTCTGCTCTGGGTGGGGGTCCTGGGGGCGGCTAGCACGTGGGGTGCTCAGCGGGCAGGGGTGTGGCGCACACATCTTCCTCCTGTCCGCACCTCCAGGTGACCAGACCCTGCAGCTACAGCCGGAAGTCCCACTTCGACTTTGAGGAGGAGGACGTGGACAAACTTGAAATCCGGTGAGCGAGAACCGGGGTTTCTAGGCTCCTGCTCGGCAGCTGCAGTCTGAACTCACCTCTTCTGTTTGTTTTTTGTTTTGTTTCTAAAAATAAGGGAATGGAAAGAAAGAGATTTTCAGTTTTCTGGTAATTTCAATACTAGGACACGGGGAGTTTGAAGTAAGAGCCGTGAACTTGCCGGCGATTCAAGGGGTGGCTGAGAGGACATTTACTTACGCAAGGGACAGATGTGGTATTAGAGTTCACTTTGCAGGACCTTCTGAGAGGGAAGGTCAGTGGCTTTATGCTGCTCAGTGTGTGTGAGGCTCTGTCCACCTACTGGCCTGGCCCCAAGCCCCTGGTCCTGTGCTGGGGGGTCCTCGCGGTAAAGCCCTCGGTGCGCTCGGCTCGTAGAACACACCGGACGTCCAGCCGCGTCAGTCCTAGGAGCCTCTCAGGGGCCTCACGCCCACCAGCCGCCCCTGCCCCAAGGTGCCAGGAGAGAGCCTAAGCGGGGCCACCCTTTCCTGTCACCCTGGCCGGGGCTGACCCTGAGGAATCCTGTGGATCTGACCTGGTTTGCAGTCTGGTTTCCTGTGGGGTCAAGGCTTCCTGAGGCACGTGAGGCTTGACTGGGATGCCGTAGGTGTTCTCTTGGGGGGACGGGGCTTGGGTGGGTGGGGGCATGGACGGAGGGAAGGGCCCCGAGTGTGGGACCCTCGGGCTCTTTCTTTGTTCCTCTTGTGGCTTCAAGTGCTGAGGGAGGCCGGCCTCTACACACAGGTCTTAGGTGTTTCCAGTTTAAGTCTTCCATTTCAAAGAACCAGCAGCGAGGGGACCCCGGTCGGGTGTCTGAAAGTCCCAGTGGTGGTCAGAGGCCGCGCTGAGGGTTTGGCTGTGCCCCAGGTGCCCTCAGACACACCACTCGCCTTTCTTGTTCGGAAAGAGAAGTGTTTATCCAAGCCTGGCCTTTAAATTCAGTCCTAGCTGTTGCATTTTAAGCAGACAAACAAATGCTGCTCTTATTAAAAAGAAGAAAAGACAGCCTGGCAGCTTTTGGTCCCATTGCTAAGATGTCGCTTGGCAAATTAAAGGTTCCGCTTTCTTTATTCTAGAAGTGCCACGGGGCCCTGTTCTCCCCGTGTCCCTGATGCACACGTGTCCCTCTAGTACACCCTGTACCTTCCACGGTGCCCGTGGCTCCTGCTTGGACTTCAGGGGCCACAGAGGGCTCAGGCAGTCTTCTAGAATTTTCCCCGTGACCGCCATGTGTGCAGAGACTGGTCTTAGACTTTCAGCTCATGGAGTAAGCTCCGGTTAAGGTGTTCACTGTGGGGTGCACGAGGCTGTTTGCTTGTTAGCACCGGGGACGCCCTTCCTCTGTCCATGCTCCTGTCACACACGCACGTCCGCCATGGCCCCAAATCGGAGGGAACGCTGAGACTCCCACCCAAGTGCACTGTCTTCCTGTGCTGTTGAGAAGACGAGAGGCCCCTCGCCCCGACACCAGGCCTCCAGCTCTCCCTGCCCCTGAGGCCCAGGGACACACCCGTCTTCATGCCAGAGGCACATCCTGTATTGACCCCACATTTCAGACGTGCTCAGTCAGTGTCACTCCTCACGGACACCGGTCCGTGGGACTGAAGGCTCCAACCCGCCCCGGACACTCCTGGGGAAGCTGAGGAGCACGGCTGTCCACCTGCCCTCCCTCGGTCATCCCTTACGGAGATCTGTGTACTGCTGGCTGTTTTTCAGAGTTGACCTCTGGAATGCCAGCAACTTGAAATTTGGAGATGAGTTTCTGGGAGAGCTGAGGGTTCCACTGAACGTGCTCCGCCAGTCCAGCTCCTACGAAGCCTGGTAAGGTGGCTGCGCACGTGGCCCCACACCCTCCTGGTGGGCGGGTGGACGCGGCTGCCGCTGAGCAGCCCGAATGAGGTGGCCACCTGCTGTGGTTTTGCACGTGGTCCCGGTTCGCTCTGGCGAGGGGATGGGGTTGCAGGTGGGAAATAGCACAAGGAGGCGCACGGGTGCCATTTTGGCGGGCGGGGGAGATCGCGAGAATGGTGGCTGAGGGCTTTGACAGAGACAAGGGCAGGACCCCGAGAGCCTTGCGGCTTTGAGGACAGGCCTGAGCAGGGAGGGCAGGCCGCCGGCACTCCTGGGAGCCCTGCCGCAGCAGGCCTGCCCCGTGGCCCGTCATCCCAGGTGTCACCTGCTGAGGAGCGAAGCAAAGGCGTTGTTCCAGGCGAGTCTCCTTGAGCTCTGCCTCCAGCCCACTCACGTGCCTTTGTTTTATTTCGCGATCATTTCGTAAATCACTTTATAGCACAGCGAAGTCATCACTGTGAAGCGCGGTCACAAGCATCTCCTCTAACAGACGCACGAGATGGGGACGTGGTGTGGTCACAGGCCATAGGCCACATACAGAGCCTGTGCGTCCACAGACCCACCACGTGGGTGGGTTTTTGTGTGTTGTGCCTAATGGCAGTTTACTGTCACGGGGACACTGGAATTTGTCTTAATTCTGTGAGGACAGTGCTAGCATGGCCCCCTGCTGGGTTCTGTTCCTGCTGGGAGCACCCCTAGCCCTGAAACAAGATGGGACAGTCACATGGCAGCCCAGTGGACACCCACCCAGGACATCAGGTGGCCAGGTGCCTCAGCCGGGTGCAAGCTGCCCACATCTCCTCTCAGACTGCGTGGCCCATCAGCTCAGTGCAGGCAGGGTTCCTGCGTGGCCACACGGGGGGGGGGGGCTAAGAGAAGAGTGTCCAGTGAGAAAACACCGAGGAAGTGACCACGTACTGTGGTGGTCTGCATGCCTACCAGCACACATCACCTAATCCCTCTGATGCCAGGAGCTCTGCCGCTCATTTATCAGAATAATTGCAGCTTTGCTGTTATTGTGAGACGTTGTCAAGCATTAATCTTCACAGGTACATGATTTTGCTGCAGAGTTTCCCCTAATGAGAAACGCTTTCTCATTTCCCCTTCTCATCCTCTTACTCTTTCCATCCTTCCTGCTTTCCCGCCTTAACTTCTGTGTCTGTGGCTCTGCATAATCAGCTCCCCGAGGAAACAATGTGGGGGGCACCCCAGGGCACAGACCCTGCAGGGGGTCTCCCGTTGAAAAGGCCTCTGGCACCTGGACCCTGTGTGTTGTGGGGGTGCCGTCGGGAATGACTGACCATGCCCCCAACACTCGAACCCTGCGAGGGGGCAGTTTCCCACGAGAAACACCCCCCATCCACACGCCCCGCGGGGGGTCAGGTGGGGAACACCCCTGGCACGGGGCAGAGAGGTGTCCTGCAGAATTACGCTGGAGCCCCCTCCTGCCTCAGACCTGGACACAGCCCATGACAGGCGACCAGCCAGTGCAGGGTGCATCCTGGAGGGAGCCAGCCCCTCGAGGTGCCGCCATCTCACCCTGCCCTTTCCGTGTGTCCTGCGCCCAGGTACTTCCTTCAGCCCCGGGACAACGGCAGCAAGAGCCTGAAGCCGGGGGACTTGGGGTCCCTGCGGCTGAACGTGGTGTACACTGAGGACCACGTCTTCTCCTCCGACTACTACAGCCCGCTGCGGGACCTGCTGTTGAGGTCTGCGGACGTGGAGGTACCTGTGTGTGCAGTGCACCTGCCACGCCCTGGGCCACCTGCAGACACCTGCAGAAGGGTGGAGCCGGGGCCAGACCTCCTCGCCCGGCTCTGCCCCTAGCCCCGCTCTCCACCCAACTCCGGGCTCTGGCCCCCCCAGCTCCACCCCCTGGCCCTCTCACCATCCAGGTCTGGCTCCCCCCTCCCCCGGCTCCACCCCTCCGGCCCCCACCCACCTCCTAGCTCCTGACCCCAGCTCCAGTCCCTGGCCTCCCAGCCCTGATCTGGCTCCAGCAGCCCCCAGCCCTGCCCTGACCCTCCCAGCCCCCTGCCTCGGTCTGGCTCCACCCCCTCCCTGCCCCCCAAACCTACTGACCTACTGGCTCCTGACCCCAGCTCCAGCCTTTGGGCCCCCCAGGGACCCTCAGCCTCATCCGGCTCCACCCCCCAGCCCCTTCCCAGCCGCCCCACCTGCCCACCTCCACCCCCTACAAGGCACCAAGCCTGTCCACCTCTGGCCCTGCATCTGGGCTGCCAGTTCCTGGTGGGTGACTTTATCCTGCATACCATCCCCCAAGCCTGCTCTGTGCCCAGAAATATCTGTATCTCCCTTTGCTGGGAGGGTGGAAGCCCCTGCCCCACACCCCACCAGCAGTAAGAGCCCTGTGGCAGCCCAGCAAGGCCCACAGTTTGATTTGTTTGACTGTGGTCCTGAGGTCACCAGCCCTAGTGCTAGCTTTGGAGGTGGGTGGAAGGACCCCCCAAGAGGGCACCCAGAGCACGTGTGCAAATTGGAGGGTTTGATGTGGGTTTCAGGAAATGCAGGTTTTTGCTTACCTTAGTGGGAGAGGCACCACAGGACAGGATGGGGGTCTGGGCCTTCCATATGGTGACCCAGCACCACCAACCCACTGACGGTGCCAGGTGGGGAGTGGGGGTCTGCAGCCCACCCCCAGGGCTGGGGGCCTTGCACTGGGGTTCCATGGCGTCTCCCTCCCCACAGCCAGTGTCGGCATCGGCAGCACACGTCCTGGGCGAGGTCTGCAGGGAAAAGCAGGAGGCAGCCATTCCGCTCGTGAGATTCTTCCTGCACTACGGCAGAGTGGTGCCCTTCATCAGCGCTATTGCCGATGCCGAGGTCCAGAGGACCCAGTGAGTGAGCCTCAGCCCCTGTCCACGACCCCGCCTCCCCAGGGGCTGCGGCCTATGAGAGTGACAACCCGGTGGTGAGGGGCTGGGCTGGGGCACGTCGGAGTGACCCCAGGGTAGCAGAAATCTCCCTCAGTGCTGGTCCAAGTGCAGATCTGGGACAGCGGAAGGGACCAAACAGGCTCAGTTTTTCTTTCAGAGACACACTGTTTCTTTTTCTTTTTTTAAAAGATTTTATTTATTTATTTATTTGAGAGAGAGAGAGAGAGAGCACAAGTGGGGAGGAAAGGGAGAAGCAGGCTCCCTGCGAGCAGGGAGCCCGATGCGGGGCTCCATCCCAGGACGCCAGGATCATGACCTGAGCCGAAGGCAGACGCTTAACCGACTGAGCCACCCAGGTGCCCCAGAGACACACTGTTTCTTAAAAATGCACCTTTTCTCGGAAATCCTGAGGTGTGCGTGCAAGAAGGGGGTGCACAAGGGCATGGGTTGCCTTGGGGGCGGGCCCAGTTCTTGTGGTCTGAGGGTGGCAGCTTCAGTATTAGGCCCACAGCAGAGGACTGGGTCACTGCTGCCCCAGGACCTGTGCTCACTCCATGGGGATGGGTTTTCCGTGGGGATGGAGTCTGTCCCTGGAGCTCTTGACTTAGAAAGATCCAGAATGCACCCTAGTTGAGAGAAGGCTTACGGCACATTCTGTTACATTTGCTTCCCTGCTGGACTTCCCATGCTGACCTCGGGTTGGGTCCTTAGAAGCATTAACTTGGTGCAAAACCGGACCTCACAAGGGGCAGGGCAGTGGATGTGTGGATGTTCTCTGAATGGTCCGGACAGCTATGTACGGGAGGTCTGTTCCTCACGCCCGGCTGTGGGGCTCAGGATGCGCAGCTGTGAAGCATCTGTCTTGGTCTCATTTTCCTCCCAGAACATCTGGACGCAGACTCAGCAGGGGGAGCGTATCTCTGCATCCAGTGGACGGGTACTCAGGCACAGGCTCTGCTTCCGCTGACCCCTTGCTCTCTGAGACAGAACTGCCTCCACGCTGTTTTACAGGGACCCCAACACCATTTTCCGAGGAAACTCACTGACGTCCAAGTGCATTGACGAGACGATGAAGCTGGCAGGGATGCAGTACCTGCACGTGACCCTGAAGCCCACCATAGAGGAGGTGAGTGGGGGTCCCGCCGTGCGGCCCCCGAGGAGTCTCCCGCGGGCCCGGTGCCGTTGGGCGGCGTGTGAGGGATGCCCCGCGACACTGCGAACGTCAGGGAGCTGTGTAGGGCGCGTGGTGCCCGGGAGCACCTGGCTGCAGGGCTCCGTGCCACCTCCTTCCCAGCCCCACCACAGGGCCCTTCCACCTGTGTTCCAGAACCTTCCTCATTTCCTCAAATTAAAAATGCTTACTTCAGACAATTCTTTGCTAAAGATGGAAGGACATGCAGAGAAAAACTGGCTCTTCGGAGAGCAGCCCTTTCCTTCAGCCGCGGGTCCCCTGCACTGTGCTCGGAGTTCTCCCTAGAGCAGCCTTGGCTGTGCATGGCTTTCTGTTTCCGCTCACGCGCCGGCAGGCGCCGCCGGAGGCACCACACGCTTCCTGCCCCAGCGGCTCCAAGTTCCTCGCCTGACCTCTAACGCGACCCCTGAGCAGATAGCAGTTCCCCCAGAACAGCTTTGTAAAACGCAGGAACGTGAGGAAGTTTAAATTCGCACTCTGATCCGTGTGCAAAGACCTGCCAACACTTGGAAGTAACCATGTTTTTAAACTTTATGAAACCGGATCCCACGTGCGCTGATCGGGGATGGTCTTCAAGAAAGTCCCATTCCTCATGGACCGAGGCGGTGTCTGTGGCCACACGGAAGGCCCTCCTCCCCCTGGTGCGCTGGCGGGGGGTGCTGGCCGCAGCTCCTGATGCCCCCTGAGCCCCTGACCTCCACCTGCCTGTGATCCTGGAATTTGTGTCACTCACTCCTTGTCATAAATGCACTTTCCAGATATGCCAGAGCCACAAATCCTGTGAGATTGACCCTGTGAAGCTAAAAGATGGGGAGAACCTGGAGAACAACATGGTAAGGAATTCTGATTGGTTCAGCCCTCTCCAGAGCCAGTCGCCCATCCGCAGGATTTGGGCACGTGGCCACCTTGGGCGCTGCGTCTCTCTAGGATTTGGGGTGGGGACCAGACTGGGACGTGCTCTGCAGGGTGTCCACCAGAGCCTGTGGGAGGAGACCGGCCCTCTCCGCTGCTGGGAAGTGGCACCCCTTTCTGGGGACTCGCGCCGCTCCTGGCCTGCGCACTCGGCGCCTGGGCCTTCCCTTCTCCCGGGGCGACCGGGAGCCTCCCCACCGGGCTGGCTCATGGCCTGGCTTCTTCCCAGCCTGGTCTGTCCTGCTGCAACAGACGTGGTCCCACACCCAGGCCACGTCCACCCGTGTCCTCCCAGGGTGCGGTCGTTTTTTAAAACAGCCAGACTCCCTGATTGGACAGGGAGTTTTAATCTTACATAGGGTTTATTCAGGTTAAGTCTTTTTCATGCCTTTGAAGAAAAGAGACGGGGTTCTCACTGTCGGGGAGGCACGTTCCAGGGAGTTTCACCCCTGCACCCGTTAATGAGGTCACGTGGAGGAGGGGGACGCCCCCAGAGCTCCAGGTGTTTGCCCCGGTGACCGCTGCTGCCGCCAAAGAGGCCCCTCTGTACGTGCTGAGGGGGAGTGCGTCCGCAGCTGCCACGGCTGCTCCATCCCCGGTGTGGTCGGACTGCTCCAGGGGCCAGCAGGGCGGCCTGGGGAGAGAGCGATCCACACAGGCAGTTGGGGTGACCCACCTGCACCCCGTTGCAGGAGAACCTGCGGCAGTACGTGGACCGCATCTTCAGCGTCATCACCAAATCAGGAGTGAGCTGCCCCACCGTCATGTGCGACATTTTCTTCTCTCTTCGAGAGGCGGCTGCCAAACGCTTCCAGGGTGAGTCTTTGGTGCAGAAAACATCCACGGCCCCTTGCTGGGTGGTCCCTGTCCCCACTGCCAGGCACCTCAAAGCCAAGAAGGGACGTTGCAGAGTCCTGTAGACAGGATCCCAGCTATGGCACTGGGTCAGTGCCCGTTCCCACACGGCAGCCCTCTCCTGCCCAGCCGGGCTCCGGGTCCTGCCTGCAGCTGCCCCTGGGTGGATCCAGGCCCAGGCCCCAGATGGGAAGGCCGGCTGGCCAAGTTCGGTCACAGCGGTTTATTTGGGATGGAGCATTAATTTCTGTGAGTTTGGGCCCCTCCGGTAAGAGAAGCCGCCCTTCCCAGTTCTTCGCGGTTCTGACTGGAAGGTTGAGGCAGTCCTCAGCACCCCACGTCATGCAAGTGTGCCTTGCTGAGCCCTTGTGGACTTGGGACAGGAGGGATCCCGGGGATGAATCGCCCCTTCAGTTGTGCCCATTGGTCAGGGAGGCACCGGGATTCACCCTGTGCAGACCTGCCCACGGGCAGAGCAAAGGTGTCGTGCCCTGGTGGCAAGTGTCAGGTTAACTGAAGACTGGGATGAAGGCTGAGGAGGGGCCGGTGTGTGCCTGCCTCCCCACGATGCCCAGCAAGCCCCGTCCACGGCCCTGAGGAGCCCGTGGGTCAGCCCAGATGTGTCCTGCTGCCTCCGGGGACCTTTGAGCCCCCAGAGTAGTCCCTGGGGCCTTGACAGGAGCCCCCTCCCGCCTGCCCGTGTGGGCACCCCTCAGCTTGTCCAGCAGTGGAGACTGGGCCTCATATCCAGCTCTGTGGACAGGAGCTCCTGCTTTCAGAGCACATGGGCTCCTTCCAGCACCAAAGAGCACCTGGTGTCTGGGAGGGGCTGCTACCGAGCGCACCCAGCCCTCAGACACTCTTTGGAATCGTCTCCCAGCGCAGCTGGCCCGCCAGGTCCTATCCGTCACGGCCCCGCTACCAAAAGGGGCTGAGCTGTTAGTAGTAGTGAGGCGGAGAGTGACCGGGGGCAGGTGCACTCAGGGGCGGGTCCCGGTTCACCGCTCTCCCCGGAAGGACGTTGAACCAGCTCTCTGCGTTCCGGCCACAGATGACCTGGACGTGAGGTACACCGCTGTGAGCAGCTTCATTTTCCTGAGATTTTTCGCTCCTGCCATCCTGTCCCCCAACCTCTTCCAGCTCACTCCTCACCACACGGTGAGTGAACATCAGCCCCCATAAACTGGTAAACCCGCCCTCCCGGGCCTGCAGGTGTGTGTGCGGCCTCCTTGCTGGAGGAGGAGGGAGGGGCGGCCAGGCTATGAACTCCTTTATCCACAGGAAGGGTTAGCTCCTCTGCCAAGCTGTGTCTGTTAAACACAGGTGGATGCTGTGACCAGGATTTCTCACTTCTACCTTAAGAAAAATGGAGCATTTATGATTTTGTGTACATTCAGTCACATATTCAATCAACAAACGCTTACTGAGCCCCTCAGGGCCAGGCTCTGAGTGACGCACTAACAGAGCGTACCCTGCAGTGACCGAGCTTGGCAGAAAGCCCAGGGCCAGGGGATTCAAGGGGCCCTATTCCCGTCTTTGTTGGTTTTAGGTTAAACCGCGTGAAGGGCAAGCGAGAAACCCCGGGTAGGGCTGCTTAGGGGACTCAGAACTGGGCAGGGAAGCTGCTCGTTTAAAGATGCCCCTTGTGCGTGTTGGGCTGGGCGCTTATCTGCAGCTACTCTCCTCTCCCTGCCCTGCGGGCCTCCTGGTGCCCTGGGGAGGCACTGGGGTCCAGGCCACAGTGGCCCGAGAGCCTGCGTCTTGAGCGTCTGTTGTGTGAGCTCTGGGAAAGCTCACACAACAGAGGAGCCTAGAGGGACGTGTCCCGCGTTCGCCTGCCTTCTATTGCATCGGGCGGCACATCGGGCGCCTTTTAGGTGATGTGACCCGTTTTGTCACTGTGTAATTCTGGGTTCAGTCACAACATTTCTGGAAAACTGAAACAAAACTTGCGTTTCTCCTTTCCATCTGATAGGACCCACAGACGTCTAGGACGCTGACACTTATCTCCAAGACTATTCAAACTCTTGGCAGCTTGTCCAAGTCAAAATCTGTAAGTCATTTATTTTAATCATCTCTTTTTAACACAAGAGAGTGTGGGTTCAACACAGTTATAAGGATAAGGGACAATAAAACCCACATGGCATCCCCACCTACCATCTGAGTGGAGAGAACGTTCCAGCAGCTTGCAAGCTCCTCTTGCCTGCTGAACTGTGAAACTTTGCTTTTTGAGACTGTTTTGTTTGGGGGCAAGTTATCCTCAGAGGCTGAGTTTGTCTTTGTGAATCATGTACTTAACACAGGTTCACTGTGGGGATGATGATTTACAATTAAATTTCACAGGCCGGTAGCATACAGGGTAATGTCTCTTAATAAGCAGTAAAGAAGTGACATCCCCCAAACCAGTGGTAGATTCATCCCCCTGTGTTCCAGGCAAGGGGAGGGGGAGGAATAAAGTTCAAATCCTGTGTCTTCCCCAGACACAAGGGTGAGCGATGACATTGGCCCCTGCCAAAAGGAAAAGTCCCCGTTGCTGGAGCAACTGTTGCTGGGGAACACCGAGGTCTTGACAGGCAAGTGGGTGACCTGGGGGGCCGCAGAATCGCCCCTCCCAGGGCCCAGCAGTCCCCTGGCCGGACCAGAGCGTCTCCTGTGTTTGGGCAACATGTGCCCAAGGGCAGGGCCCTCAGCCAGAGTGCTCATCAGGGACACGGGGAGCGGGGCGTGTTCCCCTCACAGATCCCTTCATTTCTGTCACGAACAAGTGGGTTTCCGTCAGACCGACCTACGGCATGGGGGCAATAACCGTAGCAGGTGGCGCGTTACCAGCTCCTGATCGGACGGCTGGTGCATCCACTCCCGTGGGGGGGTTCAGAGACCGCGGGGGCCCAGCCGTGAGCATCTGAGGACATCCGTGCCTGAGGCAGACGTGCTGCCAGGGACAGATGGGGGGCTCCTCCAGGGGCAGCCTACAGCACGCCGCGTCCTTCTGGGCCCTGAGGGTCTGCCCCAGGCCCCACGGCCCCCAGAACGCGGGTGATGACACGCAGTTCTGAAGACATGGGCTACTATGTGTAGCGATGGTGATGTGGGGACAGCTGGGCATGTTCCGTGGGATTGAAGGTCAAAGCTGGCTGCGCAGGGACGGGGCCCATCTGGTGGAGGCCTCCCCTTCTGCCTGGACCTGCAGAAGCCCCAGCCCAGCCCTCCCCATTCTGTTCTCTGTGGGGTCCAGTCGCTGCCGGCAAGCAGCCCCTGTGGGGGAAACGCTCGGCTGTCTGTGGATTGGAGTGAAGTAAAGGATGTGTGGTGGCCGGCAGCAAGCTGGCTGCTCTTCTGGCCATCCGTGGAGACTCGGATGAACGAGTCCATGCTGGATGTGAGGTCTGCACAAAACCCACCTCGTGGCACATCCAGAAACAGTAAAGTGGCCTAACCCTGAGGACGCTGCTCGCAGCGGGTGCGGCATCAGGAGGGGTGCTAAGCCGGCCGTGCGTTCCTGAGCTGTGCTCTGACGTTCACACATCAGGGGCCCCTCCTCAGCACCCCCAGGTCACAGAGGAGGCTCCAGAGCAGCGGCCTCATCGGGGTGCCCGTGTAAACTGCATAGACCTGGAACCCAGAGCCTGGGCTGAGCCCTGGCATCTAACTTTGTTTAGTGGCCGTCACGGAGGCTGGTCATGATGCACGCCTCTAGATGGTTCCATTTGGGACCAGGAATCCAGAGACCTGTAGGCCTTTGTTAAGTGACCTGTTTCATTTTAGGCCAGTTTTAAGGAATCCTACATGGCTGCATTTTATGAATTCTTCAACGAACAAAAATATGCTGATGCAGTAAAAAACGTGAGTATGGACATCAGTTAACTTGAACGGACCTGCCCCCAAGTCGTATGCTGTTCCTAAGAAACCACTGTTGTAGAAAATTGAGTTAAAATTCACAGAAAACAGAAGTGACCATTAACTACTGTAAGGAGTTCAGAGCATTGTTCCCTTCAAAGTCCCTGACCACCCTCCACGGTTCTGGGGCTCTGTGCACCCCGGGGCGCCATGACCCCTTCTATACCCTCCTGTTCTGTCCACCCTGCACGGTCCTGGGACTCTCTGCACCCCGGGGCGCTGTGACCCCTTCCACATTCTCCTGTTCTGTCCACCCTGCATGGTCCTGGGACTCTCTGCACCCCAGGGGGCCATGACCCCTTCCACACCCTCCTGTTCTGTCCACCGTCCACGGTCCTGGGACTCTTTGCACCCTGGGGGGCCATGACCCCTTCCACACCCTCCTGTCCACCGTCCACGGTCCCGGGACTCTCTGCACCCCGGGGCACCGTGGCCCCTTCCACACCCTCCTGTTCTGTCCACCCTGCATGGTCCTGGGACTCTGCACGCCCCGGGGGGCTGTGACCCCTTCCACATCCTCCTGTCCACCCTCCACGGTCCTGGGACTCTGCACCCTGGGGCACCGTGACCCCTTCCACATCCTCCTTTTCGGAACAGACAGATGGAGTTCTTCTCCCTGATTGGTGGGGTGCTCTACCTCTCTAGAACGCTGCCCTGTTTGTTTTGCAAATCCTCTGCAAGTCCCTTGCCTTGCCCTTCCTGGCCATCTACTCCTGGGGCCCCCACAAATGCCTGAGTCATGGCGCCGGGGGACCCAGACCCGGAGTCAGGGACATGGCACATGGAGAGGGTCTTTTCTGGATCCTAAAGCTTTACTTTTTCTCTTGTGTTCAGAAGCAGTCACACATACTTACCTCTTAGAAATCATAAAAACCAGGACCCAGAATAGGAGGAAGGGAGAGGAGCTAGAGGTGCGCATCAGTTGATGGAGGGAATCCAGACGGGTCATGGAACAGTTGAATTAGGAGGGGAGGGTGTCCTGGGAGGAGAGCCTGTGCTGCTCACATTCCAGTAGAGGTGCATTCTTGCATCACCTGTTGACGTGCAGGTGGGCCTCCAGGTGTCACCAGAAGCCTGGCAGCCAGGTGAAGCAGCAGCTGGGGGTCTGGTGGGAGGCCGGAAGCTTCCTGGCTGCAGCAGAGATATGCTCAGGACCCCTGACTCTTGCAGAAGAACCCATGCTCCCCACATTCCTCTCTCCTCTGGCATCAGAAAGAGACACAGCATGACACTGCTGTTTCTGCGTGAGAAGGAATGTATCCAAGCGTGCCATTTCCCCTTTAACCATTTGCCGTCTTTCCCACTTTAGTTTTTAGATCTGATCTCATCTTCTGGGAGAAGAGACCCCAAGAGCATAGAGCAGCCCATCCTGCTTAAAGAAGGGTAAGGCCTGCGTCTGCTGCTGGGTCAGCAGGAGAGAGACGCAGGGGCGGTGCTCCTGGCCGTCCCTGCCATGGACTGAGGCGTCTCTGCCCATGTGGCTGTGGCCTCCCAGCTCACAGGCAGCCAGACCTGGCAGGGGCTGTCCAGGCCTGGGCCATCATGGCCACCGTCCACGTCTCGATCCAGCAACACCGCGCATAGGGCATCGTGAGACGTGCTGGTGTAGGCTTTCCTTTGTGCCTCTGCCCTGCGGGTTGTGTGCGTGGAGAAACACCTGTCAGGCGGAGAGAGGGCTGGGGAGGCTGAACCACCCCTGCATGGTTGGCTCACTCACACCGCGTTCAGGACCCTCCCTCCCTCCATCAGCCCCCCACTCCTGAGGCGTCTCCTGCTCCAATCCCTCCTTGTTTCCGGAGCGCACCTGCCATGGCCCCATGGGCCTGCCCACCTTCTTACGGGCGTCTCTTGTTGGTATTCCCAGTGTGGGAGCGTGGGGAGGGGGCGGCTGCTTTGTTGGAGGTCTGTTGAACCCCGTGTCCTTGCCAGCTTGTGATTTAAAGTTAACACCATCATAAGCAGGGGCTAAACTTTTCAGAAGTAGAGACCTTTGCCTTTTGGTTTTTAACCCTATCACTTGGAGATACAATAAGATGTTAAAAATCTGCAGGCCGTGTTGGGTAGGACAGATGTGAAAGAAGCAGTTTATTTGGATTTTGCAGGTGGGACTTCGGGCTGTGGTGTGGGGGAGGTGCTGGATGTTCCCTGAGCCCCGACATTCACCCACAAACATGTCCTGTTCACAACAGGTTCATGATTAAGAGGGCTCAAGGACGAAAACGCTTTGGGATGAAGAATTTTAAGAAAAGATGGTTCCGCCTGACCAACCATGAATTTACCTACCAGAAAAGCAAAGGTAACGAGAAATTGGCTTTTTACTTGATTTTCACACTTTATTCTGAGGGGCCAGAGCCTTGCTTGGGGCCCTGATGGGGTTACCGCCTGCTTTTCTGGAGTAAAACGAAGAGCATGGAGTAAGCGTCCCATGGAGTGAGCAGTTTCTCACCACAGGACCATGTGGGAGACATCCGTCCGCTCTGGTGGCCTGGGTGGGGGTGGGGAGCCAGGGGGCCTGCGCCTCTGGGCTCCAGGCATGGGAGTCGGGGTCCTGTGTTGGCTGTGTCCTCCCAGATCTGATGTGGCTTAGATCTCGGTGACGCGGCCCTGGGAAGTAAAATGTGGAGACAGGCTCCTCAAGACGGTGTGCGGCTGGAGGCGTTAGGGTCCCTGGGAGGTCCTGGTGCGTGAGGCCCGGCTGTTCTGCGGTGTCCCCTGCCCATGGCCTGTGTGTGGCTTACCCACCCCCCAAGGTGGGCGCCCTCTCACCCGCCCCCTCATGAGCCCTCTCTGCGGCAGGAGACCAGCCTCTGTATAGCATTCCCATCGAGAACATTCTGGCCGTGGAGAGACTGGAGGAGGAGTCCTTCAAGATGAAGAACGTGAGTGTTGTGTCTCCACTCACTTTTCAGGGGTTTCTCCTTTGCTCTCGTGCCCCCACCATCGCCCCGCCGCCCCTGCCCTCCTCCACGGAGCCCCATCACCTGGGTGCTGTGACCTGCCGGAAAGTGCGTTCCTGGCAGCAGCAGGGACTGGGGGCAGCTCTGGGACCCTGTGGGGTTTCTTTGAAACTAATTTTGATCTGGTTTTGAACTTACAGGAAAGTGGCAAGAATAGAGCAGGACCCCCCGTGTCCCCTAACTCAGAATTGCGGGTTGTTTGCATTTGTCCCATTTGCTGAGCATATTCCTTCATTCTGTCTTCGTCTCTCTCCACGTGCACGTGTTTTTCTGAGCCACGTAAATACTTGAGCGTGTTCCCTGACAACGAGGACGTTCTGGCAGAGAACGCAGACAGCTGCCCGAGGCAGGACCCCAGCGCTGGTGCAGCGTTACTACCGACCGCCGTCCACGCTGGCTGTGCTGACAGCCGTCTCTGCAGCTGTGTGTGTCCCCAGCCGAGTACCACGTGGTACATTCTCTGTCGTGTTCTTGATCTGGAACATCCCTCAGACTTTCTCTGTGTTTGGCAGCCTTGGTGTTTTCGAAGTACTGAGGCCAGGTTTTGTGGGCATCTCTCAATCTGGGTGGTAGGTTCAGGCAACCTGTTTTGCCAGGCATCCCGTGGAGGCGAGTGTGGCCCCCCCTGGGCGCGTCTTGTCAGGACGGCTCACGGTGACCGTGGGGGAGACACAGGGCTGTGTCCACCTCTGGCTCCTCCTCAGGCTCTTGCCCGTCCTCAGTGGCTCCCTGCTTCCCTCGTCCCTTCACTACTTTTTCTTGGCTTCTGCCGTGGAGAGCTCCGCCCCACGGGGGTTCTTCGCTTGCCTGTTAGGGCCACGTTTTGTTCAGGGCCGGCGCCCTCACTGCCCAGTGTGGCTGTGGGACGTGGCAGCGCTTCTGGCTGCACCGTCATTCCCGTCACCGGCACACACCGCGGGCACGCATGCATCCCACTCGGCCGAGCGCCGGCGGGGTTTCCGAGGGAGCCACCGGTGAGGATTTGGGAGCCAGGCTCTGCATGGGGAGACTTCCTGTGTGTTCCCACGGGTTGTCCTGCAGGGGAGCCCGCACGTCAGGTCTGCTCACCGCTTAACACTTTATAAACGGCACAGACCTCTGGGGACTGTCGGCACAGGCGGGAGCAAGCCTGGGTTTTCTTGTCACTGCGCGCCTTGAAGCTCGGGGGGGGAGGGAGGAAGTGCTCCTGCCCGCCACCATGGCCACCGAGGCCACCGGGTCAGCTCTCGTCACCTCCCATGCAGTCTCCAGGCTCTGGGGGAACGTGCGCTCACACCGGACACCTGGAGGCCTTGTTCTGGGGGAGGTGGGGTCTGTGTAGGAAAGTTCCCTGCGGCCTTGCTGGCTGGTGGCTTTGCTTGGACGACATCCCTACCGAGGTCGGGTGGCGAGGTGCCTGAGGGTACCAATGGCCTCCCGTAGCCCCCACAGCCCTCAGCATGGAGCCTGATGTCTGCATTCTGCCCTCTCTTTCCCCATCTGGTCCCATCTCTGTTTCTCTGTTCCTGATTTTCCAAATACTTTTTATACTTTTGTTTCATTAGATGTATTTTATCTAAGTTATCTGCAGTCTTTTTTTAGAGCTAGATGAGGAGTAAATAACAAATAGTAGTTCAAACTTAAAATGCTACGAATCATTCCCCGGTCTTCCAGCTTTACAGAAGCTCCGACCCGTGAGGGTTTGACAAGCAGTGAGGCCTCTGCCCTGTCAGCTTCCCCAGGGAGAGAGTGCTTCTTCTCTCTTGTTCCAGACCCCGTCTCGGCCAGCAGCCCTGGCTTGGCGCATTTCTCTGCCACTCTTCCTCCTGTCCGCACTCTGGCCGAGGGCTGGTGTGGACAGAAGGACGGCCCGTTGGCCGGTTCTCCCCGATGATGTTGATGATGGGATTGCCCCTCCTGTGGGGGATGGGATAAACCCCCGACCTTGCCACCCGGTGGCCACCTGGGCCCTTCGTAGCCTCACCTGCAGATGACCGTCGTCCTCTGGAGCCCAGGGTTGCTGCCGGGCAAACAGTTCATGAAGCACAATGCCTGGGCCTCTGCCAACGTTCATCCATTGCCCTTACAGCGTGTTCGGTTATAGTACCGTATTCCTCAGGGGAGGCCCCGCAGCGGTCCAACCAACGGTGTAATTTGGAATCCTTAGAGTAAAAAGGCTGGTCTCTTTAAGGAGAGAGAGAGATGTTCTCAAGGTGTTGACGATTTTAGTTTTTTGTCTTTAAGATTCGGAAAGTGGCTGTCCGCGGAAAGACCTGGCTTAGCTGGTGCTCTCCGTGCGCTCATCAGGGACACCTTCCAGGCCCTGTAGTCCTTGTTCTCTGAGGTCACGGACAGCTGTTCGGGCACCAGCTCTGGGGCTGGCTCCGTGTCCTGGGATGGCTTCTCCCCGTAAACATCCTGAGGGGGAGTTACAGCTCTGGCCCAGTCTCCAGAGGAGCAGACAGGCTCAAGAGGAGGGAGCTTGCAGGACCTCACGCCACTCGTGTGGGGGCAGGAACTCAGACCCGACCTGCTATCCTGACAGCCTGCATGCGTGGTTCATCTCCAGCAGCCCCAGGCCCAGCCCCCCTCCCCGTGTCCCTGGTCGTTTGCTTCACTGTTTGTGTCTTCCTGAGTGTTGCCAGCTGCCCCCGCCCCCCAACACCACGGGCTTTAGGGAAATTAGATGTTGTAGCAGCTCTGCGTTGCTTGAGAACCTTCTTCAGATGCCAGGAGCCATCCACAGTAACCGCTGGCCCCGGGAGGATGGCCCTTGCACCCCGTCTCACCCCGCGGGCTCTCCTACAGACACTGGGTTCAGGGTTTATAGGAAGGTCCCCAAGTCAGGTTCTGCTTCCCAGGAGCTGACAAGGGCTCTGACCTGTCTCCCGTCTCCTATGTCTGTCTTTTGCTCATTGGCACAGTTTGGGGGGGACACAGTGGGATCGCAGCCATACACAGATTTGCAGTCTGAGGCCCATGCAACAGTGCATGTGTGCCCAAGGTGGGCCAGGGTCGGGGGCTCAGCCCCAGCTATTCACTCAGGAACTCGGACGTACGGCTTCTCCTCCCCGGATCCATCAACTCCTGTTCCTCCTCTCCGTGCACACCCCCTCCCCTTGGAAAAGCCCACCATCATCTTTAACATTCTGATTCCTGGCCTCTTCTAGGGCCCTCTTACAAGTCCAGCCTAAGAGCCCTCCAGGGCCCTGGCCTGCCCACTTCCCCGCTCACCCCCATCTTCTGTGTATAGCCTGGCCTGCTCCTGCTGGGAGCACCCGGCCCTCCCGGGGCTCAGGGCCTTTGCACCTGCTATCCCCCTGCCCCAGGACCTCCACTGCCCCAGGACCCCCGCTTCTCCCATCCCTGCTGCCTTAGGACCCCCGTACCTCTCGTCCCCGCTGCCCCAGGACCCCCATGCCTACTGGTCCTTCTGCCTGGGACTCTCCATCTTGTTCTCCTTTTCCCACTCAGCTTAATTATCTCTTAGTCATCTTTCTGACCTCAGCTGGGTCCTTTGTTTAGAAGGTTCTTGCCTGACTCTTCCTTTGGCGTACACAACCCTTACACTTTGTGTTCATCCCTATCCTTCTTGCTGGCTGGAAGTTCATGACAATAGAAACTCTGGGCCACCTGGGTCCCCAGAACCTAGGGCAGTGCCTGGTTCAGGAATGGTGGCTGAACAACAAGAAAGGCGGCAGGGGCTCTGAGAAGCCTCAGAGGAAGTAACACCGACCTAGAAGGAGGAGGAAGAGCCTCCTGGTCAGGAGGGGTGGGTGCATTTTTCCAGATGGACACACAGCCCATACAAAGGCCCTGAGGTAGGTGTGGGGGTGAGGACAGGACCGTGGGCAGTATAAGCTCTGATGCATCTTGCACAGAAGGCCGCCCTGGCTTAAAAAACCATTTATGTAATGGCCACAGTGAAACGGCAGGGAGATGTACGGTGCTATGCCTTTGCTTTTTGAATGGAGCCCCCAAGACCCCAGGAAACAGAGTGCCTTGGCCAGGCTGACCAGGGGTGACCCAGCTGAGTCACTTCAGTCTCCTGAGTCCCCCAGGGGGAAGGCTGTGGCTTGTGGCTCTGTCACGTTCAAGGACAGCAGAAGCCCTTTGTGCCTGCCACAGCCCCTGGGCCTGCCCGTCCCTCCCCCCACATCTGTACTAAAGACCCTCGAGGCCCAGGCAGGACATCTTGCTCTGGCCTCTCTGATCCTCTTCCCTGTCCCCTCAGATGTTCCAGGTCATCCAGCCCGAGCGAGCACTGTACATCCAGGCCAACAATTGTGTGGAGGCCAAGGCCTGGATCGACATCCTCACCAAAGTGAGCCAGTGCAACAAGAAACGCCTCACTGTCTACCACCCGTCCGCCTACCTGAACGGCCACTGGCTGTGCTGCAGGGCCTCCTCGGACACAGCCCCCGGCTGCTCCCCCTGCACTGGGTAGGTCTGTGCCTCCCCAGCCCCAGGACCCTCCCAGCTGACACAGGCAGAGGAGGGGTCCCACAGGACCAGCCCAGACGACGGAAATCAAATCCGAGCCAGCAGGAAGCGAAAGCGGAGGGTATTGAATATACATACAGAGAGAGAGAAGGACAGAGCCTACGGGAGACTCGGAAAGGAAAACTGCAGGAGTCTCCTCTTTGCTTGGGGCCTGGGGTTTTTAATGGCCACTGTGGTCTGGTGCATGTGTCCCCTTAGGCATCCAGGAACTGGTCGGCACAAAGACAGGGTCCAGATGTCCTTGATAAGTTACTTGTTCCCTCAAGCCAGGGGTCTTGGCCTCAAGGTGTTTGGAGTAAGTGGTCTTAGAGAACATTTATGACGACCCCGCCCGGTCACTCCTGTTTTCCACTGTGCTGGAAGACTCCAAAGATATCATCACCTCTTCGTCCCTTACAAGGAGGACATAATGCTACATGCATTGCAAGGCATGTGTAGAGTGGGGCGGAGGTGCAGGCCTAGCAAGAATAGAAGCTGGAAAAGGAGCAAAGAAAAAAAAAAAAACAGGCTTTTTTTTTCTATGGGGTCCTTTCAGTTTCCCAGTCTCACACCCACCCCATATGGCCAAGCACAGTTGTCCAGCTTGTGCACTGTACAGGGAAGTTTGGCCAAGGGGCTGCACTGGGGCTTGGCAAGCCGCACATGCACAGCTGAGTCTCCTAGGCTGTTCTCTCGATTGTTGAGGAGCCTCCATACAACAGAGCCCTGGGCTCACCCTCATGAAGTCTCTCTGAGACTGTCAGGAGCCCTGAGCCATCAAGGGTCCTCCTGCCTCTGCCAGGGGTCCTAGTGGTCCTTCAGGGTGGGTGGCAGTGAAGGAAGGTGCTCCATGCTGAGGAAAGACTCCCAGGGGCAGGGTGCTGTCGTGTTTCTTCTAGAAGAGCCTGGACGCGTTCCACCATCCTGCTCACACCCCCTTTGGTTTCTGCAGCTGTCCTCTGCACACCCTCTCCCTTACCTTCCTGCCCCACCGTTAGCTGGGCCTCCTGAGGGTCATGAGAGGCTCACCTCTGCCCCTTCCGGAAGGTGACCTGGGTCCCTCAGGGTGCCCCATGTGACCTGTGAGAACAGTGACGACTGCTATCTGGTGTGGGTGTGGGTGGGAGGAATACCCCCAAGCTCACGGAGGTAGGATCCGGTTTCATAGCTGAAAAAGCCAAGACTCGGGAAAATCCCTGCCAGGTCCTTCCCAGGAGAGGCTGAGCACTGTGTCTGGGGGCTGGGACACTGCCGCACCCTCAGGCAGGAGCCGGAGCCACCCCGGGCTGGGGGAGGAGCGGGGACCTGGCTGTCCCCACGTGGGGCAGCCGACCGAACCTTCAGGGCCCACGGCCCACGTGCGTCAGGAGGGGCTCTTTCTCTTCCAGATCATTTCTTGTCACGGCAAAACAAGCCTGGCTTGTTTGCTTGCTGTCTCAGCAGATCTTTAGGTCTCCCGTTCTCCAAGCCTGTGGATGGGCACTTCTCAGTGCTCGTGAGCTAGTCCACAGACCACACGTGAACGCCACAGCCCCGGCGGGGATAATTTCACTTCATAAGATCACTCCGTTATCTAATGACCTCTGACATCATCGTTCTTTCTGTTCTGGTCTCGCTGTGTTTGGGCAGCGGTCTCCCAGCAAACATCCAGCTGGACATCGATGGGGACCGAGAGACGGAGCGCATCTACTCCCTCTTTAACTCGTACATGAGCAAACTGGAGAAAATGCAAGGTAAGCTCAGCACACAGCCTGGTGTGTTGTCTCTCAAGGTGGCTTTGGAGACACCTGGCTGGGGTCCCAGTGACACCTGGAGCTTTCTGCAGGGATGACCGGCCCTCGGAGCCCCTGTGGTCTGCGTGCAGTGTTCTCATTCATGGACTGGAGGGCGCTTTCTGCAGGTTAGGCAGATGTGGAGGATCTACTTTATTTTTTTTTTTAAGATTTTATTTATTTGACAGAATGAGAGAGCACAAGCAGGGGGAGCAATAGAGGGAGAGGGAGAAGCAGGCTCCCTGAGGAGCGGGGAGCCCGACACTTGGCTCGATCCCAGGACCCTGAGATCATGACCTGAGCCAAAGGCAGACGCTTAACCAACTGAGCCACCCAGGCGCCCCAGGATCTACTTTAATAACAGATTCTGCAGATAATTTTAAGATGGAATTTAGTTGCAACCTCTGAGCTGCCAAGTTCTTGAGAAGATCCTATGTTTAATAATCTCCCATACCCCCAGACTGTGTTCTCCAGAGGGACGCATGCATGTGTGGGGGGGACATGTGTGGGTGTGTGGACACGTGTGGGAGTGTGCACGTGGGAGTGTGTACGGGTGCACGCATGCCCAGAAGCTGCAGACACAATATTTAGGTAGCTTGATTATCCTCGACATTTAGCTCAGAAGAGGCGATCGTAACAAGAGCCCACTGAGAGGCAGATGAGGGCCCTTAAGCCCCCCTCTGAATGTGAAATAAAGCTGAGTGGGTCTGGAAATACACCGATCAGATACTTTTCCTTTTCTTTTTCCTGATCTAAGCCAGTATTATCAGTGGTGGGCCTCAGCCTGGAACTTACTTTAGTCCTGCTCCGGCGAGCATGCCGTGGTGGTGAGCCTGCCGTCTGTGAGCTCAGCCACTCCTGTCCTCCAGTCCCCTCATGCAGCCTCGAATGACGCCTCTGGATGCACACCCAGGCACGTGCACGATCACACATGGATGCACGTGCATGCAAGACAGCCGTGTTCACACACTTGAACACATACAACTGCACATGCATACACCCACACCGCCCCAGTGGACCCTCCCCCAGCGAGCGTGCCCCACACAGCACTTGGCTCCAGAGCTCCAGGAGGCCGTGCAGCAGTGGCCCTGGGGCTACAGCAAGCCTCAAGGTGGCAGCCCCTTCCCAGCGCACTGAGCAGAGTGACCACAACGGAGGAGGGTAAAGGAGTCTTGGAGAGGTTGGAGCCACCATGTGAGATCCAGGTTCATGAAGGAGGCTGACTAAGCCTTGCATGATCAGCCACCTTCCAGTGACCTCTCTCCACACACTGTCTCCCTCTTGCTTCCAGCCTGGGGTCACCCCAGCGTCACACCATTGCAGGACCCCATGCCTCTGCCCCTGATGCCACCCTCTGCTCCCTTCATCTGGCTAATATCTGTCTTGTGAGTCTCCTCCTCTAGGGAGCTTTTTCTAACCCTGTGTATTTCTCTGTCATTGCCATGATAATCATCTCTGATCTGTTCACCCTCAGTACACTTGACCCTTTGAGAGCGGAAGCAGATCTTATTTACCCCAGTGCCTGATATGAAGGAGGAACTGAATACCTGTTTTCTGGTTGAATGGATGGACAGGCAGTGAATGACAGATGGGTGGATGATGGATGGATAGATGTTGGGTGGATGTTGGATAGATGATAGGTGGATGGATGGTGGATGGCTGGATGATGGATGGGTGGGTGATGGGTGGATGATGGGTGAATCAAGGATGAATGGTGATGGGTGGATGGGTGATGGGTGGATGGATAGATAATGAGTGGCTGATGGATGGATGGATGGATGGATGATAGGTGGAGAGATGGGTGGATGATGGATGGATGGGTGGATGGATGATGGAGAGACAGATGATGGATGGATGATTGATGGCTGGGTGGATGGATGGATGATAGGTGAAGAGATGGATGGATGGGTGGGTGGGTGGGTGGATGAATGATAAGTAGATTGATGGATGGATGATAGGTGGAGAGATGGATGGAGAATGCATGGATGAATGAGTCTCCCTCCCAGTGTAGGAATCATCTGGACAAGTGTTCATAGTGTCAACATGATTGGTGATCTTAGAGTGCACCTCCACTTCCCTGTCCTCTTTCATGAAATGGGTTAACCACCTGGGTTAATCCAGGATCCAATCACACAGCCCCCATGAGGCAGTTAGCATGGGCTTGGAGCTGAGCAGGGCCTGGCCCCAGCTGCCATATGCTTATCCGAGTCACCTCCACTGCCCTCCTCCCTCCTTTCAGGGTCCACAGTCCTCTCAAGCCGCAGATCCTCGCATTACAAAGGCGTCTGCCTCTTCCCCACCAGCACCACACGGGCAGCGAGAGTCTGTTTGTTTCTGGTCGCTGTTAGCAAAACCACAGACTCGTGCTTATTCAAGGGTGATCCCTTCTGACCTGCCGACACCGGCTGTTTTTACAACAGCACAGCTCGCAGGTACGGCCAGGCCCCCGGACTGGAGCCTCCCAAGGACACGGGTGCTTCCACTTCGCAGAGGGTTCGCTGCGGCTCGGACATAAGTAACCTGCTTCAGGCCCAGTAGTTCCCACAAGTGGGGGCTCTGGGGGGGGGGGGGTCCAGGCAGTTCAGCTCCGGAGACCATAACCCTGCGTCTTACGTAAAAAGAGAAAGGCTGAACTCAAATCAGCACGCTGCCCACCAGGCTCTTCCCTGCATTTCCTCTTCTGCTCATCCGTCCCTCATGTTTAGAGTTGCTTATCTTTCTCACGTCAGGTTCTCTTTTTCTTTAAACTTAAATCTTCTCAGTTTTCCTTTGTACAGACTTGTGAATTTTCAGTAAGAATTAGGATATTTCTCCTGGGTTGGAAATAAAGACAGGTGGAAACCAGAGCCTCTGTGATAATGAGACAGCAACACAGATGGGGCGAGGGGCCCCCGAGATGCTGGCCGACCTCGGCCAGGCGCTGTCCAAATGGCATGTCTTCCCTCCCGCCTCTCTGTGGCCCTGGAACAGAGGGCCCAGCTCAGGGGACAGGTCGGGGGTCCCAGGCCCAGCTCAGGTTTGGGGAACAGGTCGGGGGGATGGGGAGCTAGCTCAGGTGTTTGGGGAACAGGTCGGGGGTCCCAGGCCCAGCTCAGGTGTTTGGGGAACAGATCGGGGATCCCAGGCCCAGCTTAGGTGTTTGGGTGCTTCTCGTGGATGCCTAGAGGCCACAGCATGGTCTTCAGGAGGAGTGATGTGGTCCAATGAGAAAGTCACGTGTCCAGCAGGTGGGGGGTGACAGAAGTCCTAGGAAGCTGCTCGTGCAGACTAGCTGAGAAAGTGCCACCCGTGAGGACAGCTTCTTTTGCACCTTGTGCCCACACGTCCCAGCCACAGGGTGTGCACGTTAATGCTGGGTGAGTGACGCCCTGGCAGCTCTTTCTAAGATGGGGCTTTCCTTGAGGTGGTCTCCCCAGACCAACCCTGGGTGACCCCACAGGCCCTTGAGCCCCCCGGCCCAGTGTCCAGGAACAGACATCTGCCGGTTCTGGTTTGGTGAGCAGTGGGGTGTGGACAGACACAGGTCGCCCAGGAGACAGGCTGGTCAGAGAGGGGGCATCAGACCCTGGCTTCTCCAGGGCTCAGTGTTGGCCCGGCTCTTGGGAACGGCTTCTGCTTCTTTGTGCATTTGCGTGGGAACGGTCAGCCCTTCCCTGAGGAGGCTGCCCATGGAGTTCCTGCCCTGACCTGCGGCCCCTCCCAACGCTGCAGAAGCCTGTGGGAGCAGATCCGTGTACGACGGGCCGGAACAGGAGGAGTACTCGACGTTCATCATCGACGACCCCCAGGAGACCTACAAGACACTGAAGCAGGTCATCGCTGGGGTTGGGGCCCTCGAACAGGAGCACGCCCAGTACAAAAGGGACAAGTTCAAGAAGACCAAGTATGGGAGCCAGTGAGTATGGCATCTGGATCGTAGGGGAACTCTTGGCAAAGGTAACGGGGAAGGGACTGCAAGGAACTTCCTGGGGCTGAGCGTCACCCTGAAGCCACCTACATGCACCCATGAGGACGGGGGCGGCCTCCCCGTCTCCCTCGGAGCAGCCTTCCTGTACTCTCCAGTCTTCTGGACAGTGTCCCAGGGGCAGCACATCCCGAACCTCCTATCTCCAGACCCTCCCGCCTCCAGATCCATTGCTTCCAAAATTAGGCTTTAATGGGCCAGAAGTTGCCTTTCTCTAGGCCACAGATAACACTTGTATAGGCAACTTTTGGCTAAGTCTTTTTTTTTTCTTTGCTTGTCTGTATTTTTCACATTTATTACGAGGAACATATATCACATTTAAAGATAGAAAAAAAGTACTAACATGTGCAGATGGGCACTGGCGATCAGGGCTGTGCCTCATTTTCTCTTCTCCCCCATTTCCCCTTTGCAGGGAGCACCCCATTGGAGACAAGAGCTTCCAAAGCTACATCAGGCAGCAGTCTGAGACCTCCACCCATTCCATTTGAAGCAGGATGTCCTGTCCCAGGACGGTGCCCTGAGCTGCAGCAGGAAAGCCGCGGTCTTTGGGAAGGAGGGAACAGAGAAAGGACAATAGGGCAGGGCATCCGCACTTCTGCAGCTCGCCTGTGACCGGCGCCAGGCTCACGGGACTTCTGAGGCTCTCCCCGGGCCGTGTCTGTGGTTGCTGGTGCGCTGTCTCCACACTGGTGGCCGGTGACCTGAGCTGGCCTCTCTGCAAGGAGGGGCAGGGACGCCGTGCTTTCTGCAGAGCTTGGGCTTCTGAGTCCTGTGCACTTTGCTGGGCTGTGGTGCCCGCGCCGTGGAGCCCTGCAGCTCCCTCCTTTCACATGCTCTGCTTCAGCAAGACCAGGACGCCGAGCGCATCGTCTCCTGTGAGCCTGCCTGCCGGCGGCCGCGCCCACGGGCCTTCTGGGTCCAGCCCTGACGTTGGTAGTATTCCTGGCTGAAGGTCCGTTTTGTGGCTTCGTTGTGTATCACTGCACGAAGATCCCGGTGTGAGGATGCTCTTGATGATTTGCAGGTACGGGGTCCTTCTGCACAGAGTACCTGCGTGGAGGAGGTTCCAGTCTGCTGTCGCAGACGTGGGTGTCCCCGTCCTGTGGGCTGCAGACGCTGGCAGAGCCGGTGACGGGCCGAGCTGCGTGTCCAGCCCGTCCCCCTTCAAGCGAAAGTTGTTGCTGTTTTGCTGTCAGTGGAACTTAAAAGTAGAATCCACATTAGCCGCCCCTTCTGGAAGTTTGCGGAAGGTTTTTAAAATAGAAATATGCATTATTTTCAAGCTGTTTTTCTTAAAGTTTTTAAAGGGCCGTTTCTAATGAGCTCCTTGATAGAAAGTACCTCGGAACATCTAGGCCTGTTCTCGTCAAAGGGGAGGGTGCACAGCAAAGCAACGAAGGGAATGAGCTGCTTCTCTTGGAAGCCGGTGGAAGGCCCTCCAGAGCTCACCAAGGGACGCGAAGCCCTGAGCTGTGCAGACCCTGCAGCCCCCAGGAGCAGGGCTTTGCTGGGTCTCTGTGAAGCCCCTAGAAGCTGCCAGGCAGTGGTGGGTGCTTTTCTGTTGGGGTGGGGGTCCTGACATGGGGCAGTCAGCCTCCGAGCTTTGGAGAGCACTGTTCACACATGCAGGCCTTGTGCCCATCCCTGCTTTTATTTGCAAATACCGTCCTTCGGACTCTGAACCTTGGCAGATAGTAACATTACTTGTCACCAAGACGGTGGAGGGAAACATTGCAAAAAATAAACTTTGGGACACACAACTATTAGGCCGCACCAAACTGCAATTTTTAACATGGATTTGTAACTTAATGTTTCTAAGATACTAATGATTTGCAATGTATTTTACTGGTCAATTAAAACAGATGTTTTATTCTTTCTGAGGACTGGTTTGATAATGGTGCATGTAGGAGATGGGTGCGTGGCGGAGCGGGGCACGTGGGAGGCTGGATGACATGCTTGAGTGGCAGGAGAGGTTCAGCTGTGGGCCTTTGGAGCAAGCTGGAAACCATAGTGCTCTGTGGGATGGAAAGATGTGGGGTCGGGCACTCTGAGTGCGTCCGAGCGTGTTCTGCTGGGAACCTCCAGTGAGGATGGAGACAGGCATTGGCCCAGGGAGGGGAAGACGGGCCCCAGCACGTGCTACTGTCTCTGAGACACAGTGGGCCTCGAGCTCCAGGACCAGTCACAGGCATCCGAGGGGGAGCAGCAGGAAAGGCTGTGGGGAGGCAGAAGTGCTGAGGGCCCTGTCCCACCTGGATGGGTGGAGGGAAGGGGCTGCATGCATGGTGGGTGGCCTGGAGGAGACCTGCCTCCAGGGCAAGGACACATCGTTTCCCTATTCCTTTTTTCCATGTGGTTTTCACTCCGTTGCTGTTTTAATTCCAGCCTGATTCAGCTGTTAGGAAAGAATCAGGTGGTCTGGCTCTGGGGACACCAGGTTGGACTCGGGGTGGGGGGGGGGTCAGCCCCTCCCGGGGGGCATGGACTCGGGGAGAAAGGTGCCATTGCTGCTTCCGTCCGGCCCTTCCCGGCAGCGGGATAGCACTAGGGCTGGGTGGGGGCTGAGGGGTGCGGAGGGGGAGTACCTGCCCACGAGGGCCCCAGGTCAGAGGCCACAGCATCACTCAGCCAGGACGTGAGTGTCCACAGCAGGGCTCCGGGCGGCTCCAAGGAGTCTGGCTGACTCAGACACTTGTGGGACCCAGGGAAGTTCTGCCCCCGTGGGAGGACAGAAAGGAGAAAACCTCGAGGAACGTGGAACCAGACGCCCCTCTCCCAGGACCCCTCTGACAGGTCACAGTGGCTCTCAGGGCCTCAGTCTGTGTCCACCTGCTCTTCTCCAGACAGCCTAAGCGTCCCACCATCCTGGCCTTAGTCCTTTGGCCTCTCCCAGACTAGCGGCTGTGCACGCGGGTACCTGGGCACCACGTCAGCGGCTGCACCAGCCCCTTGGCTGGGTGACCAGAGCCTTCTGGTGCGTGGAGATGCTGTGAAGTGTTTTGGGGGGATAGACGTGCATGTGGAATTAGGGAGTCTCTTCTGCTTTGTTCTGAGTATTTATGATCTGCCAGTTGCTCAGGGAAAACCCCTACTATGATCTGTCTCCCGTGGCCTTGGATGTTTGGAGATTAAAAACGTATGCTGGGATGCTACCAGACATTTTCTGTTAAGTTGTATTATGGGCTGAATTGTGTCCCCCAAATACTCATGGTGAAGTCCTGACCCCAGCACCTCAGACTGTGGCTATATTTGGAGACAGGATCTTTAAAGAGGTAATTAAGGTTATATAGGTCACATAAAGTCATTAGGGTGGGCCCTAATCCCATATGCCTGGTGTCCTTCTAAGATTAGGACACAGCCAACAGACACATGAAAAGATGCTCAACATCACTCATTATCAGGAAAATACCAGTCAAAACCATAGTGAGATATCACCTCACACCTGTCAGAATGGCTAAAATCAATAACACAAGAGACAACAGGTGTTGGTGAGGACACGGGGAAAGGGGAACCCAAATCTTGCACTGTTGGGGGGATGCAAACTCTGGAAAACAGTATGGAGTTTCATCACAAGGTTAAAAATAGAGCTACCCTACCCCACGACCCAGCAATTGCAATACTGGGTGTTTACTCCAAAGGATACAAAAACACTGATTCAAAGGGATACGTGCCCCCATGTTTATAGGAGTAGCATCTACAACAGCCAGGATGCGGAAGCAGCCCGAGTGTCCATCAGCAGATGAAGGGATAAAGACGATGTGGTGTGTACACACGGTGGAGTATTACTGAGCCGTCAGAAAGATCAGATTGTGTCCCTTGTGACAACAGGGTTGGACCTAGAGGGTATCATGCCAAGTGAACTAAGTCAGACTGATAAAGGCAAATGACCGTATGATTCCACCGACAAGTGGACTATAAACGACAAACGAATGAATACACAGAAAGCAGAATCAGAGCCATAAATACAGAGAATCAACGGGGCGTGCGGAGGGCAGGGAGGTCCGGGGCTCCGGGTGTGGACCGACTCGGTCACGGGCTGAGACGGTGCCGTCAGGGAGGGCGCGGCCAGGTGACAGACGGCTGCACTTGAGGTGAGCACAGCACCCTGTAGAGAGTTGAGACACTATGTTGTCCCCGAAACTAATGTCACTAGACTCAGAAGAAGAACCGAACAAACAGAAGATCAGGACAGGGACATGCAGAGGGTCGACCGTGGGAGGACAGGGGAGGAGGCACGCGCTGGCGGAGCGGCTCCCGGAGAGACCAGCCCTGGCGGCGCCCGCGTCCGTGTCGGCCTGGCCGCCCGCCGCCTGCGGGGAGCCAGCGTCCGAGTCTCCGTGGTGGTGCCTCGTGTCGGCCGCGCTCGCCAGCTGGCAGCTCGCAGCTGCCCGTCCACCCCCCACGCCACACGCGGCCTCCCCGCTTGGTCCGCCCGGACGAATGCCCGTGGCACCACCACTGCCGCCCCCGAGCCCTGGGTCCGCTTGCCCGGGTTTGGTCCGTGGTGACATCCCTCAGAGGAAAAGAAAGATTCTCAAAGTGAAATCGTCCAAAGGCTCGAGGCCGACCCCACAGCAGACGTGCTCAGCATCCACCCTGCCTGGGCGAGGGCTGGTGAAGGCCTCCGAGGGAGGGCAGCCGCGGGAAGGGCTGCGCCGGGCTGACTTCTGACCTCTGACTGCACAGTGATGTCACAGGGGCCACTTGGCAACGGGGGCCCCCTGGCCACACTGGGCTGCTCGTCGGGCGGAGGTTGGAAGCCATGCGCTCCATCTGAGGGTGCGCTTGGGAGCCTGCGTCCCTCTTCTTTCCCAAAACCCGGCGGAGGGGAGGAGGATGGAGAAGGACGCGGCCGCACACCGGAGGCGCCGGCTGGGCCCCGGGGCCTCTCCATCGGGGGTTGCCCCCGGACGCCCCAAGGCAGGCGGCGAGGTGGCCGAGCTCCAGAGGAGCAGGAGTGTGGGCGGCCTGCATCAGAAGGGGGACCCTCCGAGCTGCCTCAAGAAGCTGTCCAAGGAGCCGGGTAGGCCCCAGCGGCGTCCCTCCCGCCAGCCCGGCCCCCTTGCCCCTGCGGAGAATCCTAAGGGCCGGGCAGAGCATGCTCGACCCGGGGTCTGCCGGTGGCCGAACCGGGGCTGGGACCCACTGAGGCGGCCACGGGAAGCTGTGCTGAGGTTGGGAGGGGGGCGAGGTGGGTTGTGCATCCAGAAGGCCGTGGCCACGTGGAACGTCTCTGGTCGGTCCCGCTCAGGGAACCTGCCAGGCAGGGCCAGCAGTGAGCCCATGGGGGTAACGGACAAGGGATACGGGCCCGCTAACTTACACGTGGTGGTGCTTGCCACCTAAGCTCTCCCTAAACGCTCTGCCATGGGGGCCGGGCAGAACACCTAGTCCTCGTGTGAACCGTGAGGTTCTCCCCCCGGGCTCCCCAGCTCCTCTCCCCGGAGGGCCAGACCCCGAGTTGGCTGAGAGATGAAGGTGACTGGTTCAGTCATTTGCTGGGCCTCCGAGGTTCTGGCTCTGCTGGAAAGGCCACCCAGCGAGTGGCCCTTTACGAGGATGTTGGGACGCCGCGGAACGGAAACAGTAAGCGGGAAATGGGGTTTGCTGTTCCAGCCCGAGGGGCGAATATCTGCTCTCTCGGTGTAAAAATCTCAGGAGGGGAGGAAGAGCAGGTGCTCACCGCTGGCTGGCGGCTGGGGCCGCTGCGAGGTTCTCCCACCACCTCCGTCCCGTGAGCCCTCTGAGCAGGGCGACGCTTTCGCAGGCTCACTGAAGAGGAGTGAAGCTTCCCAAAGAAGAGATCAAACTAAGTCTATGCAGGCAACATTGCAAATTGACCCAGGGGGTGTCTGATAAGGCCGCCACGGGGCCGGCCACAGGAGAGGACAGTCTCGCCCCCACCATTTCCGATACTCCCACCAGCACCGCTGGGTCTCCCCAAACAGGGTGAATGGCAGAGAGGCAGCCCCGTGGCACCCTGTCCTACCTCACGTGACCCGGCGGCCCCACAGGACACCCCGGAGGGGTTCCGCCTCCCGGAGACCACAGGGTGGACAGCAGCAGGCTCACCAGCCGGGCACGGGGCAGGCTGCTCCAGGTCCCACTGTCCGCATGGTAAAATAGGACCAGAAGAGGGGGCCCTGCCGGGTGTACACCGGCCGGGAGCAGGGGCGAGGAGGACACAGGAGCCCGGCTGCAAGCCCAGTGGGTGGGACGAGGGCTGGCCGGAGCACATCTGCAGCCTTGCTGTCCAGTCGGGCCTCAGGATGAGCCCGGTGTCGGAGGGAACAGCAGGAACCCAGCGGCTGTGTGCTAGAACGCTGGGTGGCCACGCATTGAGCCCACCTCCCCACCCTGGCCGCCCGCACAGGACGCCCCCGCGGGACCTGCCCGGGCTCACGCCGCTGTGTCCACAGTGCCGGCCCGGGACCCTGGCGCCCAGGCCCGTCTTGCCACCCCTCCTGTGCGAGGGCACCCTTGCCCGCAGCCAGCTCTCCGTCCACCGCTCGTGCATGCTCAAGGGGGGGTGTGTCCAGAGAGGAGGTGGGGGGCTTCCTCCGAGGTGGGTGGGACCTGCTGAAGCCCTCAGCCGTGTGGCCCAGGTGAAAGCAGTGCCGTCAGGCCCCTGAAGCACCCCGTCACAGAGTCAAGGCCTGTTACGAAGAGGGTCTTGGTCACTGTCGCTCCCCCTCCCCAGCCAGCTCCGCACCACCGTTGCCATAATTTCGGATACTTGACTAGCTGTCCAGAGGACGAGGCCACGGCCCGACCCCCAGCCTGTGCCTGCAGGCCCGCCGCCACCCACTGGACCCCAGGAGGCGGTCTCACAGCCAAAACGTAATCTGTAAGCAGTTTGAAGATAGCCACATCTCGGCTGAGGAAGAGAGGCAGCAGAGGGAACCTTCTGGAGACCCCGCTGCTCTGTCCTCAGACCTCACTCAGCCCCGGAGCGGCACCCGTCGGCCCCCAGCCCTCTGCCTGCCGCACGTCCGTCGGCTGAGCCCTCCAGACTCAGGGGTCGCTCACTGCCCCGACGTGCTCCGAGCCCTGATACACTCAGGCGCTGTCTTAGGAAAAGGAAAGGGGCGAGACCTGCAGACACTTAGTATTAATCTCCTTCCTCTATGACAGAAGATGTACTGGGGGGACTACTTTGAGGAAAAGAAATCACGTCTCTCTTTTTACTGATTCTTCCTTCTTGCCAGATACACATTATAGGAAGAAGCAGGTTCAGGGATCAGCCCCGGGTCTTCTAAAACAGGCACGTACACGCACACGCACGCACATGAGTGCCTACAGGTGGGGGCCTGCTGAAGACTTTCCAAAAGAAATCAATTCTAAAATCCCTGCTAGAAAACTACTGCGTCTGAATCACTCAGGTCCTGTTCTCTGAGGTGGAGCCTGGGCAGCTTCTCCGTGAGGGATGTCTCGAGAGCCATTAAGTTCTGAAACACGCTCTGAGGACCAAGGGCTGCACCCCCCACCCAGAGCCCTGCTCCCTCAGATCCCTGCCCGTTGCCTTTAGGGCTTTGTCTCGGGTGACCAGCACCGGCCTCGGCGTCCCTGAGCCTGTGTGGGTGCGGCCAACAAGAGAAGGACAGAGGACCCCTAGTTCTCACCTGCAGGCGACTCACACGAGTCAGAGAGAAGTGTCCGGACGACACGGCCAAGGCCACGTGCCCTGAGCACCCGGGAGGCCTGGCTGAGATGACTCTCCCGCCAAGGCAGGTCGCCTGGCATGGGGCAGGGGATCCCCGACCCCAAGCCCAGGGCAGGATGGCATGGGAGAGCGCAAGGGCCAGCCATGCTGTTGGTCTCTGCCGAGAAGTGGGAGCTGTGTGCAGGCCGCCTCCCGGAGCCCAGCCATCACCGCCCCAGCCCACAGGTGCCTGCAGCTCTGAGACCTGTGAGCTGTCGGGATTCTGTACGGAAATCCTCTGCGGTAACAGGGTGCTCCGAGGCATCTCACCAGGCCTCCCGTCAAAAGGATGATTGAAGGCTTTGTCATTTCCCACCTGGCTGTACCGTGTCTGCATCCTGGGCCCGGGTGTGCAGGGCTGGAGGACGGGGGACCGAGCTGCTGGAGGGGAGGGGGCAGCTACCGGGAACCAGCCACCTCTACCATTCTGGGCTCAGATGCGGCCACACAGAAATGAGACCTGGACTGTCCTCTCAGACTCAGCACCCGCAGGAAGGCCTGTCCGTCCTTGTAGGGCCAGGCTCTGGGCCCCTCACTCCCCGAAGGGCTGGGCTGGGGTGCTGTCAGTCCTCACAGGGCCAGGCCACGGACCCAGGGAGAGCTGATGGCAAATGCTGTTCCTTCCTCCCCAGAGTCCGAGGACCAGGGAAAGGACCTACAAGGTGACATTGAAGAAGCTAGCTGGTAGGTGGTCGTTGTCCAGGAGAGGTGGTTTTCAGAGACACGAGGATGACACAGGAGACAGTGGGGTGGGGAGCAGGCCCAGCCCCGAGGTCGACACTCGGACCCTGAAGGAACCCTGAGAAGAAAGGGTGTCCTGAGAAGACCCCAACGGCTCAGGTGGGAGGGTATCTCAGGGCTGCGAGCCCCCCCCCCCCCCCCCCCCCCCGCCCCGCTCCTGCGGCCCCTGCAGCTGGCCAAGGCCCAGACTCTTGGAGCAGGCGCCTGTCCTAGGCAGACATTTGCACTCGACTCTCCAGACCGCTGGGCATGCCAGAGGTCTCATTTGTTGGGGAAGGTCTGGATGTGCAACGCCATTGGTGGACAGGCCCCCGGCACCACCACATCGCCATAGAACCTTCCTCGAGTAGCACTGCCTAGTCCTCGATGCCTAGTGCTGGACACCTCTGCCTCGTCCTCCAGCCCACCCACCCTCCCACCCCCAGGCAGGAGAAAGGGCCTCCACAACCTGTCCCACCCTGCTCCACAGGGCCACGTCCCAGAACTTTCCCAACACCCAAGGGGAGAAAGGGCCAGGCGGAAGCCACATCTCCATGGCGCCCATCCTGATCCATCGCCCCACTCCTCCTACAGTCAGGCAGACTCTGAGGAAGACAAGCAGGAGAAGAATCAGGATGCCCTCAGAAAGTTGGACCCAGACGGTGGAAGGACAGAAACAGAGGTGAAGAGGAGCCACCCAGAGGCCACTGGCAAGAGTGGGAGGGCTGGCCGGACACATGTCCGCTGTCCTCGGGTCCTGCTGGTATTTACCTATTGGGTGTCCTCCCTAGGAACAAGGACCAGAGTCCATCAAGCTGGATGACCCTCCAGGAAAAGAGGCAAGAGCCTTTGACTTTCTTAACAGGAAGGCCTGCCAGGCACAGTCCTGTGGGACCACCAGCAGGCTGTGGACACGTGGTCCTGGGGTCCTCTTGGCAGGGCCATGCTGTAGGCTGGACCCAGTGCGGCCTCGACCCAAGAGACTTTGGGCCCAGCCCTGTGCTCCTGGCTGATGCTGGGCATCTTAACCCCAGCTTTCCAAACAGCACAGTTGCCAAAGGCATATGGGACCTGACAGGTGGCTCAGAGACATGCCCCCTGCCCATGCCCTGGTGCACCGGCCAGAGACCCATCAGAGCGGTGGCAGGAATCCCCACTGGGCACTTTCTGAGGGAAGGAGGCTCTCATTTTCTTCCCAATTGTGGGAGGGAATGGAGAAGGAGCTGGACCTGTTTTATCAGGACCTACGACAGTCCCTGGTGGGATCCAGGGGTCCATCCCCAGACACATCTGGCGTTCTGGGCCGGCCCAGGTGGGCAGCAGCCCCGGGAGCTGCCTGAGGCTTTCGTGCCTCAGTGGGAGTCCTCACCAGCGCGGGGCAGAGTGGGTACCAGGAGGCTGGTGGGCAGTGTGCAGCTATGGGCCAGCTCTGGGCATTGCCTTGTGACCCACAGCCCTGGTTCTCAAAGAGGGAAGCCAGGGGAGACCCCAGGATCTCAGGGACCTGAGGTGGTGAGTAGGGAGAGATGGGAGGCCATAGTCGTTCCCTTCTCTCTGCCAGTACTGGCCATGGACACCTTGCCATCCACACGGCCAGCACCTCTCTGCCCAGCTCCTCAGGAGCCCCCACTGAGCACAGCCACTATCTTGTGGCCCCAGTGGTGGTCATGCAGACCCGGCTGCCCCAGGGCCCAGAGCCCAGTGCCCCTCCCAGGAAGCCTCCTCTCCTCTCCAGCTCACCCTAGCCTGCCATCCATACCTCTTTGGTTTCCATTCACAGAAACCATCTGTGTTTGTGGAGATTGATCTGGGAGACCATGCCGAGGAGGTAAAAGCCCTCAGATGACAGAGCCAGACCACCTGCCAGGAATGTTGGTGCTCAGGGCCCACGAGGCTTGTCCAATGAACCTGTCCCACAAGAATGTATTGCAGGCTGAGGCCGAGGTGGGCCAGCAGTGCCAGGAGGACTCTGGGGTGCTGAGGACTGACCTGGGAATCTGAAAGCCACCCTTGCCTCCTTCTTATCCTCCAACCTGCACACATTCTGGCATCATCAGAGACTCCAGGGCCAGGGTCAACCCTCAGGGTGCCCATAGGCCCTGAGAACCTCTTCTGGGATCACACTGGGGTGGTACAAAGGGCATAGGCTTGGGAGTTGGAGACCTGGTCTCCACATCTGGCTCTGCCAGTAAATACTCAAGTCACCATACCTCTCAGTGCCTCTGTTGTTTCATCCATACAATGGGGATCTTAGTAGTACCCACATTCCAGGGTTGTTCTGTAAAGCACTCAGATGGTGCCTATACCCAGAAAGCCTCAGTATCAGGTACAATCACCACCACCATCACCACCATCACCATCACCACCAACACCACCATCACTTCCACCACCATCACCACCACCACCACCATCACCACCATCACCACCATCACCACCATCAACATCACCACCATCACCACCATCACTTCCACCACCATCACCACCACCACCACCATCACCACCATCACCGCCATCACCGCCATCACCACCATCAACATCACCACCATCATCACCACCATCACCACCACCACCATCACCATCACCACCATCACCACCACCATTATCACCATCACCAACACCAACACCATCACCATCTCCACCATCATCACCATCACCACCAACAACAACACCATCACCTCATCACCATTGTCATCATCATCATCATTCTCACAGTATCATCATTTTTTGTAAAATGAAGGTGTTGACCAATGGCCTGTCTGGACCATCCAACACAAATGTCCTAGGGTGTCCTCCATTTCTCAGCTGTAGTGGGCAGTCATCCCTGGAAGTGTTTTGAAGTTCTATCTTAGAAATTTAAGCTCCTGCCTAGGGATTGTTCTTTTCCAGATTGCACCTCCTATCTCTTTGCACCCAGAACATGTGGTACAGTGAAGAATGCTGGCTACTAACCCTGCACAAGGCTATTTTAGGGGTACCACAGGTTTTAAGGACTCAAGGAGGGTCATCCAGTGACAGAGTTGGGATTACAGTCTGGAGGTCACAGTGGCCCACATCAAGGGCACAATTTCTTGGTCAGGGTGCCCTAACTGGAAGTTTCTTTCCTTCCTTCCTTCCTTCCCTCCTTCCTTCCTCCCTCCCTTCCTTCCTTCCCTCCTTCCTTCCTTCCTTCCTTCCTTCCTTCCTTCCTTCCTTCCTTCCTTCCTTCCTTCCCTTCTTTCTTTTAGAGAGAGACACACACAGAATGAGAGAGAGCAGGGGAGGGGAGGGGCAGAGGGAGGGAGAGAGAGAGAATCTTAAGCAGGCTCTACACTCAGCATGTGAGCCCAACGCAGGGCTTGATCTCACAATGCTGAGATCTTGACCTGAGCTGAAATCAAGAGTCAGACACTTAACTGACTGAGCCAGGTGCCCCCTCCACCTCTTTGGAAATTTTCACTTGAGGGTGCCCCACCTTCTGGGAAGAGTCTCAGTGCCAGCACAGTCTCCATGCCCCCATCTGGTCCTTGCGCAGGTCTAGCAGGTCTGGCCTTGGTGGCTGTGGTTGATGGGTTGATTCAGCATGGTTCCCTGAACAGCTCTTGCCACTTTCCACAGGTGGTCACAGGTGCCATGAGAGAAGAGAAGCGGTCCCAGATGGACATGGGGGGTTTGTCAGAAGACGAGTGAGTGATGCGTGGGGGGGGTTCTCCTCTACTGCGATGTCCGGTGGGCCCACTGGGCCTCATGCTGAATGGGCAGAACCCCACTGCATGCGCTCCTCCCTTCCCCCTGCGGGCAGACACCCAAGCACCCATGAGTCTGAAGGGGCTGAGAGGGGAGCGGTGGGACTTTGGGACGACCCTTACCTGGAGTCCCACTCACCCCCCCGCCAGACCCTTTCTCCTCATCCCATGAGCTGACAAATTGGCCAGAGAATGAGGCAGGAGAGGTGGGAGGAAGCAGAGAAGGAGGGAGGGAAGTGTTGCCATGTGGGTGGTTCCAGCTTCTCAGTTTGGGGTTTCGCCGGGAGGGAGGACCCATCACCGGCCAGAGTCTCTGCAAAGCGGGCCCCGGGGCTGGGGTGGGAGGCACATTTGTCCTGACTACCTACACTGTTTTATGGTGGAGACTGGGTAGGGCCAGCCAAGTTCCACGACATCCTCAGGCTATAAAGGGCGCTGGGAGCAGGTCGCTGTGTCACCCAAGGGCCCATGGATCTATTTTTATTTTAAGCAATATAGAGAAACACTAAGAAGAAAATAGCAATTTATCCAATTTTCCACTTCTCAGAATTAACTATATTAATATCTCGGCTTATTTGCTTAAACACTTTTTAAAAGAAAAATATCTCCAACAGATATTTAGATACAAAGTAAATTACTTTGTAAACCCGACACATGGTCCTTTTTAAATAACTGAAACACACAAGCCTCTAGGTCCGCCAGGCCCCCTCTTAGCAACAGTGAGGATGGGGCAGGAGCACGTGGGCTCGGAGGCTGGACCTGGGACGCACACGACGCCCTCGGGAGAGGGGCTGGGGGTCTCCACAGGCACCATCTCCACATCGCCCACCGCGAGCGCCTGCAGCTTTGGGGCCTCTGCTTACTTGGTGGTGTCCTTAGAACCACCACCTTCCCCCAGACTTGTATGTACTGCGGGGGAGCTTCTGGGAGGATGGGCCACCCCCTTGGCTCACACGGCCCCGCACTCCTGCCCATCTCTACTTACACGGGGGTCTCCCCGGCTTTTGCTAAGATGCCAGCATTGCCCTGGCGTACTTCCAGATCTAGGCTGAAAGTAGGTGGGTCTTTCTTAAGCAGACCTTTATTTTTCTCATTGTTTCTTAACGGATGTGGCCATGGATTCAGCCACACTGGACGCAGCTTGGTGGCTTTGTTTTCTGCCCCAAGGGCCAGACAATCCCGAGTCCACCCACTTGGCCTCGTGGTCTCAGCCCCCCCGCCTGATGACTCTGCTGCCCCCAGAAAACCTGTAAGCCAGGGCCAGCGCACAGATCCAAGCCTTGGCTGCTGGAGGCCGGTTAGCCAGTGGGAAGGGGGGTCTGTGGAGAGCCCTCCATGTGGGCCTGGCCTTCACGCCTGCTGGGCAGTATCAGGGTGACCTGTCTGTCCCACTGCCCTGCTCATCTGCCATCTCCATTTTCCTCAGAGCTGAGGCTTCTCCAGGCTCTCCCTCATCCTATTCGGATGGTGGGTTGGGGACCCATAAGCCAGCTGTCGCTTACTGCCCAGTGGGATGCTTTGATATTGAGCTGTGGGGTCCCTGCAAAGGGAAGGGCGACAGCTGACTCGTCCCAGAGGCAGCTTTGGTTGGAAGTGGAGACCCCAGAGACCAGCCAGGAGGGAAAAGCACAGGCTGTGGTGTTCTGGAAATGAGCAGGGCTGGGTGTGGGGACAGCAGGAGACAGCCTGGCTTTGGGGCCAAGGGGAGCAGTTCGCTCAGCTGGTCTGGGAGGTCTTTCATGTTCAAGGGGCCCCTTCTTAGGCCTCCCAGCACAGAGCACAAAGGCACTGGGTGGGCTGGAGGAAGCTCGGGCAGCTGGTGGGAAGGCAAGCCCAGCTCTGCTCAGGAGTCTGACTGTGTGTGCAGGGCCCTGTCACCCTCCGATTGACAAACGCTGGGCCCCCTGGGCTTGATGAGGGGGCACGCCTCTGGGGTGGAGGGGTGCCGCCTGTGGCCCTGGGCTCTGAGCCCGGGTGGGGGATGCCTGTCTCTCACCTGCTCTGCCCTCTTCTTGGCCTCTAGGACCAAGACCAGCTGGGTGTGCTGCATCCCTTATTCCACCAGAAGGAAGGTGAAGGAGAGTGTGTAGCGGCCTTGGACAAGGTAGTTCGCACTGGGACTGGGCTGGAAGGCAAGGGGGCATCTGGAGGGAACAGGAAGCTGCTCTCCTGACTTCCCAGCCTCCTCAGTCCTGCAGTGACCTGGGAGGGAGGGACGGGGCGGGGGGGCGGGTGCAGACAAGCAGCCCTGAGAAACACCACTCAAACCATTTCAGGGCACTGATGACCACCCAGGTGTGAACCACTGATCCGCTGGCTAAGGGACGATGCCATCTTTTAAAAAGACACAATAAAGTGTGAACGGAAGGTGTTCTCCTTCTCTGGTCTCTGTTGAGGGATCCCTATCTCTTCCTTCCATGCGTCTCATTCCCTGAAATGTAACTGGGAGAAGGGAGGTGGGCTCAGTGACAGAAGGCTGAGCCTCCCAGGTCACATGAGCATGATGGCGGCCGTGATCACCCAGCCCTACCCTTCAGATCCTATGAACACCCAGAAACAAAATCAGATCCCATGGGGCCCTGGAGAGGGCTCTGCTCTCAGCGATGGCCCACAAACTTGGCCCCAAATGCACCTGGGGGGTCCCCAGCCCCAGTGAGAGGAGCCCTTAGGGAGGCTAGGCGTGATCCCTGAGGCCCTGGGAGGTGAGCTTTGCCAAGAGTGCGCCACGCTTGCGGCTGCGTGCAGGAGCTCCCAGTCCCAGGGGGCTCACAGGGTCCTGCCTTGTGATCGAGGCTCGGGAGATGGTGCTTGCAGGGTATGGGTGCGGGAGCAGAGGGCCACACAAAGGGAGCCTTGACAAGGGATTTGGAGTGTCTCTGTTCAGACAGCCGAGTCTCAGCAAACCGCCCCAGGGCAACCTGTGGTCCAACCGAAGACTGAGAACACAGCACACACACCCGTTCACTCTCATGCACGCACATGCACACTCATGCACAAGCATACGTACACGCACACGTGTATATGCACGCACGGCGCACATTGTGCACGGATGCACACATCTACACGACATGCATGCACACACGTGTCCGTGCGTGCATGTGGACACACACGTGCACAGGTAACGTCTGTGTGAGCACATCCACTTGCCCACAAAGCACCGTGTGGGCAGTCGTGCCCACACACACACACACACGCACCTACGGCACACGCAAGCGTGCAGGAGGACACGGGCCGGTGACAAGCAGCATCTCAGGGTGAGCAATATCTGGGCCCAGAGGCCAGAAGAGTCAGACAGGTGAAACCTCCAAACAGCCGCCGTCCCTCTGCAGCACTGTCCATCTGAGAACAGGGAGGCTCAGAGGCAGCTGGAAACTGTGGGCTGACATCCAACCACGGAACCTGGCGTCCCTGGACAGGCATGTGGCCATGCTGTCGTCACGTGACCAGATCACAGAAAAGGCCCCTCTGCTGAGTGCTCATAATATGCCAGGTGCTCAGAGGTGCTATACACGGAGGTTGGGGCCGCTGCTTGTGCCCTGTCCCAGCCCCCAGACAGGCAGCCCCTGTGCCTGCCCGACCCCTAACTGCTGCCGCCTACTACCAAGGCCCCCAGGAAGCTTCTGGAGAGACAGCTGGTCTGCCCTTTGGCCAGGACGGGAGGAGCAGACCTCCATGCCTGGGTCCCGGGGCCCTCTCCACAGAGCAGCACTGGCCAGAGTGGCTTTGCTGGTTCCTCTGTGCCCACGCTCACACACAGGCCAGGAGGGTGACTGGGCCTGGGTGGCCCTTTGCCTTCCATTCCTCTCCGTCCGTTGTCCATCCCTCGTCATGGTGTGTGGCTGCCGGCCTCTCGGGGCCCGGAAAGCAGGGAGGCCCCAGGCGTGCACAGCATGGCTAGCTTGCTTGAGACCTTTCACCAGTTTAGGGTATAAATTCTCCCAAATCAGATGCATGTCGGACTTTTCACTGGGCCTCTGAACCTTAAGGTTCTGCTCCATATTGTCTGGGGGTGTCTGCAGGGGAGCTGGTCCAGGGCGGGCCTGGGGGGTAACCAGAGGAGCTTGGCTTGCAGGTGTGGTGGCTTTGGTTCCGGCCTCCTGCTCACACGCCAAGTCCCTGAGCTGCGGGCCGGGGCCCTGGGAGCCAGAGGCTCTTGAGGGGGGAGACACACAAGGAAAGCGCCAAGCCTCCATTGGGCGTGTCAAGGCTTGCCAGTCCCTGCCTAGCTGTACCTTGGCCCCCGCTGGGGCCTCCATGGAGCTGGCACCGCCCGTGGGCAGGACCCTCTTTCCTGCCAGAGAAATGCGCCAGCCCCAAGGGGGATGAGGGGTGAGGCAGGTTTGGAAGAGCAGACAGCCTGGAGGAGGTTGGTTCACAGGCACAGGAGGGCCCATTCATTTGCCGCTGGACACAGCATGCCGGAAAGCAAGTGGGAAGCCCGAGTGTTCAGCCCGAGGGCTCGGCTGCCAAGTTGGCCCGGGGTGCCTTCGAACCCTCTTCTTGCCGCGCCCTGCTCAGAGGCCCCCCGGTCCTCAGGGTGCCCCACCTTAGCCTGCCAGGGACCCTGATGCAGCCTCACTGGTAGCATTTTCTGTCACAAACAGGCTTGGCCAATGGTCCCAGGTGGGGGTCCCCCTCGTCCGTGGTCCCAGGCATGACCTGGTTTCTTCCTTGGCCCTGCTGGGGCTCCCCCACCTACTCAGACACCAGTAAGTGAGAGAGGCCCACAGAGCCCTCCTGGGGCAGGGACAGGACCGGCAGCGTCAAGCCCACACATGGCTGACGAGCCACACGTGAGGCTCTTCCTGGGCCCCCAAACACCCCACAGCAATGCCTCCAGCCTATTCTTTCCAATAATGTAATTCTACCCACCCTAGAATATAGGATTCTATATGCATCTTCCTTGTGGGTAATATGGGAGCTAACAAAAACCATTTAATTTGTGCTCTCTTTCATGTTCTCCGTGCTAGAATTTTCATATAGTTCTCTAGAGAGCTATGTATGGAGACAGATGGATAAATACAGCTTTTTTACAAGATCAGCATCACATTGCACCCCAGTTTCTTTGTTCACAAGTTTTCATTATGTCACAAGCAGATAGTGGGCGTCCAGTGAACACCGTAGTTCCATAGAAATGAACTTCATCACTTTGAGAAGAGACCTCCGTTGGCTGCACCCCCAGGCCCAGTGCACCGCAGAGATAAGTGCAATGTGAGAGCCCTCGGACAGCAGCGGCAACCAGAAAGCTCTGCGCCAAGCACAGGAAACTGTCCTGAGCAGTTTTGCAAATTTTAAGTCATTAATTCCACAACAGCCTACAGGGTGAGTTCTATTCTCAGCCCCATTTTGTAGCTGATGGTGTATGTGTGAAGGACCCTGGGGGGCGCCGGTCACGGGCTGCTGCCCTCAGAGATCACCTTGCCCAAGTGCCGACCTGAATATGCTGTTCCGGCTGGGGCGGCTGGCTTCTGGTCCCCTCCCGCTGCCTCCACGGACCTCGCGGGGAAGATGCGTCTCCTGCAGCCAGCCCTGGACCCCGCAAGCCGCGCCCTGAGCGCGCAGAGGCGCGTCTCCTGGGGCCAGCCCCGGACCCCGCAAGCCGCGCCCTGAGCGCGCAGAGGCGCGTCTCCTGGGGCCAGCCCCGGACCCCGCAAGCTGCGCCCTGAGCGCGCAGAGGCGCGTTCCTGCAGTCAGCTCTGTCCCCGCAAGTCGCGCCCTGAGCGCGCAGAGGCGCGTTCCTGCAGTCAGCTCTGTCCCCGCAAGTCGCGCCCTGAGCGCGCAGAGGCGCGTCTCCTGCGGTCAGCTCTGTCCCCGCAAGCCGCGCCCTGAGCGCGCAGAGGCGCGTCTCCTGCGGCCAGCCCCGGACCCCGCAAGCCGCGCCCTGAGCGCGCAGAGGCGCGTTCCTGCAGCCAGCCCTGGACCCCGCAAGCCGCGCCCTGAGCGCGCAGAGGCGCGTCTCCTGGGGCCAGCCCCGGACCCCGCAAGCTGCGCCCTGAGCGCGCAGAGGCGCGTTCCTGCAGTCAGCTCTGTCCCCGCAAGTCGCGCCCTGAGCGCGCAGAGGCGCGTCTCCTGGGGCCAGCCCCGGACCCCGCAAGCCGCGCCCTGAGCGCGCAGAGGCGCGTTCCTGCAGTCAGCTCTGTCCCCGCAAGCTGCGCCCTGAGCGCGCAGAGGCGCGTCTCCTGCGGTCAGCTCTGTCCCCGCAAGCCGCGCCCTGAGCGCGCAGAGGCGCTTGTCCAGTGCGCCTCCTGGTGGCAGGCCTGGTGCGGCGCATCACCGCCTCTGTTCTTCAGCGGGGAGGTCACCGCCACCGTCCAAGAGGAGGCGATGGCGAGTCGCTTCATCAATATCAGAGAATTTTAACTCTGGTTATTCACTAAAGGGGAGGCTGGAATGTGAATGCATTGTTGGCCATCAGTTCGTGCGCAGGACCGGGGGCTTGACCCGGACCCTGTGTGCACTGTGCATCTCCGCTCCTCCAATTTAAGGCTCGGAACTTACACCCGCTGCCCAGAGGTCACGTTCTGAGGTGTTGGCCCGCCCTGCCCTCTAACCTCATGACCCATGACCCCACGAGCTCTGTAGAACAGACAGGCAGACAGACCTCCTTGGCACCGCTATTTAGAGCATCCTGGGTACCTCCCAGGGCTGGACAATTCTTGGTTCATGTGGAAGCTCACCCCTAAATAAATCCTTCCCACAATGACCTCCACAAAATAAACGGTGAAACTCCATCAAACTGTGGCCATCCTGAGGCCCTTGGTGAGCCTGCTGTCACAGATGCCTCGGTCCCCAGCGATGTGGGGGCATGAGGGCCTGCCTTGGAGGATAGGAGCTGAGTAAGGACAGCCTGGCCATTGCGTGGGGGTCTGGAGGCCTTGGGAGGGGAGACGCTTACCAGGGATAGAGGACCACCAGTGCAAGGAGCAGTGAGTGTCGTCTGGGAGCAGCCCAAGCCTGGGCAAAGGGAAAGGCGCTCCTCCCTGTAGCCCTCTCCTCTGTCCTGTGGCCTCCTGCCCCAGAATGCAGCCTGCCTGAGAATCCCACCCAGGTGCCCTGGGAGAAGGGGGGAGGGCAGCCCTGGGAGCAGGAGAGAGGGAGAACCCTGTGTGAGAGGATGGGGGCACGAGCCCTAATTAGGGCTGGCTAGACTTCCCCAAGGTCTCCCCTCCACTTGTTTTCAAGGGGCAGGTTTTCTGGGAAGTACAGTGTACACAAAGCAGGAGGTTCTCAGTTGGCAACTCCCTTTGGGTCACACCGGGCTTAACTGGGCCAAGCACCTGGCCATGGTGGGACAGTCTGTGGGAAAGCTATTTCTGGTTCTGACCAACCCGACCTCTGCTGGGAGCCGGGGAGTGTGTCTTCTGGGCTGCAGGGTTAGATGGATTCCATTCTGACAAAGCAGTGAGTCCGAGAGGGGGTGGGCGATCCCATTCTACAGATGAGAAAACTAAGGAGCACAAGTTCCAAGGGTGCTGGGCTTCAGTGCTCGTTCTGCCCCCACAGAGCCAGGAACCCTGGCCCATGTCACCCAGTCCCCCATCTCAGTGGGGACACGGCCCAGGCAGGCTCCTCACAATGCTTTCACGGGGTTCCTTCAAACACCCCCCTGACCCCCCCCCCCCCGCTGCTTCCTCTGACCCCGTAGCTGGTGGATCCCTGGGGAGCCAGCCTTGTCCCTCCCTGGTGGGCATGCACTCTGCTTCTGGAATCATCCCCTGGGGGAGCTGCTCCTTCTGTTTGCTGGCTGCTTCCTGTCCCACTCATTCTGTCGGAACACCCCCTGGGCACTCTCAGGTCACCGACTTATTTGCTTTCAAACAACCTCACTGCAGTCCATCAGGAGACAGGTTTCTGTCTTCAGCCAACTGGCCCTGAAGCCCAGGAGTCAGCCCTTCAGTCCTGCCTCCGGCCAGCTGGGTGCAGAATCGTGGGAGGAGGGAGGGAGGGAGGCGTGTGCATTCCTGCCTTGAGTCACACCCCAAACTGTGACCTTGAAAAGCATGTTTCCCAATCGCTGCCCCAAGAGTCTGGGCAGGCTGAGAGCAGAATTCCAGCCAGGAGGACCCCCTCCCTGCAAATATCTGTTGTGGGGAACTGTTCAAGCCAACTACGCACAATGGCCCTGGAGGGGTCCTTGCGGAACTTCCCGGGGCCAGGCCGGGCCGAGCGCTGCCTGCACCCTTCGCCTGCCACAAACGCCATTTCCCTCTGACTAGGAGCTGTCCCCTCCCTTTGGGCTTCGAAGGACTGACATGGGGATGGCTACATGCTGTCCTGTTGCTGTTTCCTTCCTAATGAGGAATGGGAATGCCAATCCCCGGAAACAGGTTTGAAGGACAGGCTGGGACGTCCCACCCTGCTCTATTTTCCTCAGTCTGCAATCGAAGTCTGGGCTGAGGGACACAGTCTCCCCGCTGCTGGACCTGCCTCGCAGCACCCGATTCCTCCGTTACAATCTGGGCTCCAGCCTCTGGCATGTTTTTCTTTTCTTTTTAACATTTTATTTATTTGAGAGAGAGAGCGAGCACGAGCAGAGGGGAGAGGCAGGGGGAGAAGCCGGCTTCCCGCCGAGCAGGGAGCCCGACATGTGCTCGATCCCAGGGTCCCCGGGTCATGACCCGAGCCAAAGGCAGATGCTTCACTGACTGAGCCACCCAGGCGCCCCTCTGGCAGGGTTTTCTAAATAAATAATTGGGAAACGTGATTTCCCCGATTCCTCTGATACATACATGTCTGTTTCAGCAACTGAACAGAATTACGAAATGCAAACCAACGTCCAACTCTGAGACACATGACGGTGTCAGGGGCCACTTACCCCCCACACCCCAGTGAGGGCCTTACCCCTCCCTGGCTAAGGGTTGGTGAGTGGGCAGTGAGGGCTGCGGGTAGGGGGGCTGAGGTGAAACCCAGAGACACAGTAGGTGTTGTCTGAGGGGGAAAGCAGATCAAGGTGGGGTGGCTGCAGGGTGAGCAGGGTCACCGGTCGGCCCATGGCTAGGATGACCTCCCCAGGTCCAATGCCTGCTGGCACCAGCCCCAAAGCACGAGGGGCCATCACCTCACCAGCCCAAGCCCCACCGGAGCAGGGGTCGGAGGGGAAAGCTCATGCCCAGCTTTGCTCACATCCGTGCTCTGCACAAAGGACCGGGCTCTGCCGGGTCGCCAGAGGTCAGAACAGAGTGCCCCTTCCCTTGGCTGAGAGCCCTCCTTCCCACACACCCCTCACCCATGTGGGAGCTGGGAGCCGGCAGGGCCAACTCCACTCCCGATTCTCCGGCACCCGTTGGCTGGCCAGCAATCCCACTCTGCCACCAACCGCCTGGAGTCAGCGTGGACCCTGCAGGCTGTGGGCTCCGTCCCCCAGCCAGCTGCAGTGGGGACCCCATGGCACCCACACTCTACCAGGGACTGCAAAGCTGAGCTCGGGGCACTTCACTGTCCAAAAGTTTTTGTCTTCATTGTGTAGGTACAACGGATCGATCATGGGCCATTGGTGATTGGCTCAACCACCAGCCTCCCCAGAGGTCAGAGGCCAGGGGTCACATTCACCTGGCTAGGAGCCAGGAGTCCAAGTGTGGTAGAAAGGGGTCCTTGTGAATAGTGAACGACACTCCTCTCCCTTGGGAAACTGCATGGGTTTTAAGAGCTCAGTGCTGGTCAGGACAGACCCCTCAGCGTGCCTGCATCTTCCATGTCCCCCAGCAACACTCCGGTTTTCAGTGTGCAAGTCTCACACTTCCATCACGTTTATCCCTAAGTATTTAACGTTTTTGATGCCCAAAACACTAACTTCCAGGTTCTTTCTTGCCCTCCCCGTCACTGGGCCCCTCCCCCACAGCAGGTGCACCACCGTCCCCTGTAGGTGTTGCCCGTTCTTGAGAAAAGTAGGGGAGCACTTTCAGCCGTGTGGTGTCTGTGCCATCCATTGGGCAGTGGGTTTTTCTAAATCACTGTGTGGTGTTCCAGCTACAAATGTGTATTTGGACAGGTGCTTGAGAACTTCACACCGGCTCCTAGGAATGATGAGAAATGCCCCCAGGTCCCACAGCGGGACGTCTGAAGACAGCCTGAGCCCTGCCCTATGGCTGGTTTGGTTCTCTGGGGTTTCCGGCATGCCAAGGCTTGATGTGGGTTCCTGAAAAAGGCAAGACGAGCAGTCTGGGCTGACAGTCCGGAATTATGGGGGAGGAAGGCACAAATCATGTCCCAAACCCCTGGGTCCTGCATAACCCATCTGCTTGGGGAGGAGAGAGACCTCCCACTGGAGGTGGAAGGGACCCAGGATCCTCCCCAAGGTGACTGCTGGCCGGTGGCACGGGAAGTGGCCTTGCTCTGGGTTTCTCAGACCCCACTGCCTGCTCACTTACAGGACAGCATGTCCAGGGACCTGCTCCTGTCAGCCAGAAAACCTCTACAGGCCCATGCGTTGGAAGTTTGAGAATCAACATGGACGCCCAGGACCACAGCCAGCCGGGGAGCCCAAGTGTGCTGGAACGCCTGCAGGGGACACCTGGCCTGCTCGGCAAGTCTTTCCCAGTCCTGGCCCCTGGTCCCTGCTGCACACGTGCTTTCCCAGGTCCTCTTGGCTCCCCAACCAGCTACTTCTCAAGTCTGTGCAAGCCCTCACTCGTCCTGGGTCCCATCACCTTGGATGAATAAACAGGCCTATTAGACTCTGAGCTCCCTTGCTCCCAAGGAGTCACCGGCCTAACACTTGGTGACCACGTGAGGCAGGAATAAAACTCCTGCCACCCGTGCTCCTGCTTCTTTGGATGGCAAACGGTGGCAGCCGCCCCCGCCCCAGCTGGTTGGGGTTGGGTTTCTTGGGGCCCCTGGGGCCGCACCACTGACCTGCCTGTGCGGGAGTCCCCACCCAGGGTACTCCCAGCTCACCGGCCCTGCAAGCACTCTTGTCTCCTGTTTGCCCAGAGCTGTGGAGTGAGGGGTGTCCGCAGCCTTAAGGGGCAAGGTTTCCCCTGTACCCTCTTCTGAGCACAGAGCTCTGACCGGCATGCCCAGCAGCTTCCTCACCTTTCTTTTTTTTAAAGATTTTATTTATTTATTTGACAGAGAGAGACACAATGAGAGAGAGAGCACAAGCAGGGGGAGTGGGAGAGGGAGAAGCAGACTCTGCTGAGCAGGGAGCCCAACGTGGGGCTCGATCCCAGGACCCCGGGATCATGACCTGAGCCAAAGGCAGACGCTTAACGACTGAGCCACCCAGGCGCCCTACCTCCTCACCTTTCTTAGGACTCCGTCTATCAGCAGTGGTCTCTCAGAGGACCTGCCACACCGCACACGGTGCACACATCACATACAGTATGACCACATCTGTGTCTGCCTGGCCTTGGGGCCTCTGCCCGTCCCGCTGTCCTGCGTCTGCCCTGGCCTGGCCTGGAGTGCGGGCCCAAAACAGCGGCTGCCCTGTTGGCACCAGGATAGTTTATGGTGTGGTGGGGGCAGCCGTGGTCACCGAGGTTACCCAGCAGCCCGCTGGGGAAAGGGCCCTGGGTGTCACATCTGATTTGCTCCAAGACAGCTGACACAGCCCAGTTGCTGGATGCTTTCTCGGCACGTGCTTCCCTTCCCAGTGGCCTTCCTCTTAGAGTGGCCACTGGTCCTGGGAATTTCTACAGGAACCATGCTCTGGTTTAAACCTCTTCCCAGACAAGATGAAGCAAAATAGACTCAGACACAGAGTGGCCCTGCCAGGGTGCTCATTTAATATGGAGCCGAGTAACCCAACCATCTAACGCAGGTGACTACCTACCCAACTGACTACCCAACCCAGTTAACTACCTAACCCAGCTGACTACCTACCAGCTGACCACCTAACCCAGCTGACTACCCAACCCATTTAACTACCTGACCCAGCTGACCATCTCACCCAGCTGACTAGCTGTCTAGCTGACTGCCTACCCAGTGGACTGCTGAATCCTGCTGACCACCTAGACCAGTCCCTCTAAGCAGTGGCTCCCTGGGAGGGGCCTTTGTGTGTCATCTGGGGAGCAGTGCTGCTCAGCACCCACAGTGCTCGGGCTGCCCCTCCTCAGAGAAGGGGCCGGCCACACTGTGGACGTGAGATCTACCTGATCCTGTCTAACCCTTGGGAGCCACACCGACCATGTGGTTCCAGAGGGCTGGGCGTGCCCCCCTCCACACGGCTGTGGTGTCCTCCCCTGTGTTTACTAGCACCTGGGGGTCATGCCTGCTGTCGAGGCCAGCTTGCCCTGTGGTCAGTGCTGGAGAGCCAGGAAGAGAGGCCCCCAAGAGCTCCGCTGCCACGTCGGCCTCGACCGCCTGGTCAGGGTGGCCGGCTGCCGAGTCTCACGCAGAAGCCCACAGTCTTCTTGGGGCACAAATCCTGAGTCTCCTCACACCGTCCCCTGCGGGTTAGCGTCCCACAGTGGTCGTGTGTGCTGGGGCTTTGCTGGTCTGCTATCTCCCACTCCCACAACTATTGGCTAATGGAGGTCCTTCTGAAAGAAGAGGAGTCTGCTTATGTCTCAGCCGGTCACCTTGGCACAAACTCAAGTGTGTGTGTTTGTCCCTGCAGGGTAGAACCGTCACCACGTGGTCTGCTGCTCACAGGGTCCTTTCCGTGGCCACCAGCAGCGCCTTCAGGCTGTGCCCTGTGTCCTTCAACAAGCTCTTATTTTTCTAATTAATTCCATTGGGGAGCATTTCCTGGTTTTCATCCCCACAGGATGTACCAAGCTCATCTTATATTCTCCCTGCACCAGCGGGAGATGAGCCAGGCACTTCTCCAAGGACCTGGGTCCCACTCAAAAGTCAAAGCTTCAGGGACACCTGGGGGCTCAGTCGTTGAGCATCTGCCTTTGGCTCAGGTCATGATCTCAGGGTCCTGGGATCGAGCCCCGCATCGGGCTCCCTGCTCAGCGGGAAGCCTGCTTCTCCCTCTCCCTCTGCCCCTGCTTGTGTTTCCTCTCTCACTCTCTCTCTCTGTCAAATAAATAAATAAAATTCTTAAAAAAAAAAAAAAGTTCCGTATTTAAAAAAAAAAAGTCAAAGCTCCAAGAGGAGATTGGGACGGCAGGACAACATCCTGAAAGGAACGTTGGTGAGGGGTGGAGGGCAAACCCCTCTCCCCAGGCCAGCAGGCCCCAGGCCTCCACCGTGCGGAGTGGGACCCACACCAAGCCCAGGGCTGCGAGACGGAAGGAAGAAACAGGGCAAGGTTCTTAACTGCAGACGGCACTGGGCCCCACATGCTCTCAAGGCCCCCTGCGAGGGGCAAGCTGCCCTTTCCAGTTGACAGGGGGCCACGGAGGCGAGGCCTGCCCCACTTCCAGACCGGACGCACAGCCACTCTCTCTCTTGGCAGAGGCGGTCCTTCTGTCTGGTGTCCTAAAAAACCTTCTTCCTAAGGAAATGCTCGACGGGCATAGTCCCAGCCAGCATTTTCAGCTGGCGAGGGGGCAGGGGGGTGCTGAAAATAGGAGGGTCTTCTGCTTCAGGGTGGATTATCTGGGGGGTAGAGGGGTGGGAGGACCCTGGTGTTGGCTCTGCATTTTGTTTCTGGGGAACAACAATCCCTGGACTGGCCAGATGGCCCCCTCGCTCCAGGGCCTGCTTGGGTTCACCCAGACCCCTCCTGGCCCTCGACGCTCGAGTCCTTTCCAGTCGTAGCTGGAACCGGCACGTGCTGACTTGCAGAAAGCAGCCATGTCTCCAGGGCCGTGGCTTCCACCTGGCTCAGAGGCGGCGCTGGGGACATGGGCAAGAGCCGAGGCTGGAGCCTGGTCCCAGCTGAGTCAGAACCACGACCTCATCGGCCGGCTCGCTCACGGGGTCTGCGTGCCCCGCCCCCAGCCCTCTGCCTGGCCCCGGGTCTCTCTAGGACTGCAGCTGATCCCTTTCACAGTGAACCACCTTTAACACCTACAAGATTCAGACCTATGACCCATCCGGTCCCGTGTAAACCCTCAGAAACTGGTTTCGTCATTAGCTCTGTTTCGCAGATGACAGCTAGGCCATAGAGAGTTCGGTACTCTGGCCCAACTCACACAGCACATGAAAAGGAACCTGGGACCCCAAGCCATGAGGTCAGTCAGGGCCTGGCCACTCCCTCCTTTCTGGGGCTAAGACGTGTATTTGTGCCCATTTTACAGGTGAAAATAAAACCAAGGCAACCTCAAGGCTTCAGGTCCAGGATTCCTCAGGCGTGCCCCCACCCCCTGTTCTAAAAGGTGACCCCAGGGGCGCCTGGGTGGCTCAGTTGTTAAGCGTCTGCCTTCGGCTCGGGTCATGATCCCAGGGTTCTGGGATCGAGCCCTCCATTGGGCTCCCTGCTCCGCGGGAAGCCTGCTTCTCCCTCTCCCACTCCCCCTGCTTGTGTTCCCTCTCTCGCTGTGTCTCTCTCTGTCAAATAAATAAATAAAATATGACCCCATCATGGCCCCGGGGACACAGGGCAGGTTCAGGAAGGCTTCCTGGCTATAAGGGAAGCTGAGTTTCCAAAAGGGACAGGCTCAGCCAGGGGAAGGCTGTTGGAAGGGGTGTTGGGCAGCAGGGATGTTTGAGCCAAGACATAAAGGCAGGAGGCTTTGTGTTTCCTGGCAGGTGTTGTCCAAGTTGGGGACATGGAGGACCCTGACCACAGTGACGCCTGCAGCGTGCTCACCTCTCCCCCGAGACGCCCATGTCCAGTCCAGGGACCTGTGGACGTGTCCCTTCCCTGGTAAAAGGGCTTGGAGGGGATGGGGGTTAGGGTAGGAATCTTAGGTGGGAGATTGCCCTGGGTGGTGACCCCAGGGGCCTTGTGACAGGGGCAGGCTGGTAAGAGGCAGAGGGAGACAAAAGGTGCTGCCTGTGGAGTAAGAGATGGGGTGGGGCCTCCACTGGTCAGTGAGGAGCCTCCAGGAGCCAGACTGCGGGGCCCAGTGAGCCCTCTGCTCTGACCCCCACATTTGTAGGACGACAGTGGTGGGGGGCTTCAGCGGAGCCCTCGGTGCAGTGCCTTAGAGCAGCCGCGGGCAGTCCCACAGCCCCGACTGAGGTGAGGCCATCAGGTGCCCCCAGTGGTCAGTGGGTCTGGGTTCCAGGAGCAGCCCGGCCTCAGGCGCAGACCTGTCCCACCAACAAGGGAGCCACACGGGCACTGTGGCCGTGACTTGGGCCAGATTCCTGCGGTGGCCTTGCCGCACACTGGTGCTGTCCCTGTCCTGGTGCCACGGCTCAGGAGTGAGCAGGGGTCCTGCAGTCCAGGACCCGCGTCCGTGCATGCACCCTGCTGACTCCCTGCTCAGGAACCAGGCATGACCACTCGTGCTCGCCCCCCGAATGACTCGCATTTCTGGGCTCCCAAGTGGGTGTCTGCCTTTTCTTACTCCAAGCTTTTGAAAAAGGCTTTGAACTGGATGAAAACCTAAGATGCATTCGAGTCCAGCCCGAAGCCGCATCAAACTCGATGGATCCTGCCTTCTTCCGCCAGCTGGGTCCTACGGGACTGCTCTGGAATTAGGACAATATCTGGTTGGCGTGTATGTCACCCAGCACAAGGCCTTTCTGGCCGTAAGCACAGTTTATGACGTGCTTGGTTTTAGCGGACATGTGGCCCAGAGCCGGGCAGGGAGGCGCGCAGTGTTCGCTGCTCCGCGCAGCGTTGGTGCAGCCCCCGCTCGGCCCGGCGCTTTGCCAGGCTCCGGTGGGCAGAGCGGAGAGGGAGGAAGCCGGACAAAGCCTCACAGCGGCCGGGAGCTGGCCGGGAACCCTGGAGGGCACGTACAGTTTACCCCCAAACTGTGGTTGCCGCGGGAACGAGAAGGCTGGAAGCCTGTTGCTGTTGAGAGCCGGATGTCAGGGGACCCGCTCCACCAATCCCTTCCTCACTGAAGAGGAGGAGCTTAATTTCCTGAGAGGTATTTAGAGGACAATTTAAAATCCAACAAAAGCAAGGGCTGCTGGGATCAGGGAGGCGGCTCCAGCGGGAGGCCAGCCAGCCCCGGGCACTGCTGGTTCTGGGCTACCCAGGGCCCGGTTTCATGGCAGGCGGACCTCAGCCAAAGGCTTACTGGTTAAGCGCACATGCGGGCCAAGTCAGCCCAGGGCTGAGGACGACTTTCAGGGCCGTTTTCCTCTTTCCTGCCAAGTGGCTGACAGTCCTCGGGGCTCGGCAGTGAGGACCAGGTCTAACGCGGGAGGAGAGACCGCCTGCAGGGACGCCCGCTCTCCATGGGCTGGGAGGAGGGTTGTAAGGTCCCTTGTGAGGTCAGCCTCCAAGGAGCGGGCTCTAGCAGAGGGTTGGAGAAGGGCCTGGTCCCTTGGACTTGCCAGGAAGAAAGAACTGGAAGCCGATTCACCTCGAAGAAGTTTCCCCCCCAGGACCATACCCTATCCTCCCTCTGGGGGCCGTGGAGATGCAGGTCCCATCTTAGGACGTGGGCTCTCTTCCTATTACAGCCCCTCCCAGCTGGGTTCTGGAGAGTTCCACCACATCACCAATTAGTTAGCTCTGAGTTAGTTCATGCGTGAATCTGCTGGGACCCATGATCCTGTTGGGTCACCTGAGGTAAGGGGTGCTGTGCAGAGCATGGGGGCCCACACTAGGGCCTCCTGGAAGGCTGAGCCCAAGTGGTGTGAAGGAAGGTAGGAGTCAGACAGGTACCCCACAGCCAGAGGGGGCAGGTCAGTGGCCCCCCCACCGAGGTTGCACTGGCTGCACCTGGGTTCAGCGAGGGAGCACACAGAGATTAGGTGGAAACGTCAGGTTAGCACCAGGCTTCCAAGGGCCTTGAGGGTCACACAAGAAGGAGGAGCTCTACCCTGAGCTGGCAGCCAGGAGGGTTTTGGTGGAAGGTGGTGCCGTGAAGGAATTTGTGGGCAGAGCCCACAGCACACCTAGCACCGAACAGCTCCAGGAGGGACGGTGGCCTTCCTGCATTGACCACAGAGGAATGGCTGGGAGGAGGTGATCCTGGGCCCTATAGTTATGGTTTTTAAAGTATTTATTTCTTTGGTGTAACTATTGAATTAAAATACAATAAGCTGCATAAACATAGGGTGTGTAATTTGATTGTTTTTGGACAGGTGTGTACGCTCAGGAAACCGTCCTCACAAGATGATGAACATTTCCGTCACCCCTAAGGGCTACATGTAGGTCATCCATCTCCACCCATTCTCAGAAACCAGTCATCTGCCCCTGGTCACCATAAATTAGTTTGCATGTTATGAGTTTTATATGATCGGGATTATACACTACAGACTCATTTTTGAGATTCATCCATGCAATTGCACATATTTACTTTCTTTTTATTGTCGAATAGACTCCATTATATGGCATACCCAGTGTGCACGTGGATCTGTCAGGTTGTGGATGTGGGGGCTGTCATGGTTGCACCTGTCACAAATACAGCTTCCTGCACACATCCAGATGCTGACTTTGTTTTTGTTTCTTTTGGGTAGACGTCTATCCGTGGAATGGTTGGATTATATAGTGGTGTACGTTTATGTGCTTTGCCTTCTCTTTTTCTAATGGTGTCTGTTGAAGAGCACATTTTTAACTTCAGTGAAGGCAAATTTATCCATTTACATTTTTGTTTCATGCTTTTCGTGTTCTAAGAAATCATTGCTTACCTCAAGCAAAAGATGGTGCCTGTTTACTTGCGGAAGTTTTATAGTTTTAGAATTTACATAGACCATAATCACTGTTCAATTACTTGTGTGCATGTATCACGTGAGACCAGTCCTGCTTTCCCCCCTTGAGATACCCAATGGGTCCAACACCTTGTGGATAAAACTGCTTTTCCCATTAAGTTGTCTTCACATCAATGTTGAAAATTACCTTACCAAAGTTACTTAGGTCTACCTACTTTTTCAAAAGTGATTTTTCAACTGAAAATTAAAGAACTTTGCTTCCACTCTTTGTCTAGGTTCCCCTCCATGTCTTTCTCCTAACAAATTCCTCCTCCACCACTTCCTCCTCCACGTCTTCCACCTCCACATCTTTCTCCTCTGCCACTTCCTCCTCCACATCTTCCTCCTCCACAACTTCCTCCTCCACCACTTCCTCCTCCACGTCTTCCGCCTCCATATCTTCCTCCTCTGCCACTTCCTCCTCCACATCTTCCTCCTCCACAACTTCCTCCTCCACATCTTCCTCCTCCACGTCTTCCTCCTCCACCACATCCTCCTCTACGTCTTCCTCCTCCACCACAACTTCTTCCTCCACGTCTTCCTCCTCCACGTCTTCCTCCTCCACATCTTCCTCGTCCACATCTTCCTCCTCCCCATCTTCCTCCTCCACATCTTCCTCCTCCACATCTTCCACCTCCACATCTTCCTCCTCCACCACTTCCTCCTCTACCACTTCCTCCTCCACATCTTCCTCCTCCACATCTTCCTCCTCCACAACTTCCTCCTCCACAACTTCCTCCTCTACCACTTCCTACTCCACATCTTCCTCTTCCACAACTTCCACCTCCACATCTTCCTCCTCCACAAATTCCTCGTCCATGTCTTCCTCCTCCACCACTTCCTCCTCCACCACTTCCTCCTCCATGTCTTCCTCCTCCACGTCTTCCTCGTCCACAACTTCCTCCTCCACATCTTCCTCCTCCACATCTTCCTCCTCCACAACTTCCTCCTCCATATCTTCCTCCTCCACCACTTCCTCCTCCACATCTTCCTCCTCCACCACTTCCTCCTCCACGTCTTCCTCCTCCACCACCACTTCCTCCTTCACCACTTCCTCCTCCACATCTTCCTCCTCCACATCTTCCTCCTCCACATCTTCCTCTTCCACCACTTCCTCCTCCACAACTTTCTCCTCCACCACTTCCTCCTCCACCACTTCCTCCTCTAGCACTTCCTCCTCCACGTATTCTTCCTCCACATCTTCCTCCTCCACATCTTACTTTTCCAAACTGCTTCCTTCAAGTGTCCTAAAAAGTTAAATGTGTGCCCGCAAAATGACCCAGCAATTGCACTCCTGGACATTTATCCTAGAGAAATGAGAATCTATATTCACATAACACTGTACACAATGAAAACAGCTTTATTTACATAACAAAATTGTGGAAACATCCCAGATGTCCTGCAGTGGCTACACAAATTGTTGCCACCCACAGATGGGAACATCATTCAGAAATAAAAAGGAATTAACTACGGTTAAATACACAGGGCATCATGCTGGCTGAACGGTCTGACCTCAAAGGTTGTTTATAATATTCCATTTACATAATGTTCTTGAAATAACAAGTGACAGAGATGGAGAAGACACCAGGGGTTGCCAGGGGTTAGGGAAGGGGCAGCATGCAGAAGTGCTTTGTGTGACCAGACGGTTTTGTGTCCTAATGTGGTTGTGGTTTCAAGAACCTGCATACCACAGAATCACTGCACAGTGACATATCCAAATAAATGCATACATCTAAAATCATGCAAACACTGCAGGCTAGTTAATTGTGTTGTGCCATCATCGAGTCATTGGTTTTGATAATTTACTGTCATTATGCAATGAGTTAAACTTACGCAAAAGTTTAACCCATCATTGAGGGTGATGTGGAAACTTTCTGTACTAGTTTGTAACTTCTTGTGAAGTTATAATTCATTCAAAATTCATCGTTAAAAATACAGATACTCAGAAATAAATTCAACAATAGATATATACAAGACCTATACACTGAAACTTGAGAACATTACTGAGAGAAATTAAGGAAGACCTACCTAAATGAGGAAATATGGTATTCATGGCAGGGAAGACTCGGTATTGTTAAAATTGTTAAAATGCCAATCTCCCTAGATTAATCTCTGGAATCAACACAATCCCTGTCAGAATCCTTGCAAGGTTTTGGTAGAAATTGACAAGCTAATTCTAAGGTTTATACAGAAATGCAAAGGATTTCAAGTTACGCAAGTGAACATGAAAAAGAACAAAGTCGGAGAATTTATATAACTTGATTTCAAGGCTCATTGAAATGAACATCTATAGAGAAATGATTACAGTAATCAAGGTTGTGATGCCGTCAGTGTAATAGGCAAGCAAATCAGTGGCACAGAACAGAGATCCCAGAATAGACCTGCTCAGTTATGGTCAACTGAGTTTTGACAAAGGTGCCAAGGCAATTCAGTGGGAAAGAATACTCTTTCAACAAATGATGATCACTTAGACATTCCTATGTAAGAAAAACAAAACAAAGAAAAATCCCCAAAACTCTTGCCTCACACCACATAGAAAAATTAACTTGAAACAGATCATAAATCTAAATGTATGAATTATAACAATAAAACGTGTAGTGGAACTATAAGACAAAATCATAGTTACCTTTGGTTTGGGAAAAATTTCTTAAATACAGTGCAAAAGTTCAAACTATGTGATAACCATCAATAAATTAAATTTCATCAATCTGAAACTTTTGCCATTCAGAAGACATCATAGAAAATGAAAAGGCAAGCAACAGAGTGGGACGAAATATTTGCAAATATATATCCAACACAAAACTTTTATCTAGAATTTATAAAGAATTCTTACAACCCAATAATAAGAAGTCAATTCACTTTAAAAACAGGCAGATTTGAATGGATACTTCATCAAAGAAAATGTGTGGATGGCACAGAAGCACACAGAAAGATGCTGCACAACATTCGGTCATCAGGAAAAGGCAAAGTATACTCATAAATAGACAGTCCAGCACAACGGCTAGAGCGGCAAAAATAAAGGGCTGGCAAGCACGCGGAGCACCTGGAACTCTTGTGGGCTACTGGCAGGACCACAGAATAATAAAACCACTTTGGAAAATACTTTGGTAGTCTATTAAAAAATTAAACCTATGACCATATGATCCAGACATTCCTGGTACATGAATGTTCACAACTGCTTTACTTTTCATAGCCAAAATCTAGAAACAACCCAATATCCACCAGTGGGTGAACAATAAACAAATTATGACATATTCATACAACAGAATTCCACTCAGCACTAAAAAGAAATGAATCGTTGGGTTCATCTGAAAATAATCACACAGCATAAACAAGGTTCGGCAATAGAAGCGTGTGTAATGTATTAATTATTCTATTTATAAAAACGTCCAGAACATACAAACTCATCTCTAGTGGCAGAAACGTTGGTGATGCCCAGGCCGGAGGAGCAAGGAAGGTGCGGATGGACCTAATGGGGGGGCGGGTGGACAGGGTCATGATCATTTGATTATAGTAATGATTTTGTGGGTGTATCTGTATGTCAGAACTTACTAACTGTACATCTTAACTATGCATTTTCTTGTTTGTCAAATATATCTCAATAAAGCTGAAAAATGGATTTTAAAAACCTACAAAATCTACAACAAATCATACCCAACTATAATAAGAGGGATTTAGGGCAGGAGAATGAATTCTTAAGGGAAGACACCGTCTCTGGGAGAATGATGCCAGCTCACAAGTTTAGGTCTGTTTTGTGCGACCGAGCCAGGATGAGTGGACAGTGACTGGGCCAGGGACCCACGAGTCACTTTATGTCACTTCTGGGAGGCGATGCTGAAGTGACAGTAGGACGGTCAGGACTGATAGGTCTCTTGCTGCTCAAGCCCACCAGCTGAGGGATTCCCACACAAGGGGCGGGCATCTTCCTCCGGAGTGGCTGTGTGTCTTGTCTCTGTCGTCCCTTGCATAGTTAAGGCCCACCCTCTCTCACCTGGACAATTCAGGAAGTCCGCAAACTGGGGAAAGGATGTACGAATGATGGCACACCTGCCAGCAGGACCCACCCAGCAACAACAGACCAATGCATATCACAGAGGGAGCCATAAAGGGAAGAAGCCAGACCCGAAAGAAGGCCTAGCTGGGTTCTGTCTGCATGAAGGCTCAGGACAGGTGGAAGGAAACTTGCCAAGAGTGGCCTTGGGTGCTGGGGTGTCCTGAGTCTCCAGCAGCCTGCGGGCACACGTGCAGCATGTTGCAACAGGCATGTTTAGCCGATCGATACACACAAACATGTCTAAATCTGTCCCTCCCCCAGATGACTTCTTGGGCCCCACCTGCTGTGAAAGATCACCTGGTGTGTCTCAGAGGCACTCCTGGGCCCCCACCCAGTGTGGGGGACCTGTCTTGACTGCCCGCTTACCTCCCTCCTACTCCCTCTGGGCCTGGTTGGTGCATCTGGGCATCGGCTATCTCTCGTAACTTGCCAGCCCTCAAGGCCCACCTGGGCATCGCCTCCCCAGGATCATCCCAGGTAGAGCCAGGCCACCATCTTCCCCACCTTAGACGTGGGCCACAGCTCAGTGGTCCTCATCCTGGTCTGGGGCTCTGGGGCTCAGGTTCCCCTGGTAACGAGGAACTGGGGGGACTTACCGTGGAGAGAGGCATGGGCATCCAGTGGCAAGAATGGAGGCTGAAGTGTTTGGGGTTCAGGCAGCCCTGGGACCCCAACCTCAGGAGAGCACAGGATCCTTTAGTCCTCAGGCACCAAGGGGACACAGCAGAGCATCTCCAGAAAGAGACAGGTGTGTATGGCACGGCCATCATGTCCCGCACACCCAGTGGTCCTCAAGAGCACAAGGAAGTGACCAATGTTTGGGAAGAGATTGTACTGTCTTGGTGGATTGTGTGGCCTGGTGAATGAAAAAAAAAAAAAAAAAAAAAAAAAACTTGTTCGTCAATAAATATTAGCTAGACAGGAGCTGTCATTCCTTCTAAGAAACAGGGAAAAGCCGAGACAGCGCCCAAGATCGTCAGGAGACACAAGCCTGCTCCTAAGTGCCGACCCATGGGGAGGAGGGCCGGCAGCCTCTCCTTAGCAGCCCTGCTGCAGCAGGTCCTTGGTGAGCCTCCCTGCAGATGAGGGAGACGTGGGGGGAAGAGGGGCGTTCCTCAGTGGACCAGGTGATGCTTCGGGGGTCAGGTGGGCTGAGCAGGAGCAGAGATCAGATTGCTGTAGCAGCTGGGTGTTGCTATTACTCCCACTTTCCAGATGAGGAAAGGGCTCAGAGAAGTCGAGTAACTCACCAAGGTTAAGTGTCCAGTAAATAAATGGGAGTCCAGCATCTCCTGGGGCGGGATTAGAAATGCAAGTTCTCAGGCCCTTCCCAGACCTCCTGAATTGGGTAGTCTGGGGATTCCAAACCCCTGTAAAAGTGTGGGGGTTCTGACTCAGAGGAGAGTGCCCCACGGGCACAGCACACCTGGGGTCACCCCGCTGAAGGTTGGGAGGAAACCACTGAGCTCTGGGCCTTGGTTTATTCCCTGCCCAGTGGGATGACTGTGCATCTATGAGCTCTTGTATAAAAGTCACTTACCCTGATGGCCCCAGGACATGTGCAGGGAGGTTCTTCCCAGGTAAGGCCAGCTTTCCTGGGGAGCTTTCTAGGGTTTCCCAGAGAAAGGAGGCAGCTGCCTGCCTGGCATGGTGGGGGTGCACCCAGCTCATCACAGGCTGCAGGTGGGAAATCTGCATACATGAACTGATGAAAAACCACCAGAAAACCTACTCTGGGGTTAGGATTCCTTTTTGGCTGGACGTTCTGCCTCATAACTCCATTTCGCTGATGCTGCCCCCAACCTAGCTCCGGGTGGCCCCTCCAGGAGAAGGGAGCTTGGCTCCCCTTCGGAGGGACACAAGCCAGATCAGTGAGGGGCAGATGGCTGCTGGGAGTTGTGTGGCCCCGGATCTGGATCTGCGTGGGATGAGGGCGGAGGTGGAGAGCCAGAGGGATGGGCGGAGGCTGAGCCATAAAGTGTGACTTTATGGAGCCTGTCGAGTCTGGTGAGTGTATCCAGGGCTTAGCTTCCTCTGACCTTGGCCTAAATCCCAGTCCCCCAAAGGTATGGCCCTGGACCTCTCCTTAACCAAATGCTGGCTTTCTCATTGGCACCTGGCCCTTTCCCATCCTGGACAGAGCGGCAGGGCATGGTGACCCAGCGAACATGACACTCAGGGTCAGCACAGAGACCACTCAGAGCAAAGGCACGAGGACAGGATGGGGGAGGCCAAGGGTGCTGACTCCCTCACAGAGCGGTGCCTTCCCCCCTCGGGAGGAAGAGCTTTCTCGAGCTCTCTGTGGCAGGAATGTGCTACCACACTGACTGCCCCCCGGGGCAGGTGGGGGTCCCGTGTCCACTCCACTGATGAGGAACAGGAACTGAGAGGTGCTCGGGGGCCCGCGTGGCCTCAGTGCTGCTATGGAGAGCCGGGCCCGGTGAGCTGGAACCCCTGAGACAGAGCCCGGGCTCCTGTCTGTGAGGAGACGAATCAGAGGCCCAGAGCCTCTCCGCGATGCCAGGACCCACGCGCTGGCCTGCCGGTCCGCAGTCTCCTCCACAGACGAACGTCCCCACTGGTCACATCCGCACAAACTTTCCTCCCTGGTTCAGCCCCTTTAACGAGCCGTAAGAACCCAAATCCCCAGCCTCAGGGGTCAGGAATGTGACCACCTTGTCCAACAGCAAATTCTCGGCCTCTGCTGTGTCGAGGCCAGAAGCCCTGGAGCTTCACGTGCCCTGGGGTGGCACTGAGTGTGCTCCTGGCTGGAAAGATGTGACAATAGTCATCACGTAAAAGAATAAACAAAAGCTCCGCTTCCCTTTTAACTACTCTGGGCCGCGTTTAGAGTTCACGTTTCCAAAACATCTGGAGGAATGTGGCCGTTTTTCTTCCAAGAGCCTCCGCAGAGTTTTTGTGGGTCACTGCACCGTGTCCCAAGAACTTTTATTGGGAAACAGACCTGAGGTGACCGTGGCTCTGATGGGCCCCCTTCTCGTGGGCCACGTGCACACATTTCCCAGGGACTTGCTGGAGAACTGTCCTGGGATGCTGACGGAGCTGGACACGGAAAGTGATTTGTGCAGCCAAGGCTGGTGGGGCCCGCCGTGAAACATGGGCCTGGAAGCCAGCGCCCGCGGGGCCTGTTTGGCTGACGCCCGTGTGTGTGCTACAGCCCTTGGCCTCGGGAACTGGAAGCCCAGCAAATGCATGACCAAATCTGCTGACCGAGTGCTCACTGCCGATGACTTGGGTCTCGCTGATGCAGGAAGAACTGCTGCTCCCCACCATGGGGTGGGTGCCCGTCCTGCCACAGAAGGGTGGCCTGTGGGGGCGAGGGTGGGGTGCAGGTCTCCCTCACAAACCAGCACCTCGAGGCCTTCAGCGGGCTGGGAGGAGGAGGGGAGGGGAAGGGAGAGAAGGCCCAGTCCTTGTCCTTCGGAGCCGAAGACCCGGCCGGCCGCAGAGGGGAGGCGGTGGGGGTGGAGTTCACGGTGTGCGGATAGCATGCTCTGTTCCGGCCCCGGAGGCCTCATGGTTCTGCTCCAGCCACGCAAGCCAGCAGCTTACGCACACAGAGCGGCGCCCGTCCTGTTAGCCCCACCACGGAACCCCTCCAAGCCCCAGGTGGTGACAGCCGGCAGCCCGGAGCTGCCTCCGTGGGCCCTGGTCAAGGAAGCGACGCCCTCCCGTTGAATAAGGCGCACAGGTGTGCTGTCGTCCTCCACAGGTAAACGAGGGGGTGTTCCGTCGGACCGGACTTGGCAAGCCTCCAGCAGCCAGTGGTGACGGTGGCTGCGAGACCCGAGCCCTAACCTGGCCCCGAGGTTGAAGGCACAGAGAAGGCAGGGGCAGAGATGGTCAGGTGCGGCTCAGATCCTGCGGCAGATTCGGAAGGAGCCTATCTTCCACTAGCCTCAGCCTCCAGGGCGGACCCCGTCGCCGGAGGCCGCCACCCGGCCGCAGAACCAGAACAGGAGCCCGCGTGGGGAAGCGGGTGTGAGCGGTTTGCTGAGATGGTGTCAGGAGCACTGCAAATGTAAAGACGGGTTCGCTCACTAATAGAACTCTCCATTTTACGTATATTTAATTTCCAATGAACTGTTAAAGTGCACAATTGTGTGGCATTGAGCGCATTCACCGTCTTGTGCCACCACCAGCTCTCCCTAGTTTTCAAGCATTTTCAAGACACCCCAGAGAGACACCTCCTAACTGTTCATGCGGGCGCTGCCCACCCCGCCCGCCCCCAGTCCCCAGCAACCACCAATCCGCATCCCGTCTTTGTGGATTTGCCTCTTCTGGATGTTTCGTATGAAAGGAAGCACAGAATACGCAGACTGCTGTGTCCGGCTTCTTTCACTGAGCCTGTCTTCAAGGTGCACACAAGCTGAGCGGGGGTGGGTGCACCCTCCCTTCTTAGAGACGGATTATAGCCATCGGTTATACCACACTTATCATTCATCTGTTGACGGACGTTTGGGCTGTTTCCACCTTTGGCTACTGTGAATGGTGCTCCAGGAACATTCATGTACAAGTTTCTGTGTGGATACTATGGTTTTGTTTCTGTTGAATAGATACCTAGGAGCTGAGTTGCTAGGTATTACGATAATTCTATGTATGACTTCTTTGTGGAAACATCAAACCATTGACCATGGAAGTTGCTCCATTTTGCATTCCCACTAGTAATGTCTGAGGGTTCCAGTTTCTGCACATGGTTACTTCTTCCCACCAAAAATAATTATAGCTATCCTCAAGGGTGTGAAGCAGTATCTCGTTGTGGTTTTGATTGTATTTCCTTAATGACTAATGATGTTAAATTTCTTTTTATGTGCTTGTTGGCCATTTATGTATCTTCTTTAGAGAAATGTCTGTTCAAGTCCTCCGCCCATTTTAAAAATCGAATTGTTTGCTGATGAGTTGTCAGAGCTCTTTATACACTGAACACTAAACCTTGATCAAATCTACAATTTGCAGATATTTCCCACTGTTCTATAGGTTGTCTTTCTACTTTCTTAATAATGCCTCTTGATACACAAGTTTTTAATTTTTAGGAAGTCTGCACATCTATTTTTTCTTTTGTTTCCTGTGCTTTGGTGTCAAATATAAGAATCTACTGACAAATTCAAGGTTATCAAGATTTTAATTCTGCTTCTTTCTGATAGTTTTGTAAGTTTTAGCTCTTATATTTAAGTCATTGATCCATTTCAAGTTACTTTTTTTATATAGAATAAGGCAGGGGCCCAAATTCATTCTTTTGCGTCTGATTATCCAGTTGTCCCAGCACCATTGGTTGAAGAGACTATTTATCCCCAGTTGAATGGTCTTAGCATCCTCACTGTAAATCAATTGGTCCTCAGTGTTCAGGCTTCTTTCTGGGCTCTCAGTTCTATTCCCTTGGTCCATAGGTCTGCTCTTACGCTGGTACCACACTGTTTTAATGACTATAGCTTTGATTTGTTTTGATATGGGGAAGCGTAAGTGCTCCAACCTTGTGCTTCTTTTTCAATACTGTTTTGGATATTTGGGATCCCTTACTATTCCATATGAATTTGAAGATTAGCTTTTCCATTTCTTCAAAAAAGAACATTGAAATGTTTATAATTTGTGTGTGTGACAGGGATTGTATTGAGTCTGTAAATCACTTTGGGAAGTATTCCTTCTTTACAATATTTTCTTCCAATCCATTGACATGATGTCTTCTTTAATTCTTTCAGCAACGTATTTTAGTTTTCAGCCAACAAATCTTTTAATTCCTGGGTTAAATTTATTCCTAGGTATTTTATTCTTTTGGGTGCTACCACAAGTGGTATCATTTTCTTAATTTTCATTTTGGGTTATTCATTGACAGTATGCAGAGACACAACTCATTTTTTAGTTGATCCTATACCCTAAGAGTTTGCTGAATCTGTTTATTAGCTCTAGTAGCTTTTTGTGGATTATTTGGGATTTTCTATATATGGAATCATGTCATCTGAAAATAGAAATAGTTTTACTTCTTCCTTCCCAATTTTGATTATTTTTTTTCTTGCTTAATTGCTCTGGCTAGGACTTCCAGTACAACGTTGAATAGCAGTGGTGGAAGTGGGCATCCTTAACTTATTCCTGATCTTTGGGGGAAAGCTTTCAATCTTTTGCCATTGAGTATGATGATAGCAGTGGGGTTTTTTTGGTAAATACCCTTTATCATGCCTTCTGTTTTTAACCTGAGTGTTGTTGTTTTTTTTTTTTTAAATCATGAAAGAGTGTTGAATTTTGTTAAATGCCTTTTCTGTATGGAGATGACTATGGGTTTTTCCCCTCTATTCTACTAATATAGTGTATTACATTGATTGGTTTTCTTATGTTGCACTTCCCTTATGTTCCTGATAAATTCCGCTTGGTCATGGAGTTTAATCTTTTTTATGTACTGTTGGATTTGGTTTGCTAGTATTTTGTTGAGGAGTTTTACCTCTATATTCATAAGGGATATTGGACTGCAGTTTTCTTGTGGTATCTTTGTCTGGCTTTGTTTTCAGGGTAATACTGGCTTCATGAAATGTACTAAGAAGTATCCCCTCTTCCATGTTTTGGAAGAGTTTGAGAAGACTCAGTGTTAATTCCTTTTTCCATGGCAGGCACAGTGCAAGCATCCCTGGTGGAGAGAACATCTGTCTATTTGGAATCACTTGAGAAAGCCTGGAGATGTGAGACCAGTCTACCGAGAGGCAGGTGAACTTCTCAAGTGGATGGGATTACCGTGGGAGGGTGCTGGAGAAGAGAGCAGGACAAGAGGCAGAGCCTGAGTGTATCCCAGCTAGGGTGTGGGGGGAAGAGGTGACTCCACGGAGACAGGGGGAGGCCTGGCAGAGTGGGCTACCTGTGAATCAGGGAATGAAACATTTCAGACTAGACAGGGAGATCACTTATCCAGTAGGGAACAGTATCAGGCTGAGAAGACCCCCAAGGCGGAGGATGAGGTCCATACTAACGTCTGAGGACAGTGTTAATGCTGGTGTTGAGGAGGCCAGCATGTGAGATGTGATGTGGGGTCTCCCTGCTAGCTGCACAGGTGAAGGAAAGCAGGTATGAGGACAGAAAGCTTTGCCAAAGCCCTTTACCACCCACCTCCCATTTGCCGGTGACTGATTAGGCAACATGCCAAGCACTGGATCTTTCCTGGGGCCAAAGAAAAAGAAAACCCTAAAAGCATTTTCAGATGACTGGTGACAGCAGCTTTGCCTGCAGCGTGGTGGTCTGCTACAGACTCCAGCTGACTGGGGAGCACCGACAGGTGGGGTTGCTCAGTGAGCAGCCTCTGTCTGCAAAGGGCACCTGGCAGTTGTGGGCTGATGAACTCTCAACTAGCCCTCAGGTCCTTCCTGCCATCCTGCGGATGCACTACCTACTCTCTGCTTCCTTTGCTCCCCAGCAATCCCTGCTTCAAGGCGGGGTCAATAGTGAGTTCTTTAGTGACCCCACAGGTAGGGGAGGGCAGCCGGCCACGTGTCTCTGAGTCCTGACTCCCGGACACTAGAAAATATCTACATGGTAGGAATGAAAATGCGCTCTTTGACCAATGACAGGTTCCCACTGCAGAGTCAGGGTGGGTGTATAATAATGCAGGACAGAACCGTGTTAACAAAGGACCCAGTGTCTGCAAGGAATCAGGTGAGTTAATCTGCCAGGAGATTAGTCCTTCCACTGCAGGAAGGAGTGAACACCATGAGGCCATGAAAGGATGTATTTGTTTCTCAGCGAGTAATAACTTATCTTGGAGAACTCTGTCACTGATCATGAGAGCAAATTCAATGGCATGTTCTGAACTTGACTGCGGAATGTAGGCTGAAGAGCCTTGTCAAGAGCCTTAAAAATCTCTAAGTGCATTTTAAGACTTCTGCTGTTAGAAGGACATTTACTGGACCTCATGTCTGAACAGGATGGCCAGGTGGTGGCACATGATGCAGAATCCCCTCATCTCCACAGGGCCTGGGGGTTCAGGGCTCAGAGTGAACTCTGTGAGTGCATGGTCCATTCATGTCACTATTGTCCCCAGCCCAGAGCTATGCCGACCCATGGCAGACGCAGGACAGTGTGAACACTGTCAGCTGTCAAACAGACCCAGAAAATTAACCAGGAGTGAAAGAGAGAAAAACCAGCCCCGCTTTTGAGAGCTTGCTGCTGGGGACAGAACTGTGTTCTCTGAGTTCACACGCTGGAGCCCTCACCCAGTGTGATGCTCAGGGACAGCATTAGATGAGCCCCAGTGGTGGACCAGTGTCCTTACAGGAAGGGGTTCAATTCCCAACTCTTGAGGAATTATTTTCAACTTTAAAATTGATTCCAAAAAAATGATGGGTCAAATGTGAAGATAGAATGATGTGTTCTGACACATACACTTTTTATTTTTTTTAATTTTATTATGTTATGTTAGTCACCATACAATACATCACCAGTTTTTGATGTAGTGTTCCACGATTCATTGTTTTCATACAACACCCAGTGCTCCAGGCAGTGCATGCCCTCCTTAATACCCATCACCGGGCTAACCCATCCCCCCACCCCCTCCCCTCTAGAACCCTCAGTTTGTTTCTCAGAGTCCATAGTCTCTCATGGCTCATCTCTCCTTCCGATTCCACCCCCCTTCATTTTTCCCTTCCTTCTCCTAATGTCCTCCATGCTATTCCTTATGTTCCACAAATAGTGAAACCATATGATAATTGACTTTCTCTGCTTGACTTATTTCATTTAGCATAATCTCCTCCAGTCCCAACCATGTTGATGTAAAAGTTGGGTATTCATCCCTTCTGATGGCTGAGTAATATTCCATTGTGTATATGGACCATATCTTCTTTATCCATTCATCTGTTGAAGGGCCCGAATTCACCAACTAACTCTACACCTTAAAGAACTAGAGAAAAAGCAACAAACGAGGCCTAAGCCACGCATTAGAAGAGAAATAATTAAGATTAGAGCAAAGATCAATGAATTAGAAACCAGAAACACAGTAGATCAGATCAACGAAACTAGAAGCTGGTTCTTTGAAAGAATTAATGAGATCAATAAACCATTGGGCCAGACTTTTCCAAAAGAAAAGAGAAAGGATCCAAATTAATAGAAATCTGAATGAAAGAGGAGAGATCACGACTAACACCAAGGAAATAGAAACAATTATTAGAAAATTATTATCAACAACTATATGCCAATAAACTGAGCAACCTGGATGAAATGGATGCCTTCCTGGAAACCTATCAACTCCCAAGACTGAAACAGGAAGAAATTGACAACCTGAATAGGCCAATAACCAGTAACAAGATTGAAGCAGTGATCAAAAACCTCCCAAAAAACAAGAGTCCAGGGTCTGATGGATTCCATGGGGAATTCTACCAAACATTCAAAGAAGAAATAATACCTATTCTCTTGAAGCTGTTTCAAAAAATAGAAACAGAGGGAAAGCTTCCAGACTCATTCTATGAGGCCAGCATTACCTTAATCCCCAAACCAGGCAAAGACCCCATCAAAAAGGAGAATTTCAGACCGATATCCCTGATGATTATGGATTCCAAAATCCTCAACAAAATCCTAGCTAATAGGATCCAACAGTACATTAAAAGGATCATCCACCACGACCAAGTGGGATTTATCCCCGGGATGCAAGGGTGGTTCAACATTTGCAAATCAATCAATGTGATAGAACACATTAATAAGAGGAGGGAGAAGAACCATATGGTCCTCTCAATTGATGCAGAAAAAGCATTTGACAAAATACAACATCCTTTCCTGATTAAAACTCTTCAGAGTATAGGGATAGAAGGAACATTCCTCAAGTTCATAAAATCCATCTATGAAACACCCACAGCGAATACCATCCTCAATGGGGAAAAGTTGAGAGCCTTTCCCTTAAGATCAGGAACACATCAAGGGTGCCCACTCTCGCCACTCTTGTTCAACATAGTACTAGAAGTCCTAGCAACCACAATCAGACAACAAAAAGAAATAAAAGGAATTCAAATTGGCAAAGAAGTCAAACTCTCTCTTTTCACAGATGACATGATACTTTATGTGGAAAACCCAAAAGACTCCACCCCCAAATTACTAGAACTCATACAGAAATTCAGTAATGCGGCACATACACTTTTTAAAGAGTTACTGGAGGATGTGCTCCAGTTAAATGAAGGAGAAAATAAAGAAATAAGAAGACTGGGATCCAAAAATAGTGGATCCAACTCAGAAAAACTGTGGCAGGAAGTGCAAAGAGGACAGTGGCCCTGGGTCTGGAGCAGTGGTCCTGATGGAGGGGGCACAGAGCACCAAGAGGGGCTTGTCCTCGCAGAAAACCAGTCAGTGGGCTGCCCAACAGAGTGGGATAGGGGAATAGAGGTTGTATTAAGAACATACAAGTGAATATGAGAACATATCAAGGGAAAGTTACACTATCAGAGGGACGAAGCAGGGGGACTGTGTTCACAGAAGGAAAAATAATCCCAGTGCTTCCCTGGCTCAGCAGGAAATGGTATCTATATACTTGTGAAAATGGAACACTCCTTATGGACTTAACTAAAGACAGCGCTTTGTAGTGACAGTGGGAATATAGGAGCAAGCACGATGGAGCCAAACATCTATCATAGCAGGGAGTAACGGGTATTGTCTGAGATCGGTGAAGAAAGAAATAAAAACAGAAGCCTATGATTCACACTGGTATAAAAGTAATTTCAGAAGCAACTCCCTAAGAGTGCAGAGCTGTGTTGCACAAAGAGAACTAGGACATGATTAGGAGGGGAACACCTGATTGTCAGTTCCACGTATGCTTTTTGATCCTGTTTCATTTTACAGTGTGATTTGTGTTAGGTATATATAATTTTATTAATTAAAATGTACTATGATAAGATAAAGTACACAAAATAAAATGAAGTGTCCAGTTCCAGCAGGAGCACGGGGAGGGGAGGAGAGGCTGGGGGAGTGTCTGGCTCGAGGCAGGTGGTCAGAGTAACTCTTGCTGCCACTGTACATGTGGGTCATCCCCAAATCACAACACAAAATTAGAGAGCAGAACAGGGAAAATATTTGCAGTAAATATGACACAAAATGTTGGTAGTTATAGATTTCACATCTGTCCAGGTATGCATGTGCAAAATCACCGTGCGAGGGTTTTGAGCACAAAGAATCACACACCCAAATAGGGGCTACCTAAGTGGGAAGCAGAGGTCCGATAAACACGCCACACGGGGGGAACAGAAGACTATCACTAATAACCGAGGAAATGCAAACAAAGCAGGTTCTGCTCAATTTCCACAGCACTCTTACTGTGGGCTCGGGGCCAGGGGGCCACAGTGAGGGTAAATGCAGAAGGCATAACCCCAGGATGCAAATAAAAACTTCTTATCTGAAAAAAAAGAACATTTTAATTTAATTTAATTTAATTCTACAGAGAGAGAAAGAGAATTGGGAGAGGGGCAGAGGGAGAGAGAATCTCAAGCAGACACCCCGATGAGCGCAGAGCCAAGCACGGGGCTCAATCTCACGACCCTGAGATCATGACCTGATCCAAAACCAAGAGTTGGATGCCCCACTGACTGAGCCACCCAGGTGCCCTGTGTCTCCAATATTTTAAGAGTAAAATGAAATTGTCCTGTTCGTTGAACTATAAATGTTAAAGGGGACATGTCACATAGTCAGGAACTCCATTCATTAGAAGAGGAAACTTGTGATCACAACTGAATTACCTAGAGTAAAAATTCAAAGTTGTAATTCAACTCCTGCCCAACTCACCAAGCACAGAAAATTACAACCATCTCCAGATGCCCTCTTTTTTCTTTTTTAAGATTTTATTTATTTATTTGAGAGAGAGAGTGCGAGCAAGAGAGCACAAGCAGTTGGAGTGGGAGAGGAAAAAGTAGACTTCCCGCTGAGTAGAGAGCCTGACTTGGGGCTCCATCCCAGGACCCTGGGATCATGACCTGAGCCGAAGGCAGACGCTTCACTGACTGAGCCACCTGGGCATGCTGAGATGCCCTGTTTTTTATTCAATTTATTTAAGCACAAACAGTTGACCCCCTTCTCCCACCCCAACACCTGCCCCTGGCAGCCAGCAGCCTGCTCTCTGTACCTATGAGCTTGGTTTTTGCACACAGGTATATTTAGATTCCACATACATTCCACATGAGAGAGCATGTGGCATCTGTCTCTGTCTGACTTAGCGTCACGCCCTTGACGTCCATCCGTGTCGTTGCAAATGGCGAGACCTCATCCTTTGTGAAGACAAGGTCTCTGCCTCTGGAGTTTTATGCCCCCACTCACTAACACCTCATTTGCCCTTGTTGTCACCCCCTGCAGCAAACAATGCTTTTAACTGAGCTGCCCTCTGCGGAGGGAGCAGGAATAAGACGGGCAGCAGTGAGGCAGGGCCCTGCTCATCCTGTGTTTGGGGGCTCTTTCTAACCACTGGTGTAGCTGCCCCTGCCCGCGCTCTATGGTGGGGTCACAAGGGATGGACAGGGGTGGATAGGGTGGATGAGGGTGGACAGTTAGGTGGACTGGGGTGAACGGGGTGGATGAGGTTGCCGGCAGGGGCTGCTCCTTCCTCTGTCTCCATGGAGCCCCATCCCTGCATCTCCCTGTATCTCCCCTGCAGGAGGATGAACCCCAGCACCTTCCTATGGGGTCTAGTAGTCAGTAAGTATCTGTCAAGTTAAATCCCACAGCCACCCAGGAATAAAGACAGCAACAAAATTCCAAGTGGATTTTCTGCCCTAAGCCCGTCCTCTTTTGGTGGGCTCCTCCTGCAGGCTGCTGACAGCCGGGCCCTGAGCGGTGACAGGGACATAAATGTGGCCACACAGTACCTTAACACTGGTGGCCTGAGCGGCAGGCTGTCCAGGGCAGGGCTGTAGAAGAGGCATTGGCAGGCTTCCCGGAGGAGGTAAAGGGGAGGCGCTCACATTCCATTTAGGAAATGATGTGTGTTTTTTACAAAGCAGTAAAAACTAAAGGACAAAACCTCTCATGTCTGCATTTTAAAGTTTAATTAGATATAGCCTTTTCCTCAGCTGTCCTGCTGGGTAGCGGCGCCCTCTTGGAGCTTGGGGTGAGGCACTGATGCAGGACAGGCCCTGGAGAATTGGGGGTTCTAATGAAGAAGAGGGAAGACAGGGGGTAGGGCTCTACCAGGAGGGTCAAGTTCCACAATAAGCAAAAACAGAAGCCTCCATCCTGGAGCATATGACTATTTACTTGAAGCTGGGGTGGGGGGAGGGTTGATCTGGGGCAGCAGTAAAAGAATTGAGGCATATTGCGACACACTGTATTTAAATGGATTTTCCTGGCATAAAAACAGCCACGCCTGCTTTTTGGCACCCGGACCGCCTTCGGCCAGAGTCCTGGATGTCAACATTCGCTAGCGCCGTGGCTTCTGTCTGGGCACCCACCCACCACTTTGGGCTGCTGGCCCCAGGGACAGGGGGTGTAGGGCTCCTGGCCGGGCCCCGGGAGTGGGCTCGGGGCCAGGGGGCCACAGTGAGGGTAAATGCAGAAGGCATAACCCCAGGATGCAAATAAGATCCCGAAGCCTCCACTGATGGCCTCACTGTGTCCTGCAGGAGAGCCCTCAGTGGGCCAGCTTCCAGCCAGAGTTTAAAACTAAGGTTGGGGGGTGTGATTTGCTGGAGGGGCTCTAAGATGAAGCAGATGCATTTTTAAATGCTCAGCCTCATCAGTGATAGAAATATTTGGGATAATCTTTGGAATTTATTGAGCATTTGCTACGTGCCAGGAACTAAATAAGCATTTTCCACAAGTTCTCTCCCTTAGGTCCCTCAAAGACCCGGCTGAGCTACCATTGCAATGCTCCAGAAATTGTCCCATCCTCCAGCCCGCCAAGATTGTGGAGAGAAGAGATAAGGGCCCAAGAGCCTCTTGCTGGGACCCACCCTTTAAGCCCTGCCCAGCAGCCTTGGGGTAGCGCTGGAGGAGGAATGGGAGTGTCGGTAACCCGGGCTGGCATAACTGGGAATGGTGGGGATGCTGACCAAGGTGGCCGCTGGGGCCATGACTCCTAGGGCTCTTATATTATACACCAGGAGGGGACAGGGATCAGCCCAGGTACAGGCATGGACCTGAGGACACTCGGGAACCTGGCTCCTTGACACACCACAGTGCAAAACCAGTGACCACTGGCAGGAGCCCACCAGCACCCTGGAGCCAGGCCCCGGGAGCCGCCCCGTGTCCCTCCGCAGCAGCCAGGGCTGCAGCACTGCGTCTGGCACAGTCCCCGCCACCACACCACCTCACCTGCTTCCCCCACTGCCGGCCTGGGCCTCGCAGGTGAGACGAGTCAGGACCTCTCAGGACCCTCAGGGGCCCACTACACCTCCACGGGGAAGGAGTGGACTTGTCCACCACTAAGGCGCACACCTGCCGCTGCAGGCGCGGCGGGATCAAGGTCATCCTACGGGACCCTCGCGCCCTCCCCTTGCCTGGGAGCCCGCAGAGCGGCTGCCCAAGTCCTCCAACGCTCCGATTGGCCCAGCCCGCCCACCAATCACTGTGGACAGGGGAAAGGGGCCTCTGATTGGCCAGAGCTGGGTCACGTGCCACCTCGGCAGCAAAGACGGAAGGGAGGGGCCAACGTTGCTCCAATCGTATGAAGGGCTTCTCTCCAGGGGAGGGGCTCCCGGAAGCAGAAGAAGGGCAGACGCAAGCGTGGATTGCCGGGCAAATGGCCCTCTACGGTAAACTGGGAGAACGTGTCCCCAGAGTCGGGCCCTGGGGTCGGAGCAGAGTGGGGTCCAGGGTGGGTGGGCTCCGGGGTGCAGCCCTGGGGTCGGAGTGGGGTGGGGTTCGGGGTGGGGTCCGGGGCGGGCT
>NW_022589708.1:367378-440889 GCF_004348235.1 Phoca vitulina
CGGGGCGGGTTCCTGGGTGCAGCCCTGGGGTCGGAGCGGGTGGGGTCCGGGGCGGGCTCTCCGGTGCGGTCCTGAGGTGGGAGCAGGGTGGGGTCTGGGGCGGGTTCCTGGGTGCCATCCTGGGCTGAGTGAAGCCAGAGCAGGCGGTCCCTGCCCCAACGCATGGCTTCCTTCGGTCACAGCCCGCTGGCCACACTTTCTTCCATACATTGTGCGGCCTAAGGCACCGCTCCGGAGCTGGTGCGGTGGACTTGGACCCGGGCCCTTGAGCCAAGCAGCCTGAGCTGGGTTGTGCTGGATGACTAACAGTGTGCTCGGATCAGCTGGGCCTCTGTCCCCACCTGCTTGCTTTCTGAGACTCAGGCCGAAGGGGCCTCCAGCTGCAGGGAAATGAGGACCCCCCTGCGGAGAGGAAGGGCACCTGGGGGGGCACATGGTGTGCACAAGGCACCTGCTCAGATGCAGCTCATTTCATCAGCTTAAACCAGTCATGCAGCCAAACCAACCTGCGTGCGGAGGCAGGGAGAGTGGTCAGTCCTTTGAAGGACAGACCAACCAGCCTCCTGTATGTGCAACCCTGTGGGTAGCTGTCCCCAGGCGGTGGGGGGGACCTCGCCTGGTGGAGTCGTGGTTGTTGGGGACCCTGAGGCTGTATTTACTGGAGGGCAGCCTGGACCCTCACCCAGCGTTTCCTGTCCAACATTCTTACCTCAGGCACATTCCTTCCAGACACCAGGCATCTTATCACGGTGGCTTTGGAGTTTCTGCCTCCACAGAGCCCACTCTGCTTGAGCTTCTCCAAAGGGCCCCCACCCCAGCTCCATCTAGACCTCAGGGTAGTGCAGGTCATTACATTCCGGAGTGCCTTCCAAGGTGGGTTCTGCTGAGAAGGCTGGCAGCTGCTGTGGGGGAGTAGGTGTGACCCATCTCCCTGGAAGGTGTGATTCCCCCCCGTCCCCCCCGGCTGTAGATGCCGCTCACCTCCTCCAGGCGGCAGGTGGAAGCCCAGGCACACAGGAGCCCTGGGCCCGGGGACTGTGTCCCTTCTGCCTCTAGGCTCCATGGTGCCTGCTTTTCTTTCCTTTTTTCTTCATTCCCACACTTCTGGTTGACTTCACTTACAGTGTGAGGTTTCTTTTTACCATGGGGAGGAGAAACTGAATAAATAGCAACCCCTGAGTCCATGATGTGTCTGGAAATAGCAAAATTAAGGAGTTTTCTCTTTTTTCCTCCAGTGGAGGATAGTAGCCGTTTTTGTAACCCCTCTCAGAAATGACAGGTTCCTCAGGCCATTGTGTAAACATTGAGTGCTAGTTGAAACAGTTTTCGACGACTGGATCCAGAAGGAAGAGAAAAGCAGAGACAGGATATAAAACCTCTGTTTGTGTAATTCCCCAAGCTCTGTTGTCCCTTCTGGTGTAACTGTCCTTAAATCCTCCACTGGGTAATCGAATCCTGCTGTAAGCCTGGGCTTTGCTCAGCAGAGACTTCTGAGTATTACCAAGACTTTTGTAAGCTCTGCTGTTAAGTTTCCAGATTTTACAAGCACTTTCTCCGTACAATAAATAAGATGTTGAAAGAGTTGGCATTCTCCAAAGGCCTGTTGTAATATATTGTAGCTGCTCCAGTAACTTCACATCAGTAAGGATGGCTTAACACCATGGTGTGGACGTCAAAATGTATGGTGAACCTCCCCAATGGGGCTGTCCACCCTCTATCAACCCGCTGATGGCCCCCATCTTCTTTCTCCTCCTTGCTGTTTGTTTCCTAGGAAACTACTCTACAGTTTGAAACCACAAGTGCAAAGAAGAAAGTCTCGGAAACACAGCAGGATTATCTAACTTGTTTGTCAAGGACTTGCTGGTCTTCCAAAATCCTCTTGTAGTTTTCTACAACCCTTTCACGGGCCAGAAACTCAGCAGCCATCCAGACAGTCTGGAAAAGATAAAGTCAGTAAGGGACTTCATTAATTGTCATCTGAGCCACCGGCATTGGGTGTTCTGATGCCAGGAAAGACATTTTGATTGAAAGTGTGACTAGGGGGTGCCTGGGTGGCTCAGTTGGTTAAGCGACTGCCTTCGGCTCAGGTCATGATCCTGGAGTCCCGGGATCGAGTCCCACATCGGGCTCCCTGCTCGGCAGGGGGTCTGCTTCTCCCTCTGACCCTCCCCCCCTCATGTGCTCTCTCTCATTCTCTCTCTCTCAAATAAATAAAATCTTAAAAAAAAAGAAAGTGTGACTAGGACATACTTGATGCCCTTCGAGCTAGAAATGTTCTGAATTGTGCTCTCAAGGGAGCAGAGACTGTGACCAAGGAGGAAAACTTAGGTGGCTCTTTAAGTGCAAACATACCAAGTAACCGGTTTATGATCAGCCAGGAAGTGAATGCCCTGGATGTTCTACTTGTATAAGGCTCAGCAGATACTGCTAGGACTGCTGAGCACCGGAGCAGCAAGTCTGTGCTAGTTGACACGGGTGGGGTGCCAGCCTGTTCATCCTCCCACCCAGGCTGCCCGGCTCCCCAAGCACTCACTCTGCATTCTTATCCACCACAGGAGAGAACATTCTTTCCAACTTAAGGATTTGTTTGAACCAAGCATGAGTTGTGCTTCCATTAAACACAGTTAGCACATAAATGCCACGTACAGACATGGAGAAATGGATTAAGAAAATATGCTGTGTTTACTTTGTGGATCCAAAAGCAGACACCTTTAACCCTTTGATGTGCCAAGAGTCCAAATGCTTGGCAGGAAGGGAAGGAGAAACCATAGTGCTCACAAGCTGCTCGTGTAAACAGCAGCCCGAAGGCCTTCCTTCTGGCGGGGATTGGCCGTCCTGCTGAGGCCGGTGCTGTGTGTAGGCCCCACACCTGAGGGCCTTCGAGGTGTTGGACTGGTCAGCACAGCGCATGGTGGCTGCAAGTCTGGGCCTGGAGTCAGACTGGCTCAGTGGGGGTCCTGCACCTCATCCCAAGACACCACTTCAGGTGAGGTACCTGACCTCGCCATCTATGGAAAGAACTTCACAGGGCACTTGAGCAGAATAATGGGCTGGGGCATCTAAGACACAGGAACAACAAAGTTGTTGTTGTAATTGTAATTACAAGAAAGTTGTAATTGCTGCCATTGTGTATGTTATGACCATTACTCAAAGACGAAGATCCTTTGTCCAAAAATGGAACATAGAAACTGTTCTTCTGAGCCTATGAGATATTTAAGATCAGACAGAGAGCCTAACAACAACGTGCAACCCTGGCCCAGGTGGATTGTCTACACATTAGGAAGTGGCCCATTGGGAAGGAGGGTGGGGCAACTGGGTGGGCTCCTAGAGCAGCGCAGCATGTCTGAGGTCTGTGTGGGAAGTTGCACCCACCCAGTGGTAACCAAGGACCTGAAAAAAGACGGGACATCCAGAACGTTCTTCGAATTTGCATTTCTCTAGTTCTGTCTGAACACTTACTTGGTTCTAGAGCTGAAGATAGCTTTGCAGACTCTGGCCTGCCCTGAGCCAGCCAGACTCTAGTCCTGCCCTTCTGACATCTAACCACGAAACCCTGGTTCCTGTGACCTGTTCCACCTGCACAAGTTGAGCTCCAGGTTGTGCCCAGACAGGTGACACTCAGCAGGCCATGCGACTGGCCAGGCAGGTAGCCCTCCTGACAAGAGGAACTGAGATAAAAAACCTTAATGGATTAACTCAACAGAAAAAAGGAAGGAGGTGACAGAGGAGGGAATCAGTGAACTTAAAACAAAACCATCCAATCTGAACAACATAGAGAAAACAGACTTAACAAAAAGTTACAGACCTATGGGACTCTAACAAAAGATCTAACATTCACGACATCAAAGTCCTGGAAGAAGAGGACAGAGAGGATGGGTCTGAAAAAAATACAAGTAAATAAATATATAATGGATTAAAACTCCCCAAATTTGCAAATGACATAAACCTACAAAATTAAGAAGCTGAAAAAATTCCCAAACAGGATAAACACTAAGAAATCCACACCAAAAAATCAGCATTGTCAAACTTCTGAAAACTAAAGACAAAATGAACCAATATTTTACCCATAGGGGAAAAACAATTCAAATTACAGCATATCTCTCATCAGAAAGCATAGAGGCCAGAAGGAAGTAGCCCAGTATTTTTCAAACACCAAAAGAACTGTCAACTTAGAAACCTATATCCAGCAAAAATAACCTTCAGGCTTGAAGGGGAAAATAAAGTCATTTTCATTTGAGGAAAAACTAAGACAATCTGTCACCAGCATACTTACCCTAAAAGGATGTTTAATTTCCCTAGACCAAAAGGAAATGATCCAAGGAGGAAACTTGAACATCAAGGAGGAAGAAAGAACATGGCAAGCAAAAATATGTGTAAATACAATAGGCCTTCTTTTGTCCTTTTGTGTTTTCTAAATTGTGTTTGACAAGTGAAGCAAAAATTATAATACTGTCTGATGTGCAGGAAATAAGACAATGACATTGTAGACAGCAGAGGGTGAAAAGACATAGAGCAAGGGAAGGCTTCTTTGCGTCACCTGAACTGGTGAAATGGTGACACTAATATGCTGTGATAAGATAATCGTGTATAAAGTAGCATCGAGAGGAACCACTAAAGTAGCTATACAAAGAAATATGCCAGAAAACATTACAGATAAAATAGAATTCTAGCAACTGTTCAAGTAATCCACAGGCAGGAAAAAGAAAGCAGAAGTGAAAAACAGAGAACAAACAGAAAACAAAATATCAGATGGGAGCACTAACCTATCAATAATTACACTACATGTAAATGACCTGAGGAGTGAAATACACTGAAAGCTTGGCAGAATGGATTAAGAACTGGGACCTATGTGCCATCCAACAAAAGCCTCACTTCAAACATAGCAATATTGGCAGGTTGAAAGTTAAAAGTGGAATAAGATGTCTCATACAAACATTATCCAAAAGAAAGCAGAAGTGACTATATCAGATAAAATAGACTTCAGAGCAAAGGAAATTGCTGGAGAGAGAGATGTTATATAATGATAAAAATCTCAATCCACCAAAAAGACATAGGAATCCTACATGTGTGTGTACAAAACAATAGAACTACAAAATAAGTGAAGCAAAAACTGATGGGAGTAAAGGGAACAAAAGGCAAAATCAACAATTCCAGTTGGGAACTTCAACATGCCTCTTTCAGCAACTGACAAACAACTAGACAGAAAATCACAGGAACACAGAACTCAACAACATTATCAACAAACAGAACCAGCATTTATCAAACATCCTGCCAAGAACACCAAACACACTTTCTCTCCAAGTGCCCTTGGGACATATATCAAGGTAGGCCACATCCTGGGCCATAAAACAAATCCCAACAAATTTTTAAAAATTGAAATTACACAGAATGTGTTCTCTGGCCAAATGGAATCATTAACAGAAATCAATAACAGAAAGATAACAGGAAACCCTCCTAACACTTAAGAACTAAACAATGAATTTCTAGATAATCCCTGGGTCACAAAGCCTCAAGAGAAATTTTAAAAATACATCAAATTGAATGACAACATGTCAAAATTTGAGTAATACAATTAAAGCAGTGTTGAGAGAAGTTAGTATTAAATACATCTATTAGGAAAGTGGAAGTGTCTCATAACAATAATTGAAGCTCCAGTCCCAAGGACCCAGAAAAGGAAGAGCAAAATAAACCCAAAGAAGCAGAAGGAAAGAAATAATAAAGGTAAGAGCAGAAATTAATGAAATTAAAAACAGGAAAACAAGAGAAAAGCAATGAAACAAGAACTAGTTCTTTGAAAAGATAAAAAAACAGACAAATCTCTAGCAAGACTGACCAAGAAAGAAAAGAGAGAAGACACAAATTACCAAGATCAAAAATGAACAGGGGGCTGTCATCCTGCAGACAGCAATAGGAGACTAAAGGAGTACAAACAACTCTACATAAATATGACCACTTGGATGAAATGGACCAATTCATAAAAAAACACAAACTACCACAAATCACCCAATATGAAATTAGATAATTGGAATAGCTTTATAACTATTAAGGAATTGAATTTGTAATTTAAAAACTGCCAAAAAATAAATCTCCAGACCCAGATGGTTTCACTGGAGACTTGTACCAAATGTTTAAAGAATTAACACCAGTTTTACACAATCTCTTCTGGAAAATAGAAGAGGAGGAAAAACTTGCCAACTCATTTTATGAAGCTCATATTAGCCCTACATCAACACCAGACAGACAGTACAAAAAGAAAACTGCAGACCAGTGTTTCTCATGAATCTAGATGCACAAATCCTTAATAAAACATTAGTACACAGAATTCAGCAATAAATAAAAAGAGTTATATGCCATGAATAAATAGGGTTTATTCCAGGGCTGATTCAATATTTGAAAATCATACAGTATAATCCATCATATTAATGGACCAAAGAAAAATCACATGGTCATATCAATTGAGCAGAAAAAAACATTTGAAATCAACACCTATTCATGCTTGATTGGACAACTACTAGAAGTAATACATGAATTTGGCAGTGTTGCAGGATTCAAGCATAAAATAAAAAAGATAACTGCATCTTATCAGTAGAAATGCACCTACATATATATGGTCAATTCATTTTCAACAAAGGTGCCAAGATAACTCAATGAAGAAAAGAACATCTTTTCAACAAATTGTGCTAAGACAACTAGATATTCATATGGAGGGAAAAAATACAACCTTGACCTTTAATTCACACTATACACAAAAATTAACTCAAGATGGATTATAGCCCTAAATGTAAAATTAAAAACTATAGAACTTATGGGAGAAAAACCTTTGAAGCTTTGGAGTGGGCAAATATTTCTTAGATAGGACACAATAGATAGGCATGATAGGCTTAGATAGGCATGACACATAAAAGAAAAACTTAATAAATTGTACTTTTTTGGAAAGACACCATCAAGGAAACGAGTAGATTTAAAAAAAAAAAGGAAAATTCTTTATTTTTTCACCTATGCTGAAAATGCACTGATATAATTCAGCAAACTTATCTGATAAAAATATTGATAAATAGGGGCACCCTGGGTGGCTCAGTCAGTTGAGCCACTGCCTTCGGCTCAGGTTGTGATCTTGGGGTCCTGGGATTGAGCCCCACATCAGGCTCCCTGCTTCTCCCTCTGCTTCTGCTGCTCGTGTTCTCTATCTCGCTCTCTCTCTCTCTCAAATAAGTAAACGTGGTCTTTAAAAATAAATATTGATAAACAGAAAAAGAAGGAAACATCCTTCACGTTTTTGCTCTTCTAAGTTGGTAGGAACCTTTCTTGAATATGTTCTATATGCCAGCGTTTATTCTCCTTTCTTGGCTGTACATCTAAAGTCATAAATCTTCTCCATGAAGACAAGCCTGCCTTTACCTGGAAGCTGCCCAGATGTTTTTGCTCAACACATTTCAACATCTCTTCAGACTCTGAGATAAGCAAGGGAAAAAGGTGGAAGAGGAGAGGGTAACTCGTACTGTGTTATTAGGCTAACTGTCCAGAGCCGACCCTCCTCCTGGGAGGAGGGGGAGGGAGGGAGGGTACCAGCAGCGGCAGCTTGCACTGTTGGAACCAGATAGGAGTCCTGGACCCTGAGCCCAGCTGGTCTGGAGACCACCCTGGACTTCTGCCAAGCAAGATCATTATAAGGTGCTTAGAATTGAACAGCTGAACCATGCAACATTGAAAGACTCACTGACTTTCCCTTAATAATGCTCCTAGACTGTGTAGGTCATGGAAGCAGTTCAGGCTCCCAAAATCTGGGAGAGGAGGCAGCTGTGAATTTTATACTTGGCAGAATTCCTGATAGGAATCATGAAATAGGAGCAGGTGACAGCAAACTTGGCAGTGAAGCATTGAGCTTTCCCAGTATCATCAGGGTGATGGCAGGAAGACCCCCTGTCTCTACGGTTACTCAGCATTCCAGACGTTCTACCAAGGTATAAGGCCAAAAAAAGAAATAAGAGATACAACATCCAAAAACAAAAAGGAAAGGAACTACCATTATTTGCACATGACATGTCTGAGAATACATATTTACATATATAATATATATACATATATGTGCATATATAATACATTCTTAAACACAGTACCTCATGTCACTGTGACACCATTTCAATGACGTAGGTCTTACCATGCACATTTTACAAAAATGAAACCTGAGGCCTTCAGAAGACAATGACTGGCGTTGGAAAAACTGAATATCCATGCAAAGGAATGAATTTGGACCCCTATCTTATACCACTCACAAAAATTAACCCAAAATGGGTTATGTATATGTATGTATGTATACATACATATATGTATAACAGATATATACATATCCATACATATAATGGATATATACATATATAATGGATAATTATCCAGCCATAAAAAAAAAAAAAACAGAAGGAAATCCTGCATTTGCAACAACATGGATGAACCTCGAAGAAATTATGCTAAGTGAAGTAAGCCAGACAGAGAAAGACAAATACTGCATGATCTCACTTATATGTGGAATCTAAAAAAGTCCAGCTCATTGGGACAGATTGTAGATTGGTGGTAGCCAGGGGCTTGGGGGAGGGGGAGATGAGATGCTGGTCAAACAACACAAATTTCTAGTTATTAGATGAGTAAGTTCTAGGGATCTAACACATAGCATGGTGACTGTGGTTCATGACACTATATTACATACTTGAAATTTGCTAAGAGTAGATCTTAAACGTTCTCATCACACCCACACACTCACACACATACATGGTAACTTTGTGAGATGATAAATGTGCTAACTAACCTTAATGTGGTAGTCATTTCACAATATATATACACAATCGTCAAGTTGTACACCTTCAACTTACACACTGTTGTCAATTATATCTAAATACAACTGAGGAAAAGAGAATATAATGACTTGTCCAAGACCCAGATCTAGCAAATGGTGCATCTAGACTGCAAACACAGGTCTGGTTGATTTCAGATTCAGAGCTTGGAGCCACAAAACTTCCTCAAAACACCCAAAGAATGGACTGAAATTAGTAAAACTAGGAGAGGAAATTACAATGACAGATACTAAAATTAATACAGGAAGCCAGTGGTGCTTCCAGATGCCAGCAATAACCTGTTGGCCACAGTGCTGAGGATGGAAGATCCATTCAAATGAGCAACACTATCAAATACCCAGATTAGTTAGGTCAAGAAATGTGCACAAAGTTTGCATTGAGGATACAATACATTTAGTAAGAGACTGTAAGAAAAACTGAAGTAAGTTGAGAGATGTAGGCATAATATCAAAAGCAGAAACCAGAGATGGGAAGCTTAGTAGATCTGAGCACATAAAAATATAAAATGTACAACAATATGAAACCCCACTATGCACACATTTGTAAAGCAGATGAAAACATCAAGCCTCTGTAAGGGGAAACACACTACACTCTTTGGACCCTTTTATTTGTTGAAATATTTGGTCAGATAAGTGAAAACATTGGTTAAGGTACGGAATGGTAACTGTGATAATATATTTCAAATGTTTCGTTGTAACTGAACTTCCACTGGAGTTCATTTGTAAGGGGGATGGCAGTGAAAAGTAGAAGCAGTTCTATAAGTCCCACAGCGAGCTACAAGCTAAATTATGATAATTTCCAATAATGAAATGCCACGGAGCCTTTGAAATGGTACTTTAGAAGAGCCTTAGCAAACTGGAAAAGTGCTCATATTGCTAAGTAGGAAAAGGATGTTACAGCACCTTGTATACTGCAGAACACATTTTTTTGTGAACATATTTGTCTATATATTTATGTATTTACATATTATTAAGATATCAACATGTGTGAAGATCTTAACAGTGTGTTGGGTCTAGATGAATTTTATTTCCTTATTTCTGTTTTCTTTGTTTTTCAAATGACCTGCAATACACATGGATTACTTTTATAATTAGAAAAAATTATAGATAAATATTGTTTGAATTTTATAGTGCCATCTTGGTAACTATTCAAATATTTATACTATTCGTATGTTTTCAATGTTAATGCAAATTATGGTTCCACCTTTCTGTAAGATATATTGGATCTGCTCTGTGAGAAGTCCTGTTATAGTAAGAATTTACTTGAGGCGGGAAATTACCCTAGGTTTTAAGTGAAGTTTTAGATTTTAAGGGGCTGGCCTACATTTTTTATTTAAGATTTCCCTAATAAAATGAGTAGCATAACAAGCCAGCTTGGCGATGTTTCGGGATGGCTGTTGTACGCAGGTCGAGGCAGTCTGGGTGTGTGGGAGAGGCGAGAGCTGCCTCTCCATTCTGTCTCTATCCATCTACTTATGTCCTTTAGTTGTGCGACCTGTATTTGCACGGGGGAAGGTGCAATTCTCCCTTTCCTTACGTCCCAAAGTGTGGAGGGGTTATACAAACGGTTTTAGGTGGTATATAGGTAGATCATTTTTTTTTAAAAGATTTTATGTATTTATTTGACAGAGAGAGACAGTGAGAGAAGGAACACAACCAAGGGGAGTGGGAGAGGGAGAAGCAGGCTTCCCACAGAGCAGAGAGCCCAATGCGGGGCTCGATCCCAGGACACTGGGATCATGACCTGAGCCGAAGGCAGACGCTTAACGACTGAGCCACCCGGGCGCCCTAGATCATTTTTATTTTTAAAGTTGCTGAATCATTTCCGTGCACTGTAGGGAAAAGCACGGCCAGAACAACACATCTGTGACCTTACAGACACTGCTCTACGTGGAGAAAAAAACGAGTCTATTAAAGATGCATCCAGCAAATAATAGTGATTTAAATGATACAGATATGGCAAAACTGACATTTGCATGCAGAAGACTGAAATTTGGGAAACACTGTCACATGATATAATGCTTGGGCTTCATGTTCTAAACGTCATGTTTTATATTTGTGTTTTCATTGCTTTTAAATACTTTTCACAGTGCTTTCTATATATGTACCTTTTCTGTTTTTTTTAAGAATTTAGTCACTTGCCCTCTGCTTAGGTATGTTTTTATTCTTCTTTTTCTTAGTTGGTTTCAATATTATTGCAATATGACACACTGAGATTTTGTTGAATTTATTAAATGCATCGTTACATCCTAGATTCAATTATAATCACCTTCTTCTAATTACTACGATCTTGAAATAGCATAAACTCCACCTCAACAACATATGTGGGGTCCAAAAACTCCAAATGGGCAGGTGGGGATCACGGTCTGGCGGGGCTGAGGGCCCGGGGCAAGTTTGGACACTCTGCAGGCACCGTTTCACGCTGGTCTCATGGCGATGGGGTGACTGGATGTCAGCAACGAGTCCAGGAACTCCCGTGGAGCAGGCGTCCATGTCATTACCTGTTTCAAAGAGACTGGATGGAGAAGCTGCTCCCTTGTACAAGGAGCGGAGGAGGCCTGACCCCGGACACCCGGGGTCAATGGAGCTCCGGTTAACAGAAATGGAGGAAATGAGGGGCCAGGACAGGTCTTCAGGGCAAAACCTGGAGAGATGTCTGAGACGTGCTATGTTCGAAGCACCTATTGGGGAGATGGAGTGGAGACGGGATAGTCCGAACTCTATTTAACGTTTTCCAAAGTATTCTCATTCCGGAAGTCTAAGGGACGAATTCCAGAATATTCAGACCTCAACTCTCATTTCTTCATGGTGTTTATATGATCCTTTCCCTCTCTTTTTAATCTTAAAACTTGACAAGTAGGTGCCTGGCGTTGGAGATGGGGGTGGGGCCTTTCTTTTAAAATTGCTTTTGGGCAAGTCTCGCTGCCTGTAGTATCCGTGCCAAGATTCACTTTCGGTCAGGAAAGTTTCTGGAATTCACTTTTGAATTATTCATTTCCACATTGCTGTAAGGGCTTGAAAGTTGTATCTGGGTTGCAACGTGGCCCTGCTTGCATATGGCGTCATCTTGGGCAAGCACTGAATCTCTGCAAGCCTCAGTTTCCTTATTTGTGCACTTGATACATGGCGCCTTCCTCCCTGGGTTTGGAGAGAGAAATGGGACAACGTTTGCACACGCACCACGAATGGGGTTATTACTACCACAATCAATATCGCTGCTGCCGCTGCCACCATGCTCGAGTCGGCAAGGGGACCTCTGAGATTCCTTTCCCTGAGTCTTCCTGCTCCTCTGGTGTTCTCATCGTTATGTGCTTCTGCCTTGCTTTTGGACTGTGATCCACACGGCGTCTTTGTTTGATCTTTTAAAATATCTATTATGATTACAAGCTTAGTATTTGAATACCAGTAACCTGTCTTGTCTTTACAGGCATTTACATTTTTCTCTCTTTTTAAAATAGTTAATGTAAATCCAGATGTACTCGAGTAACAGTTTTTAATTGGTGTTCCAACCCCAGCTCAGTGGCCCTCTTCCTCTACCTTCCCCACCTCCCCACGGAGCAATTATTGTTAACTGGACTAGAGATGGTCTTTTTCTCTAAATTTCCCCATTATTTTTAGAGAGTTCCTTGCTGGACTTTGTGGGGTGTCCTTTATTTGGGGTATTGTTCTCCCTTTGTCTGAGTATTTAGCCCAAGGAAAGCTATCCTTCTGGCCATCTTCCGGAAAGTCTGTCTTTCTTAAATGCTACAAGAGGGACCCACTCCAGTAGGTCCTAATTATTAAGGACTGACAGATCCTCTGTCTTTAACAGTATGCATATTTGGAAGAAAGTGAGCCCAAAGCTGCAATGTCTGTCCTTCAGCCAGAGAGGCAGACACCAGAGACTATTGTTTGGAAATTTATGAGGACTTTGTTGTAGCGTGCAAATCCCCTGGCCACCAAAGGCAACCTCATAAGGAAAGTATGCACTGAAACAATGGAGGTGTTGGAAATGGTTTGCATTACATCCAGGAATGATATTAATAGACCAAAAATATTAATTCCCCTGCTGAAGTTTATCAGTGGGATGTGGGGATGATCCGGCTCCCCGGCACCGTGTACTTTTCTGTCTCCTCATCTGTGCAGACGGGAAGTACACAGGTAGGTCATCCATCCTGCTCTGAAGACAGGAAGGGGAGGTGACTGTGTGCAGAGCTCTGTGCCCCGCTGGGGACCCCAGGTCCTCACTGGTTTGTGCAGCAATGTACCATGTGGTGGAGGAGGTAATGCACACGGGAGGTGGTCAACACGCACAGCTGCAGTCGACATGCGTGCCGCAAACCTCCATACAGAATGAAGCCAACATTCTACTGGGAGTTTTCCATTATAAAATGCTCTATAGGAAATTAGGAAAATAAAAAACAAATGGAAAAAAAAGAAGAAATCACTTAGATTCCTATCACCCAGAGAAAACCATGGTGAACATTTTTGCCGTATTTTCTTTTATATTATAGTACAAGAAAAAAAAAAACCCTGTTCTCGTATGTGATGTATACTATCTTATTTGCTTTGGAACAGAATTATTACACAGAACACTACGGTAACTCAGAGATATGCGAGTGCATGTTGTTAGCTCTTGATGTGTCTGTGTTTATTGTTTTAGCATCATCTGGTACAAGGATTTACCACAGAGCCCACCTAATCTCCCTCTTGGACATTTGGGTTGTTTATATTTTTCACTATTACAAATAATGCTATCCAAAATGCCTATTTTGGGGTATATTGATTTTTTCCATTTTTTGAGTTTTTTCCTTTGAATTCCTTTCACAGAAGTAGGATATTGGCACAAGGGATATGGATGTCTTTAAGACTTGACACATATCACCTGGCTGAACTTACACCAAGTGCTTTTAGTTAAATAAAACACATTCAAATGCTGGAACATTTGTACTCTGTTGGAGAGTTGTGGGAAGGAGTTTGTTCTCTACTCTGAAGAGCTATGCAAACAGTGCCAAGGAGTGCATAGCTTGGTGTTTACTAGGGGTCTATGTGAGGGTTGTTTTTTCCCTGTAGTTATGGAGCATCTCCTATTTGCACCCAAAGTACAGGTCCTGGATCTTCAGTGGGCATGGAGCCCCCTCCAGGCATTTCTGGCCCTGTGATGGCGAGGTGGGTATTGCATTCTGGAGGAGCCGCTTGAGATGCTGAGCCCCTGCCTGCCTGGTCAGACAGAGCCGGCATGGTGGTGAGGTGGGAGGGATGTGCAAACCTGGAGTCCTGGGGCAGGAAATGCTCAAAGCGTATTTACTACACAGCAATGGAACAGCAGAGAATACCCCTGAATACCCGCTGGAGTTTATCTCCATCCCATTTCATGTTGCAGAGAAAACATGACTCTCCGGAGGTGTGACCATGTTCCTTATCTTTTTCCTGGTCGATTGGCTCTAATTTTCCATTATTCATTACTTCTAGATTGGACGGCTTAGTATATTTGTTTCCTGAACCGACCCCACAGGCTCCAGGGAGCAGGACGAGGGAGGGGGGGTTGTTGGGGCGGCAGAGGAGGGTGGGAGGGCGGAGGGTGGTGGCAACATCGCACATGGAGCCGAGTGAGACCTTTCTGCTCCTCTCAGATCTGAGATCCTGTGATCTTCAGGGCCGGCTTCCAGCTGGCCGAGCCCCTGGTGCAACTCGCCTGTGGTCTCTAATCTCAGAGGGGACAGCTTTCATCCTCCTCCAGCCTGTGGGTGGTCATGATGAAGCTGAGTTTTACCATCTTGGAGCCCTAGGTCCAATTAGTGATGATCTATTCTTATTTCAGGCCTTTTAAGTTTGGAATAAGAACACCAAGCCCCCTCCCCCGCCCTGAAGCCACAACCTTGGGTTTGTTGACAGTTCAGAGCATCCAAATTCCTGCTTCTCTGTGAGGAAAAACAAAATCTCAGCAACAAGAGTCTGGTCCTGTCTGCACACTCTGCTGTTTAATTGTGGAGGTGGCCCAGCGCTGATGCCACCTGCCGGCCCTCCACCTGAGGGTTCCACCTTCCTGCTAAGGAGAATCCCACTGAATCTGACCATCGTGTTAGCACCTGCTGTAGGCAGGGCCTGAGGAACATTGCCCAGAAAAACCTCCGACCTCGGGTTTCTGGATTTCATTCTTTCCTCAGTCCCTCCCTGTCAGTAACTCCCCCTAGGGCTGCAGACAGGGTCCCTGGCAGGGTGGAGCAGATGCTCTCGATCTAGAAGTGGCCAGGAAATTGGGGCCCCTCACCCCTGACACAAGGCCCCTCCCCACGGAAGAGGGGATTCGTCTACATTTAGCCAAACAGCTACGGGGCAGCATCTCTTTCCAGGTAGGAAATGATTCGGGATCCAGATAGGGCCACGCTGCCTCCTGAGGACCAGTGTAGGGCAGAACAGCACAGGTCTCAGCACAGCGCAGGAGAGAAGCCAGACACAGAGTGCAAACCACATGCATCCGTCTCCATGAAGTTCAAACAGGACCAACCTTTCTGTGATGGAGCACCTGGCTGCCTCTGGCAGGAGGTGGGGGTGCTGGAAAGGGGAGCGAGAGTTCCTATGTCTTATCGAGGTGGGGGTTACACAGGACAATCAGTTTATCACAGTTGTACCATATGCACATTTTACCTGCAAAGCCCCCCGTCTGCCAAGGAAGAACAGTCCAGGACTGGGAACCATGACGGGGCTTAAGCGACATGCCCAGACTCAGACCCTGCGAAGAATTCCTGGGATTCTTTCCTCCTGGTTGGCTTCTCTCAATCAAAACTAAATTCTGCTTAAAGCTCTGAATTGTCAGAATTCTTCTTTGGAAACAATTTCCCTCCAAACACCTCTCTTCCTCACCTTTGCTTTATTTACTTAGGCCCAAGCTTTTAATAACTGAAATGTATAATAGCCTCTAAAGTAACTTTTCCAGCCAAGTAAACCCATGACGCCTCCACCATTTTTGTTGGAGAGCAAGCGCGGCGCAGCAGGAAGAGTGGAGTGTTTGTGTTCTGCCGTGGTTTGCTCGTACGCAGCCTGGGCCGGCGGACCCCTCCAGCTGCAGAGCCCAGCTCCACCTTCCAGACATCAGAGCCCCTGCTGCTGTCTTCTCTGTTGGCCTTTTCCTGAAAGCGCAGGGTCAACACATCGGCCCCCTGCTGAGCCTACCGCCTGTGGGCTCTTACTCTAAAAGCCGGGCTCTGCGGACAGGACTACAGGCAGTGGGCGAGACAGGTGCGTATGCCACCTGCTGTTCGTGTTCCCCACTGACGGCCCCTCCTCTGGGAGACAGCTCCTGGTTTTCTTTCGGGAGCCCACCTAGTCCGAGTGGTCTGAACAAGGGCCAGACAGCAGAGAGGCCCTGGTCCAGGCATCTGCCCGCTCTGTCCCTGGGCTTTGAGCTACACAAGCCACCTAAGAAACTCACCTTCCCCATAGGCCGCCCCGGGTTTCTGTGCCTGCAACCCCACAAAGTCACGAAGAATTAACTTTAGTTCGGCCCTCGTGCCAGCCCAGAGTGGGAACCCCCTCTCTAACTCGCGGCCACCGCTGAGCCCTCTCCAGGCCTACAATTGGGCCGCAGGTATCACGAGTAAAGCTGCTACCAGCTCTTGTGTGGACGTTTTCATTTCCCGGAGTAAACGCCAAGGAGTGTGCTGCGGAGCGGCTCGGCGAGTGTGTGCTCCACTTTAGAAGGGGCCGCAGGGCCGTCCTCCAGCAGCCTGTGCGCCCTGACCTCCCCCCGGCAGCTGGTGGGGACCAGCCTCCTGCTATCCCGCCAGTGTGTGGGCTTGACAGGTGCGCACTGATCGTTCACTGTGTCTTGAGCTGGCATTTCCCTCGTGGCTAATGATGGTGGTGAAGTGTCTGTTCAAATCTTCTGCTCATTTTCTAATTGGCTTGTTTGTTTCTTGCAGCTGAATTTAGAGTATATTTTGGATTCAAGTCCTTTGTTAGAATTGTGATTTGCGAGTACTTCAGAATGTAGTTTATTTTTTATCCTCTAAAGGGGGTCTTCAGCAGAGGAGAGGTTTTAATACTTCGCTATTTGAGGGACTTCTCCCCGCTGACCCTGGTGCTCCCACATAACTTGTCCTTCCACACACTCACACACCTCTGCCGGCCCCAGGAATGCTGGGCATGTGTTTCCTGATGAGTCCAGGGGACAAGCACATGGGAAGGACCCCTGAGTCAGGCCTACGGGGGCGCAGAGAGGGTCCCGGCAGCTGGGACGCCGTGCAGGGCTGGCAGGACAGAGTGGGGCAGCCAGGGTCCCAGGCGGGAGAGGCTGGGTGATTGCAGGTCTGAAGGACGTGGGCCCACAGAGTATGCGGCGAATCAGAGAAGGGAGACTGGCCCACACGCGGAGCACAATGGAGGGAGGACGCTTGGGCAGGGGCACCCTGAGCCACACGAGGAGCCCCAGCCAATCACCCCGAGGGCCATGGAGAGCCATGGAGAAGCTCTGTCGGGGCTAGCAGACCTGCCAGCAAGACGCGGATCTCTCTTCTCTGTCTGCATGCATTTTGCTCATCACTGTCACCCTGGGCGACAGCTGGTTTCTACTTAGCCTCCTGAGGCACCCTCTCAGCTCACCATGCGCATCCCCACCTGCTGCCCTAACCTGCCTGACTGGCCTCACATCCCAGTCACAGCTGCCCTGGCTGCCTTGGCAAGGGCAGACCCTAGCTCAGCGAACCCCAAGCCCCCGTGAATGTCACACTGCCTCCTTGTGTGCTTGGCCTCCTAACGCCACGCCCCAGGAACTCCACACCTTGCTCCCCACTACTCAGCACCATGCTCCCCACTAACCCCACATCATTCTCCCCACTAACCCCACACCTTGCTCCACCCGGTGCTGCACTCCATCATTAATCCTACTGATGGACATGTCTGAGATTAAGGACCCAGCATAGTCTCTGGCACTTAGTAGGTGTTCACATACGTGTTTGTGTGGACTGCTCTGGAGGTCTGCAGGGAGAAGCAGGGTGATGTTGACCCTGGATGTCCAGGGTTCTGTATAATGACAACCTGTGCGTGCTTTCCACATGGGTCAGGAGCCACAGAGCCGCTCACCTGCTCGAAGACATGGACATGATGTCACTGTTCCCCTGCTGATTTCCCTCTGTGGAATGTGGTGGGCAGTGAGACGAGCCAGCCCTCCCGCAGTGGGCCCCAGTGGGAAGAATCTCTCCTGGTCCATCTGCCAAGCCAACTGCTTTTCCTCCTGCTCACCTCTCAGCCAAGCATACTTTTTCCCACCACAAAAGTGTGGGATAAGGGGAAAGAATGTACCAGCCACCAGCCAACTCACTCTGGAGCAGAAATCTTCCTACTGCCTCAGCTTTTTTCCATCTGCATCTCGTTGGTGCACCGCAAAGGCAAATTTGGTGTAGACTGAGGTGCCTTGGATCATCCAAGGGGGGTTAACTATCTTAGTGCCATGGAGACATCCCTCTAAAAACATTTCCTACAAAGCATCTCTAGGCCCCAAACCAAAGACTGTGTTGCTGGGCAACTTGTCCAAACATGGTCTTCCAGGAGGCAGTCTCCCATGGCCCCTTGGAGCTCTGACACTAGACAAGGTGGTTTACAACTGGGAAGGAAGAAGGTGGGTCATGTGATCTGCAAAACTGACTTGATTCTGGCTTTTCAGAGTTTTTAGCTGCGTGAACTTGAACTTACTTAACTTGATTTCAATAATCTCATCTGTGAAATAGAGATAGAAATACTTATATTTAAGGGTGATATAAATATTTAAGTGATAAATTATCTAATCATTTAAATAATAAAATATTTAAGTGATAAATTATTTAATAAATGATATTAAGGCAACCGGTTATCCATTTGGGTAAAATAATACTCCTACTCTTTACTCTACATTCCATATAGTAAAATACATTTCAGATGGATCAAGGATTTAAATGTGAAAGAATTGGGAAGAAAGCAAGCACGCAGGCAGGCACATACTTTTGTAATCTTGGAACAAAAATGGCAGTGCTAGGGAGGATCTGGACATCTTTCCAAATCCACAATCCAGAGGCGCTGAGAAAAAGGCTGATAAAAGTAACTCTAGTACACTCTTTAAACTCTTTGGGGAAATAAACATGATACATAAAGGAAAAACTGGGGGGAAGCTTTTTATACACTTGGCAAAGAGGTAACGGTCATCACATAAAAAGAACACAGAGAACAGCTCCCCCTGAACCAGTCTGCCCACAGATAACAAACACAAGTTCTGGACAAAATGTGAAAACCCACTACCTGAAGAAGTATGACTAACAAAGGTCCTCGTGTGATGGACCGTCCGTGCTTTGACCTATCCATGTTGGCATCCTACTTGTGATGCTGGTTCACGGTTTTGCAAGTTGTTACCATTGGAGGAACACTAGATAAAGGATCCATGAAATCTCTCTGATTTGAGTGCGAATCTTAAATTATCTCAAAATAAAAAGATGTAATTTAATAAATCAATTTTTGTAATTTACAGGATTACAGAATGAAGGATTAATTCATATGATCATCTCAACGATGTATAGAAAGCATTTGACAAAATTCAGCAAACATTCGTAATTTAAAAAAAACAAAAAACAAAAACCCAGCAAACTAGAAGAACCAAACTAGAACACAGCAAAGCAGAGGGAATTGCCTCAATCTGATAAAGGTCATTTAAAAATATACAGTGGATATGATGTTTAACAGTGAAATATCAGTTTCCTGTTGAGATAAGAAACAAGTTAAAAGTTACTGCTCCAACTATTTCTTTCCAATATGTGCTGGAGGTAATAGCCAGAGAAATATGGCGAGAAAGAGCACCAGATAAACAAAAATCTCACACCAAAGCATAAAGGTCTAGTTATCTCAGCTCCTTTTACCTCACACATCACGTCCAGCTTTCAACAAAAAGTCACAAGGCTGCTAACAGGCAGATAAAACAGAGCCAGCTCGGGTATAGTGGAGATTTTAGAATGATCAGACCAGTAATTTAAAATAACTACAGTTAATAAGCCAAGGGCTCTCATGGACAAAATCAACAATATGCAACAATAAATGAATAATGTAAACAGAGAGTTGGAAACTCTAAGAAAGAATAAAAAAGAAACGCAAGAAATGAAAAACGTCGTGAAAATCAAGCAAATCCTGACGGACTCATTAGTACAGCAATGAGGAAAAGGTCGGCGGGTTTGACCAGAACATTTGGATAAATGGGTCCAAGAAGGAGCCTCCAGAGAAATGAAAAATTATCTTGATTAAGTGAAAAGAAAATGCAACTTAGCACGTACAATGTGTGGGGTGCAGGGACAGGGGTGCTCGGGGGCATTTGCAGATGATTGCAGAAGAAAGGTCTCAAGTGCATGACCTAAATTTCCACACTGTGAAACTGGAAAAAGATGAGCAAGTAAAACCCAAAGTAGGAAGAAAAAAAGAAATAATAAATCAAGGAATTGAAAACAGAAAAACAATAGAGAAAATCAACAACCAAAATCTAGTTCTTTGGAAAGATTAATAAAATTGATAAATCTCCAGCAAGACTAAGGGGGGGGAAAGACACAAATTGCTAACATCAGAAATGAAAGAGGGGCCATCAGCACAGACTACAGATCCCATGGACATGAAGGAATATGATGAACAAGTCTAAGCCTGTACGTCTGATACCTTGATGAAATGGGCCAATCCTGTGGAAGACACAGCCCACCAAAATGCACACAAAAAGAAACAGATGATCTCAATAGGCTTATATATTATATATATATATATATATGAGAGAAATTGAATCAATAATTAATAGTCTTCCAAAACAGCACCAGACCCAGATGGATCCATTGGCAAATTGTACCAAACGTAAACATTTAAGGAAGAAATAATACCAATTCTTTACAATCTTTCACAGAAAATATGAGAGTACTTTCTAACTCATTCTGTAAGGCCAACATTACCCTAATATAAAAATAAGAAACGAAAAAGTACACACCACTATCTCTCATGAACATAGATGCAAAAATCCCCAAGAAAATATTAGCTAATTGAATTCAACAATGGTATAAAAGGAATATACACCATGACCAAGTGGGATTTATCCCAGGTGTGCTAAGGAGGAAAAAGCCAATGAACATATCCCTAGTTACATAAAGCATTTGATAAAAATCCAACTCTCATTTATGAGAAAAAGCCTCAGCAAACTAAGAATAGAAGAGAACTTTTCAACTCGATAAAGAGCATCTACAAAAAACTTTTAGCTAACATCACACTTCATGCTGGGAAACTAGAGCTTCCCTCCTAAGGTCAGGAGCAAGGCAAAGGATGTCCCCGTCACCACTCCTAGTTAATGTGGTACTGGAGGTCCTACGTGATGCAATTAAGACGAGGAAAGTAAGTAAAAATTATACAAATTGGAAAGGAAGAAATAAGACTATCTTTGTTTGCAGATGATATAATTGGCCAGGTGGAAAATCCCAACCCACAACGGTGGCTACAACAAGTCACAGATCTAGTAAAGGAGGACAGCAAGGTTGCAGGATACAAGGTACGTTAATACAATGTGGCCATCTTCCTGGTTCCTGCAAGAGAATCATTGGATGGATGAAAATGAAGAAGAGAACCCGGAGGGAATTCAGGCTGAGGGCCAGGGCAGAGTCAGTCCTGGGGGGAGGGTGGTGGGAGGGTCTTCAGGAGCCTCAGAGGGAAGGAGCCCAAGGCTCATCCTCCCCTGCAGGGAAGGAGGAGGGGGAGTTCACGTGGACTCCGGTCTCAGGGGTCCAATGAGCTGGTGGTCCAGGGTTGAGGGCTGACTGTTGAACACACGCCTGACAGCCCCCAGTTCTCTGGGGACTGCGCTCCCCACCCTCAGGGAGAGGCGATGGTGGCCCTGGGCCCCCAAATCCCTCCTGCCACCCCACCCCAGCCTGGAGGCAGAGCAGATACCCCCTCAGACCTTGGAACTGAAGCGAAGGTTGCTTCTGGCTGGTGCAGCCCTGAGCAGACAGACCACGGACAGCGAAGCAACCCACACTCAGCACGTTTGTGTTCTCGTGCAAACTCGTCAATTTTATATCTTATACCTTCTACAGCTGACATTGAAGGGTTTATCTGAACTCTGTTTTGAAAGGTGCACTAACCCACTGATCCATCTGAGAGGCAATGTGGAAAGTGGGAATACACGTGGTAGTTTTTATGTGGCTTGGGTGGTTGGCAGAGTCATGCCCCCTAAGACATCCACACCGAATCCCCAGAGCCGTGTCACCTTGCAGGCAAGATTGAGTTGAGGGTTTTAAGATGGGAGGTGATCCTGGTTATCTGGGTGGGTCCTTATGAGGGAAGGGGGGAGGCAGGAGGGTCAGAGAGGCTGCTGGTTTGAAGTTAAGGAAGGGGTCATGGGCTGAGGGACACGGGTGCCCCCAAGCTGGAAAAGGCAGGGAACGCAGTCTCCCCAGAGCCCCCAGAAAGAAGCAGCCACCCGACAGTTTTCTTCAGACTGCTGACCTCCAGAACTGTGAGATAATGCGTGTGTGTTATTCTTGCTTTCACGAGCACTTACTGGATGTCCGCTATGCACCAAGCCAATACCAGAGATGTGAGCCACGCAGGGAGGTCCCTGCACCTGGAACGTGGGTCATAGGCAGACACCTTTCGTGGGGACAGGACACCCTGTCCTGTGGTCTCGGGGTCGTGTGGGGGGCTGAGTGGAGGCAGCAGGTGGGGCTGAGGAAGATGAGGGTGGAGTGGGGGTGTTGGGGACCAAAGGCAGGAGTACACAGGCCTTGGGAAGAGACCTTCCAGGTAGCAGCACCCGGTGGCCCAACGAGGCATCCCAGCGCACCTCTCCAGACTCTACCGTGCACTCAGCCGCCTAGATCCTCTGCACACAGATCCAGGGGGGTGGGGCGGGGAGCGCGGGGACCGGGACGCCTTTCCTTTCCTTCTTGTTCTTCCTTTCTTTGTCAAACGTCACCTCACTTGGAGGGTGTCCAAGTCGGCTGGCGGGCTCCTGTGCACACTCCTGCCCTTCGGCCCATGTCCACACGCGCCTCCCGCAGCGCTGCTGAGCCCTCCTGTCCCTGCTGCCTTGCTGTGCCCCGTCCACTGCGGGCAGGGGAGGAGCTCACAGGGAGGGCCAGGGACTGGCCACTGGAAGTTCTCCCTGCACCCTTGCCCAGCTGTGGAGATGGCTTTCGTCTGCCTTGGGAAGCATAGCTCAGAGGGTTTCCTCCCCAGGTCGAAGGGCAAAGGTCTAGGATGGCAGAGGAAGAAGTCGGTTGGCTTCCCCCACCTGCAATGAGCCCCGGCCCCATGCAGCACGTCCTGAGCACCTTCCTGAGCCAAGAACAGTTCCCACCTCCGATCCTCCAGACAGCATCCAGATCTCGGGACCCCGGGCTCCCTGCCCACAGCCTTATGCCTGCCTCCAGGGCCTGCCCGTCTCTCCCAGGTCCCCTGATCACAGGTGGAGCATCTGTGATGCAGCCTGTTGGGTGTGGATGGGGCTGGGTGCCCACACTGCTGCCACAGCAGGAGTGCTTGAGAAAGACAGGCCCTGACCATTAAGGACCACAGCCAGGTTATGGGTGCCTGAGGCTTGGCAAGAAGGAGGGGCAGGGCACTGTGGCCCACCGCCTCTGTCCAGCCTCTGTCTCCATTCCCTCTATTTTGAACAAGTGTGTTTAGTTGCAAAATGACACTTCCATGTGAGAAGAAACCAGGGCCGGGCAGTGGGCAAGAGAATTTCTCTGTTCTGCTCTCGGAGTAAAATTTTTGGGAAATGTGGGTGCCTGGGTGGCTCAGTCGTTAAGCGTCTGCCTTCGGCTCAGGTCATGATCCCAGGGTCCTGGGATCGAGCCCCGCATCGGGCTCCCTGCTCGGCAAGAAGCCTGCTTCTCCCTCTCCCATTCCCCCTGCTTGTGTTCCTGCTCTCGCTGTCTCTCTCTCTGTCAAATAAATAAAATCTTAAAAAAAAAAAAAATTTGGGAAATGTAATTAAGGCAGAAAGAGGAATCCTGATCCCTTTTTAGGTAACCCTGCTCATTCCATTTCTCCCATAAAAATCTCAACCAGGAAAAATTAGTAAACCTCACAAGCTGCCCATCAAAGCAACCTCACGAAATACAGACGTGGAGGGAGGCTGGGCCGTCGAGGGACGGAGAGGTGCGTGGTGGACACTTGCAAGGGAACACCACCCGCCGGCCGCGCGTGCAGCCGTTCAAGCCTCTGCAATGGGCTGAAACACATCAAATGCGGTAAAATCCAGGAGTTCACAATGAGGCTAAAAATAACAGCGTAAGTCAACTTTGCAGGTGCTAAAAAACTAACTTGCTTTTCTGAAAGCTGGTAAACCAAGGGGACGAAGGAAGCCTTTCCCCTCCCTTCCCAGATGCGGGCCCTCCGGGGGCCCGACAGCTGATGAGGGGCATCTCTCCTCAGAGAAGTAGTGCAAGCAATAATGAAAAACGGAAGAATGAAATTCCGTACCGTCCCCTGCAGCCCCTCCAGGGAGGTAATGGGGTGGTCACCAGGCCGGCGGCACGGAGAGCCCGGCAGCCTGGGTCCTGGGGGGCGGTGCAGAGCAGGTGAAGAGAGGCAAGCTCCTGGCCAGGCCCAGCCCGCACACAGCGGCGACCCCGCCCACCGCAGACAAGTAAGTCACAAAGAAAGGGCGGGGGAGGGAGAAGGAAAGATTAAAACAGACTTGGAGGCCCTCGCTGGAAAACACAGCTACTTAAAACTGTCGGGTAGCCAGCAGGACGCGTGGGCACTGACGTCTGGTGACCTCAAGGGGTCACTGGCCATTATTCTAGGTGCAAATATGGACTGTGGAGGAGGGGCGTGTGCTCAGCTCTTGTCTTTCATAAATACTTTCTGAAATATTAGGGATAAAACAATATAGTGCCTGGGACTGGCTTAAAATGACCCGTGCGTTGGGTGTAGACGAACCCAGCCACTGCGGGCTGGCATCCCCGCGAGGGCCACGGGACGCCGGGGCTCACTATACCGGTCTCTCTGCTTCCTGTGGGTTTGAAGGTTTCCATAATAATCGTTGCAGATGTGTGAATACCAAACTGCTCTGTGAATTAGTTTTCCCTGCAGAGATCCCAGCAGCCACTCCTGAGCCCGGAGGGTCGGCTTCTGTGAGCAGAGCGTCCAGGGCACATCCTCCACCACCAAGAAGAGCGAGGAGGTCATAGAAGGGACTCTGCCACTGTTTAAACCTCAGGCCTTAGTGGGACGTGAGTGTTCAAGGGTAATCTTCGCTTCATTTTCCTCCTCTCTACGCTGGAGGCCGGTAACTCTGCAGGCTTGAAGCAGTTATCCGGGGGAGTTGGGGAGGGAACAAACGGAGGGCACCACGCACTTCAAACGACCTTGAGAGAAAGGCCGGACAGAATCACAGGTCCCAGAAACAGTACAGAACCCGGTGCTTGCTGGGCTCACGGTGTCCCCTCAGGCTTCGCCATCCACGCCCCCAGCCCTCCACAAGCAGAGAGGGTCCTCTCCCACAGACCCCCGGGGAGGGAGCCTCCGCTAAATGCGCTCCATCTGGCCCCCGCCTGTTTACAAACACCCTGCCTTGTTTAACAGAGGAAGTGATTTGTTATCATAAGACAGGCTGCCTGCTGGTGAGATCAGATAAGCGAGGTTGGACAAAAGCGTTTCCTTCGCCAGTGTTCCCCGCTTCAGGCTTGGCCCTGGAGCCTGGGCGACCTGGGGACGTGCGGGGACTCTGAGCAGACAGGAGACTCAGGGCAGCACCTGGAGGCCTTGCCTTGGGACGGGGTGGAGCTTTTGTCTGGTGCACCCGGCAAGTGTCCGCAAGGCAGGTGGCCCCTGATTTGCCGCCTTCTGTGGTATTTTACCCTTTCCTCAGACACAGACCCGGGAAGCCTCAGACAGACTTGGTCAGGACGTGGCCCTGATTTTGCAGCCTGTGTGGGCAGGCATGACCTCAAATAACCCCACAGCAGCTTCCCCGGCAAGGCCTCTGGACTGTGGACGTGGGCGGAGGCCTGGGGGCTGCCCAGGGGTCCCCACAGCCCAGAGGAGGGACCATGCAGCACCTTGATATGCTTGCTGTCAAGATGCCTGAGCTCCAGCCCCACCTCTCCCACCACTGGGTGGGCTCAGGGCCAAATCCAGTGACCGTCAGAAACATGGGGGCCCCCTCACCCCCGCAGCGGCCGGGACCCAGGACCCAGGATGAGTCAAGAGCCAGCATGTCCCCACCCCGGACCTGCTCTGATGACTGAGTCCTGGGGCTGAGCATCTGGGACGGAGGAAGGAGGGGAGAAAAGTCAGCAGGGAAGGGCAGCAAGGCTGCGCCCACCAAAGCCTGTGAGCCGTCGCCTGGATCTTGGCACGGTTTGCTCGGTTGTACGTTACAAATAAATACAAGGGGCTCTTTCACCATCGATTCCTTATGGAGTGTTGAGAAAACATCCGCTGTCCTTAGCAGACAGTATTATTATAACCATTATTATGATGGTGACGACTTCTTACCGCACGGGGTCTACTGGACGGCGACATGGCCCTAGGCCTCCCCCTAGGGCCCCAACACCTGGCCATGAGCAGCGCTGGCCAGGCCATGTTGGGACCTGAGACAGAAGGAAAAATGTGCGCCCTGTCTGGACGCTTTTAGGTACATTTTTAATAGTTTTCCTGGAACGCTGACATATTTGAGAAAGATACTGAACAACTTAAAAGAGGATATATTAAAACTCACAATGTTAAGTTTAAATATTTTATTTATACCAAAAAGAAAATTTATTATCCTTTAACTATCAGATTTAATAGAATGGAAATAAAGGCATCAATATTTTCAAAATGGGTTTCTGGAAAAAATTAACCATCAACTGAAAACAAGACATGAAAATGGGCGTATGGGTGTACACGTGGGAAGACAAGAAGTGCATGGGCACGTGTGGGGGACAGAACGACGCTGTCACAAGAGCCAGATGGTGGAAACCACGCAGCGCCCATCAGCTGCCGAGCAGACCAGATGCGGTCCGTCCACAAACAGCATGACTCAGCCATGAAGGGAGCTCAGCTCTGATGCGGTCTGCCCCATGGGACCATCTGGGCCACATCGACCACGTGCAGGAAGCCGCCCAACAGACACCCATCGCGGGATGCTGCTCCGCGAACGGCCCAGGAGAGGCGAGTCCTCAGACGGGACCCAGATGCTTGGCTGCCGGGGGCTGGGCAGGGAGTGGCTGCTCGTGACGGAACGTTCTGGAACTAGGGAGAGTCACATTGAGAACTCACTAAAGGCCACTGAGCTGTTCACAGTGAAATAACTGATTTTATGGGGCTTCCACCTGACCGAGTTATTTTTTTTCAGATGTCTCACACACGCGAACAGGGAATTGAGTTAGGATTGGCGGGATGGTAGGCCCGGTGACTGGGCCCAGCAGGGACAGCACACGTTCCCAGCGGCGGGCTGGAGACGCCGCTCCGCACACAAGGTGCCCGCCGCCCCCCCCCCCCCGCCACGGACGGCGGGAAGGACTGGAGACGGCAGACCCCGCGGAGCTGGACTCCCATTCTGTTCACCCGCTTCAGCCCCGACCTCGGGCCTCTGACCCACGCTCTCGCCATGAAATCAGCAGAAGGTAGAGCCACAGACGCGGCCATGGCTGGCCGCCCGGCCCCCCAACCCCTCGGTTCCTGTGTCCAGTGCCCGGCCCAGCACTTGGCACGCGGTGCCCTCGCGACTTTCCTCTATCAAGACACATCGTTTCCTGGACCTGCTCGCAGAGAAGAGGTAAATGAGCACGACAGCGGCCGCCGGACCACGTCTTCAGCCCCAGCTGCATAAAATCAAGACAGCTCGGAGGGCGTGGGCGCACAGGACAAGCGTTCCTCCCACCCTTCACGCGCTGGAATAAGGCAGCGTCCGCGAGCCTGCCGGTTCACAAAGCGCCGTTTCTCGCAGGAACCCTCTGCGTCTCCACAGCTCTTGACCAGTATGCAGCCCAGAGGGGCGTCAGCCCCCCAGGGGCCCCCTCCGAGGCTGCGGGAGGGAAGCCGGGCCACGTCGCACCCCGGAGGAGGAGGCAGGTGGCGTTTGTCTCCTTGGCCCCAGCCTCTGCATCCTCACATGCGCCAAGCAGCTCGAAAATCCGCAGTCGGCCTCGCACGTGGGCCATAGTGGGTGTAACTTGGACGAGTGGTTGGTGTGGTGAAGTCCCTGGACATCGTTAGCTGATTCCGCCTCCAGGATGGGCAGCTGGTGGTGCATGCCCCCAGTCCCGCTCAGCTCTGTCCTCTGACCACTCAGGGCTTGGCCGCTCTGCCCACCCTGACTCCCTGGCCGTGTCCCCTTGGCCTGCCGCAGAAGAACATCTGGGAAAGAAGATCCACGGTCATGTGACCAAGTCACGCATGTCCCCAACCCTGAAAACCTACAAGCGGGGGGAGCGCCTTCGGCCCTCTGGGGCGGGCCTGCCACGCGCCGAGGACGAGGGGCCCTCCATTCTGCCTCTGAAGGAACCGGAAGGCGCTGGCCTCTAGTACCGAGGTGCTGCCCCTTGTCAGTAACAGGCTCCAAGTGGCGAAGCAGATCCAGGGACGTCCTGCTTTCCTTCTGCCGTGAGCCGGGCCACGCGGGAGCCGGGAGGCAGGGCCTGAGCCAGTGGCCTGCGCCTGCTTGCACCCCGCGGGGCAGGCCTGGCTGGAGGTCTGAGGTGTCCCGGGTACTGAACGGGAGCAAATCCCTCCCGCACGCCGGCCATGACAGGGTCACGGGTCACGGGGGTGCGGTGGGTGACAGGGGGGTTCTCGCTGTGAATTCTAAGAACTGGACCAGACTCTCTGGCTTCATCTGGAGCTGTTTTACAGACACCATGGTCCACGTGTCGAGTCTCGGCTGCCAAACAGAAATCCCAACAAGGATCCCCTTCTTTTCTGTTAAGCCTCAAAGAAGGAATTGTCCAGCAAACAGACCGTCTGTGAAAACAAGTGGTCCCTGGGCATCTCCACGCTCACATTCGAACCAGCTGTGTCAGCTTCCCGATCCTTTCATTAATGAGTTAATAGATCTTTGACACTTCTCATTCTATGTTTGTGTGACAGTCAAGTTTCGAGACTTGAAAAACTACACTCTGTCAGATACCCGTGAGACAGGACAGACCATGACCCGAAGGCAGTTTGGGGCAGGAGTGTCCAGAGACGGGTCCGCCCCGGGCTCTGCAGTCCTCGGGAAGTGCACAGACTCTCCTCGCCCTGCATCCCGCCAGCCGTGCCCCCACGTGACACGTCAAAGTCCTGACCCTCCGCAGCTCAGGCGCAGGGGAGTTTGCTCACTGGAGCAGGTGAGTGGGGTGAGCTTGAATCCCACAGGACAGGTGTCCTGAAGGAAGGGACGGGACACCAGAGGGAGAGAGAAGTTACGTGCCTCTAAGCCCAGGACTCCAGCAGGCTGCAGGAGCTGGAAGAGTCAGAAAGGGCCCCCAAGCCCCCAGTGGGAGGACAGCCCTGCAGCACCTTGATTCTGGACTGGTGGCTCCAGAACGGGAGAATATACGTTCCTGCTCTTTGAGGTAGCCCGCCTCCCACCCCCGTCTGCGGTCCTTGGCCGCGGCGGCCCTGAGACGCTGACGGGTCAGTGTACAAGACCTTTGGAGTCTGGCTGGCTGTGCGGAGAGGGGGTGCAGGTCACCAAGCAGCCTGGAAGGTGACCGCTGGGTGGCCGGCCCCAGAGACCGAGGGGGGACCAGCTGGGTCAATGTCAAAGGCTCCCACAGCTGCTGTAAATGTTTGGATGCGCTCTAATATTTTCAGATCTTTTCAAATTCGACGTCAGAGCAGTTTTTAACTCTGATTGAAGCAAAAAGCTCACCAGGCTCAGCACTTGTGGGGGACCGCACCTCGGTTTGCTGGGTGTCTCTTGAAGCGAAGTGACCAGCACTCATCTCCAGGGTCCACTTCCGTCACGAGTGTCCTCAAACCTGAGGTCATGGCACTGCTCTCACCCTCCCAGACGGCCTGCTCACCTCTGTGGTTTGAGGTCAGGGGGGAAGGTGCTGCCACTGCCGAGCTGGGCCCCATTCCTTCCCCTGGAAGGGGGGCGGGAGGGAGGCCCGCACCTCCTTCCCAGGCGGCCAGACCCCATCCCACCGCAGGCCCACCTACTTGGTTTCCCTCCCTCATCAAAGAAAGAAGGCTTTTGAGAGTTTTGGGGACTTGGTGAGTCTCTTGTGATTGCTGCCCTCCCTCGTTTCTATCAGGGGAACTGAGGGAGAGAGCGCTTCACAGCCCCTAGCGCTCGCTACCTGGCAGGCCCCTAAATGGCAGGCACCTGCTGCGGGAGCTCACTCTCCCAGAGACGCCACAGGGTGATGACACCCCAAGCCCCTGGGCGGCCTCGTGCACTGGGCTCAGGCTCAGAACTCACTGCAGGGCTTCTGCAGAAAAATCCAAAATCACCTCCGATTTTGTGGAAGCAAATGAACTGTCTCTGTCTTCAGAGGCAGTTCGCTTACCGGCATAGTTTTCTCCATGAATAAACTAAGTCACATGACTTTCAAAGATCCTGACGGCTGTTTGCAGACAAAAGATGGGACAATCAGAAAAGTTGTCAGTAATTCTCGGGGGAAACACCACGTGACACCTGTGCCCCCGCCCCCGGGCCCGCAGCTGGTCACCTCCAAGCCGCAAGGGTGGGGCTCCCAGCCAGGGCCGAGGACAGCACAGTCAGCCCTGCCCCGCATGGTCGTTCTCCTCTACAGGGAGGAGTCCAGCCCCAGCCTCTCAGGACACAGCAAACCCTTCGGGCACAGGTCCCAGGTAATGAGCACCTCAGTGTCCCCTGGGGGCCAGGGGCAGACGTTGCCCTTGGAACTGTGTGGAGGGGTTTCTGGGGCCTTTTCTAGAAGCTGGGGACCAGACCGCTCGCCCCCACCCCTACACCCCGCCTCGGGCCGGGTCATCCTCTGGGGTGGGCCGTCTCGGGTGCTGGAGGGTGTTGAGCAGCACCCTGGCTCCCCCATCCAGTGCTAATAGCACCCTGCCAGGCAGGACGCACAAAACCGCCTGCAGACATCTCCCTGTGGCCCCCGGGGCCGCCCCCATGGAGATCCTTGCAGTGACACTGTGGAGAGCAAGCAAACAGGGGGCGTGAAGAGTGCACTCCTGCTTCATGTTACACACAGTATGTTGCAAAAGGATTTGGGGAGCCTGGGTGGCCCAGTCGGTTAAACACCTGACTCCTGATTTTGGCTGGGGTGGTGATCTCGGGGTCGTGGGATCAGGCCCGCTCGGGCTCTGCAGTGAGTGCGGAGCCTGCTTAGGATTCTTTTTCTCCCTCCTCCCCTCCCAGCTCACACTTGCTCTTCTCTAAACAAAAATAAAAACAAAACAAAAAAGGATTTCTTTCAGAGCCAGGGACTAAGGTTTACTCTCGAAACCTGGGATTGGATTAGCTTCACCATTATTTACTTCATTATCACAGTAGCCAGAATCCCTAAAACTCTCACTTTTTTTTTTTAATTTTTTTTATGTTAATCCCCATACATTACATCATTAGTTTTAGATATAGTGTTCCATGATTCATTGTTTGTGCATAACACCCAGTGCTCCATGCAGAACGTGCCCTCCTTAATACCCATCACCAGGCTAACCCATCCCCCCACCCCCCGCCCCTCTAGAACCCTCAGTTTGTTTTTCAGAGTCCATCGTCTCTCATGGTTCTTCTCCCCCTCCGATTTCCCCCCCTTCATTCTTCCCCTCCTGCTACATTCTTCTTCTTTTTTTCTTTCTTAACATATATTGCATTATTTGTTTCAGAGGTACAGATCTGAGATTCAACAGTCTTGCACAATTCACAGCGCTTACCAGAACACATACCCTCCCCAGTGTCCATCACCCAGTCACCCCATCCCTCCCACCCCACCCCCCACTCCAGCAACCCTCAGTTTGTTTCCTGAGATTAAGAATTCCTCATATCAGTGAGGTCATATGATACATGTCTTTCTCTGTTTGACTTATTTCGCTCAGCATAATACCCTCCAGTTCCATCCACATCGTTGCAAATGGCAAGATCTCATTCCATTTGATGGCTGCGTAATATTCCATTGTATATATATACCACATCTTCTTTATCCATTCATCTGTCGATGGACATCTTGGCTCTTTCCACAGTTTGGCTACTGTGGACATTGCTGCTATAAACATCGGGGTGCACGTACCCTTTCGGATCCCTATTTTGTATCTTTGGGGTAAATACCCAGTAGTGCAATTGCTGGATCATATGGTAGCTCTATTTTCAACTTTTTGAGGAACCTCCATACTGTTTTCCAGAGTGGCTGCACCAGCTTGCATTCCCACAACAGTGTAGGAGGGCTCCCCTTTCTCCGCATCCCCGCCAACATCTGTCATTCCCTGACTTGTTAATTTTAGCCATTCTGACTGGTGTGAGGTGGTATCTCATTGAGGTAAAACTCTCACTTTTAACAAGCCTGCCCAGCAGGTCAGGGTGACAATAACAGTAAGAACAGGGGTCATCAGAACGGGGAATGTGGTTGAAAGCTATGCCCAGGCCCTCGACCAAGGGTTCCATTTGCATCCACTGTTCCCATCCTCAGGACAGCACTATTGGCCCCTTTTACAGACAGAGAGACTGAGGCAGGGAGAAGTGGAGTCCCACAGACACAGGACCTCTGGGCCCACCCGCCCACCAGCACACAGGCGGTGGATGAGGAAGGAAGGGGGCTGACCGTGCATCATGGGAACCATGGGCTAGAGAAAGCTGTCAGGGTCATCGCCCAAAGAACGGGGTCTCCAGAGGTTAAGACTCTGGCTTGCCACAGAGCTGGCGGGTTGCTAATGACACAGGGTAGTGTGTGCGTGTGGCCCCTGGCCACGGGGTCTCTCATCTGTCAGCTGGGGAGAATCCCACATCTTCCTGCCTCCTGCCCCTGTAGTCACGGTCAACAGCAGGATACATAAACCGTGGGAGTGTGGAGATCTAAGCAAATGTAAGACTTCACTTCTCCGCTGAGGAACCAACCACTCTCAGGGCTGAGGGGACCCCCGTGCCCACACTGCGGCCCTGCCTCTGCCCCAGGCAGACACGAGGGGTGGGTTCAGCGCAGGAAGCAGAGACGATCGCAGCCTCATCTCAGACAGTCTGGGACAGCACCCACCCCAGCACCCTGGAGAGTCCTGGAAATGTCAGTATTCCAACAAATAGCAACGAACAGATTGTTGTACCACACTGCAATTCTGGGAGCCACAGAAAGGGGATGGGAGACTGAAGGGGGTGAAGCGAACCCCAGATGCACAGACAGGTGTGCAAGCTTGCCCACGGGCGGGGGTCCACAGCCCCGCTCGCTCCTCTCCCACACCGGCACACAGTGAACAGCTGGTAGAGCCGCCGGGCGCCTCCCAACCGCCTTCCCTGCTTTCCTGCACCCTGGTTTGACGGGCCCCCCACTGCGATCTGCCACCGGCCGTCCCAGCTCTTCCCTCTGTGGGCCGGGTTGCCTTGATGCCCGAGGAGACAAGAGCAGATTCCTCCTGGACCCTTCCTACAGTCAGACTTGTAAGGGACCCACAACAGCAGGGACCGCGCCGGACCCGGAAGGACCCACAACAGCAGGGACTAGGCTATTTCATGTTACTTTACTCAATCTAAGATCCACTTGAAGTGTATTCGGTTACTTCACTAACAGTAGTTATTGGAGATGCTAACTGGGTACAAGAAGATGAACGTTTCCGAGTGGGTGTTGCAAATGTGCACCTCGTCACAATAATAGAAGTGAGAGTGCACACGTAGTTGTGAAGCGGTGGAGGGGCTCAGAAGCTGGACGACGAAGCTCGTATGACGGACATTCCGTCAGATGTCACTGCAGCACAAACCCCACAAGATCAGGCCCGCATTGCCAGTCATTAAAACATACATTTAAGCCAACTTACCTACTTTTCCAACAAATATTTTTATCAGCCAGAGGGGGAAAATTCTTCTGAAAATGTTATTGTTCTGGAAGCTCTACAAATTCGTATTACGGTGCACTCGTCTATACCTCCAATACCAAATGCTTTTCTTCTAGATAAAGGACATCCATTGCATTTTGCCTGCCCAGCACTTTTCCTTTTAGGAGCTCTTCCCTGCCCTGAAGGGCTGTCGATCACACAGCACGTTCCCAAATTGCAGCTGTGCACACACGTGGCCGGGAGTGGGAACATGGCCCCGCGACTGCTGCAGGAGGCCTGCCTGAGGAGCCTCTGGGCGTGAGGATGTTGCCAGCTTCAGCAGCTGCCCCGTCCCTACCACTCACACAGGAAACATTAACTGCAGGACAGCGAGGGGCTGGGTCATGCTACTGCCAGGACCTTGAGGTCAGCACAGGCCTGGGCTGGTCAGGGACCCAAACCAGCACATTCCCATTTGCAGTGTAAGCACATCTGTGTTGGGTTTGTGTACATGTAGCACTGGCCCTAATGCACATGTCACTGAAATGCGCAAGTCTCAGGGCAGCTACCCCTGGGCAATGACATGAGAGGGCAGGTGCATCAGGATGACTGTGGCAGAACAGTTATGCCCTGTGATGATGCTTTCTCCCCAGCCCTGCAAGTCACAGAGGAGATCCCATCTGACTGTCCTGGGCACGGAACCCTTGTCTGTCCAGCTGCACCCCCACACTTCCTGTGGTCCTCAGCCTCCACGAGGTTCCCCTGTCCGGGCAGTTCTCCTGTGCTGGCCTGAAGATAGGAATGTCTTTGGATTGGTTAGCAGGAGCCCCTCCAGCTACCATCCACTTTGTTAGACAGGCCAACAGACACGCTGTCACTCCTCTCTTCTCTCCTAAGACCAGCAGGGAGTCAGGAGTGGGAGCCCTGTGGCCAGGGAAGCGCAGGCAGGGAGCTCCCATCCACCATCATTTAACTGTCACACCATGCACCAAGAGTCAGGAAGTGTATGCTATTTTGTAGCTAAGGAAATTTTAAGTAAGCTCTACACCCAACATGGGGCTCAAGCTCATGAGCCCGAGATCAAGAATCACATGCTCTATAGACTGAGCCACCAGGCACGCCGCAGGTAAGGAAATTTGGGGTGGAGAAGAAAAGTGGCTTGCCAAAGATCACTATGTGGAGGAGGTAAGTGTTACCCAATCGGCCAAGGTCCCTTTCTTCCCACCACGCACCTCCTCCCTGCCCGTCTTCGCTGCACACTCACCAGGACCAGGCCTGGGACTCAGGCGAGTCTGAGGCTGTAAGTTTCAGATGAAGAAGGAGTTGACCAGGCTAGAGGAGACACCCTCACCTGGAAACAGATGTCGTTTCTACGTGAAGATCACTACGGCATTCTATAAAACCACCTATGTGGGAACATTGGTACAAAACCCATTGTGAGTCACAGGCTGCAAAGGGTTCCCCCAGGTGCAGTGTAGGGGAGTAACCATCTTGGGATGCCCCGAGCTGAGGGGGTCTGGGACCTAGGACTTTTGATTTTAAAACTGGGAACATCCCTGAAACCCTGGGACCAGTTTGTCCCCTCGGGGAAGACCCTGAAGGACTTATCCATGAAAGGACTTCCATCCTAATGAGGTCTGACCACCTTCATTCACTACGGTAAGTAGTGTTTTCCAAGCTTTTTGACCACAGCCCTCAGTAATAAATATATTTTACATCATGATCCAGTCCACACTCACAAAAACAGGTATTGTAGAAATAAAGAACTCATATCCAATAAAACTCTGCATCATTAAAAACCACTGGTTAACAAAACACTAAATTTTGTTAAATTAAGAACCCACTGGGGGTGCCTGGCTGGCTTAGTCAGTTGGGCATCCAACTCTTTATTTCAGCTTGGGTCGTGGTCTCGGGGTCGTGGGGTCGAGCCTCATGCTGGGCTCCATGCTCAGCAGGGAGTCTGCTTGGGATGCTCTCTCTCCCTCTCCCTCTGCTCCTTCCCCTGCTCTTGCTCTATAATTAATTAATTAATTAATTAATTAATTAATTAAATCTTTTAAAAAACCCACTAAATCAGTGGGTTGCAAAACATACTTTAAAGTAAAAAAAAAACATTAAAATATGACTGGGGACTTCTGCTTCTGGACAAGATAGAGTAACAGAGACCAGATTTACCTTCCTGCCTGGGACAACTGAACAACCAGACAAATATATGAAATAACAGTTTTTGATACACTAGTAATTAGATAACAAAGGAGTGAACCCTAAGGGACAGGAAATAAATGAGGTGGGCCCTGGGATTGCCAAGGTCACTGGCTAGACAGAGAGGTGAGGTTGCTGGGCATGGAGAAGCCGCCCATGTGGAGCTGCCAACTGCCAAGGAAGGAGAGGGCTGTGCAGAGAGACCTGCAGAGACCCCTCAGGGCTTCAGCTGATCATCACAAGGAGACGAAGGTGGGCCAGACTCAGCTATGATGTTCAACAGGTTAGGTGCATTGCATGCATTTTTAACTTATGATATTTTCAATGTATGCTGGGTTTATCAGGATATAATCCCATTGTAAGTTGAGGAAGATTTGTATTAGAAAGATGTAAAATTTCAAGTTGATGACCTCAGCTTCTATCTTAAGAAACTAGATAAAGAAAAGAAAATGAAATGCAGTGTAAACAGAAGAAAGAAAATTATAAAAATTAGGTTGGATAATGATAAAATGGAAAACAGAAAAATAATAGAGAAATAACATTAAACCAAAAGCTGGTTATTTGAGATCAATACAATTGTTGCCTCTCTAGCCAGAATGATGCAGACAAAAAGAGAAAAGACACAAATTATCAATATTGAGAATGAGAGAGGTGTCATCACTACAGATCTGCAAATATTAAAGGAATATTATGAGTAACTTTATGCCAATATATTCAATCACTTAGATGAAATAGCAAATGTCTTCAAAGGCACAAACTACCAAAGCTCACTCATGAAGAAACAGATAATCCAAATAACCTTATATCTGTGAAAGAAATTGAATTTATACCTTCCCACAAAGAAAATTCCAGGTATGCATGGCATTACTGATAAACTTCGTCAATCATTTATGGAATAAATAACACAAATTCTTCACAAACTCTTCCATTAAACTGAATAGGAGGAAGCACTTAACAACTCATTCTATGAGGCCAGGCTTTCTTGGGCACAAACCAGATAAAGACAAGACAAGACAAGAAAATACTCTTGGGATGCCTGGGTGGCTCAGTCAGTTAAGCATCTGCCTTCAGCTCAGGTCCTGGGAGGGAGTCCCGCATCAGGCTCCCTGCTCAGCAGGGAGCCTGCTTCTCCCTCTCCCTCTGCCTGCCGCTCCCCCTGCTTGTGCTCTCAGTCTCTCTGTCAAATAAATTAATAAAATCTTTTTAAAAAAAGAAAGAAAATACTCTTATAAACTCTCAAATATTAACAAAATAATACATCATAACCAGGTGAGGTTCTTCCCAGGGATGCAAGGTTGACTTAACATTTGAAAATCAATCAAGGTAATTCACATATTAATGAGTGAAAAAAGAAAAAAAATATGATTGTCTCAACAGATGCAGAAAAAGCATTTGACAAAATCCAATATCCATTTCTTTCTTTTTATTTTTTTAATTTTTTTTCCAATATCCATTTCTAATGAAAAAAACTCGGAAAACTAGAAATGGAAGCTCATCTTGATGAAAAGCATCTATGAAAATCCTACAGCTAGCATCATACTTAATGGTGAAAGACTGAATTGTTTCCACCTAGCATCAGGATCCACTGTCACCATTTCTAGTCAACATTGTAGTGGAGGTTGCTAGACAGTCAATAAGGCAAGAAAAGAAGTAAAAAGCACCCAGATTTGAAAGAAGATTTGCTATATTTACAGACAACATGATCATCTATGTAAAAAATTCTATTGAATCTACCTAAAAACATTGAAACTAATAGTTTAGTTAAGCAAAGTTGTAGGATAAAAGATAAATATACAAAAAGCAAATATTTAAACAATCAGAAATTGAAATTGTAAAATTCCATTTACAATAGGATGTGAAATATGTGGGAATGAATTCAAAGTGGATGATAGTTTTAAACGTAAAATGTAAATCTATAAAACTTCTGGAAGAAAATATTTGTGACCTTGGGTTAGGAAAATATAATTTGAAAAGCAGAATTCATTAAAAATAATAATAATAAACTGTACTTCAAAATTAAGAAGAGAAAGAGCAGCATTTCATTGTTTAATAGAATGAAAAACCAAGTCACAGACTGGAATAAATGTTTGCAAATCACAGTCTGACACAGGACTTGTGTCCAGAAGATTTAAACAACTCTTAAAACTCAGAAAAATAAGTCAATAGTTGGAAAAACAAAGTAAAAAGCAAAAGATAATAAAATTTAAATGGACATTTCACCAAAGAATATATTTGGATGGCAATAAGCACGTTAAAATTTGCTCAACATCATTAGTTATTAGAAAAATGCAAATTCACGTCACGAGGGAATACCACTGCAGACCTGCTAGGATGGCTAAAATTAAAAAGACTAACCATGGCAAGTGTGCGTGGGATATGGAGCAACTGAAACCCCCACATAAATATGGGTGGAAACATAAAATGGTAATTCACTTTGACAAAGTTTGTCAGTTTCTTAAAAAGTTAGTCCAATGTCACATCCTCCATATTTCCTCAAGAGAAATAAAAGCTTATGTGCATACAGTAACTTATACACAAATGCTCACAGCCGCCTTGTTGGTAATAATCAATAACTGGAAACGAGCCAATGTCCAGCAGCCGGCAGGTTCTAAGCAAACTGTGGCATATCCATACAAGGGAATACTACCAAAAAAAAAAAAAGGAATAAACTATTGATATAGGCAACCATGTAGGTGAATCTGAGAATAAAAATGCCTAGTGAAAAGCCAGACAAAAAGCACATACTGTATGATTCCTTTTATGTAAAATTCCAGAAAATGCAAACTTTTCTATAGTGACAGAGAGTGAGCCAGTGATTTTGCCTGGGAATGGAGGTGAGGGTGGGGCCGGGACACTCAGGAGGGAGGAATTACCAAAGAGCACCAGGAAATGTTTTTAAGTGATGGGTATGCTCTTATCTTGATCGTGGGGGTGGTTTGACAGATACACCCGTTCATCATAGATATGTCAAAACTTATGCAGCTTATATTTCCCCATGCCTCAATGAAGCTGCTTTAAAAACAAAGAAACCCTAATATGATTGATTTGGTCAGCACCCAGCACACTGCCTTTTAAGACAAAATGGCAAGTACTCAACTCAGTTTATTGAGTGGATACATAAGGGAATGGTCTTAGTGCCTTGAAATCATCACCTACAGATGAGATGGTGGAAGGGAGAAGGCAGAACTTTCATTTCCCTACAAATACGTCGTTTCCTATACCCCCACTTTGACCCCACTTCACACTTTCATCCCATTTTGTCCCTGGCTAGAGAAGCCACTGGCTTTCTTTCTCTGACCACAGAGGGTTGATAGTCCATACAGAGCATCTACGGCCCTGGGTTTAACTGCCCCTTGTGGAGGTGAGCTCTCTACTTCATCATCGTTATTTCAGGGTATATAATAGAGTGCCTGACAACTCTTTCCAGCTTTCGAAGTCATTATCCAAATTGTTTCTTATCTATTTTCTGTTTCTGCCTAAGTGGGAGTTTTCTGCATTGCTAACAGAGTTAGCTTGGGTCAGCCACTTCCCTTGCCCCCTGCATTTGCTTTCTGCATTCTGCAGTGATCAAAATGGTCAGGTGAGTGTGAAGGCATTTTATTAAACCAAGTCTCTACATCATGGGAGGTGTTGGGGTTATTGAGATACCAACTCAGTACAACAGGTGAATGGGGAAGAGGGAGGAGGGGCTTGAGGTCCAGGTTAACAGGTCAAGGCCCCTTCCTGGACGGATGATGCTAATGCATGGTCACCTGAAGCACTGAGGCCACACCCAGTGTCCCTCCCAGAGGGACATAGAGATGCCGTGACACTCACTCTTACTGGGATCAAACTCTGAGAATTGCAAGAACTCTATAAACTCTATTCACCAAACACACACAAATAAGAAATAATTGCACACACTTCCTGAAATCTGTCCATGGGCCAGGGGTCTGGAACCCTAGGAAATAACAAAAGTGCAATTAATTAATTAAAGATCTGTGTAAATACACACTCGAGAATGTATCACCCCACCCAGATTTTTGAAACGAGCGCTTCTCCTTAAGAACAACATGCAGGAAATTTAATGTACTGTTCTTTCTAAGCCCATGGCCTTGCAGGGTGCTTTCATCGCTTGCTGGCCAAGGAGGGAGAGAGAGCTTTGCAGCTGAGGATCACAGGTGCAGACGACCTACCTATTAAAGTGTTAATGCTCTTTGAAGAGGGCTTTCATCAAAGTTCAACTCCCCGAATTTAACATATTAATGCTCATTAACCCCACCTTCAAACCTTGACCTCAAAGAATCCACAGCAACGACATTTCATTCCCACACTACAGAAGGTGAGGAGAAACTGAGGTCTAGACTCTCAACGTTGAGCCCACAAATAAGATGACCGCGCATTTGGGGTGCGGGGGCGGGTCCCAGCGGGGCCCTGCGGAGGGCGGTGTCCAGGCCCCTTCTCCCGCGCCGCTGGGCTCCCTGCCGGCTTCGGCCCCCCGTGGGTGGGCTGCTATGTTTTGGTTGTGGTTGTTTGTGTGTGTTTTGCCCGTGACTTTGCGAAATATCCCGGACGAGAGACAGAAAGTCTTGGTCTCTGAGAACTAGCACAATGTTGCTTTCAGCTTAAGTATCTACTGGGAAACCTCAAGGTTTTCAATGTCATCATTATGGGAAACAGAGATCACAAAAGGAAATAATTTCATCTCACTCCCTGGACCTCGCTGGGCTTGGGTGTGACCTCAGTTTAGCTTTTCTTTGACGGTTTTAAGCCTTGAGAAAATGCGCTCAAGAACGAAGAATCCCAAAACGATGCGGTAGATTTGGGTTGGGGGTGGCGATGGCGGGGCGAGGACGGGGTTCCAGTCTGGTACCTGGGCGGTCACCTTGTACCTGGCTGTGATCTCTTCTTCCCGTTCACCCCAGCCCCGATCAGACGCCGCTCGACGCAGCCCCGTCCGCGGGACCCGCTCCCCCGGGTCTCTGGCCTTCGCGGCGAAAACCTGCTCCCGCGCCGGGCGCGCCCCGCCCCCGCGCGGCCCCGAGGCCGGTCCTGCCCGCGCGCCCCGCCCCGGCCCCGGCCGCGAGCGCCGAGGTGCCGCCGCCGCCGGGATGTGACCTTCAGAGCCGCCCGCACGGGATGACCGGAGCCACCGCCCCGCGGCGCCCGCGGCTCGCCACGGCCTCCCGGGCGCTCTGAGCGCGCTCCCGCCCGGCCCTCGTCCCCCGGCCCTCGCCCCGCGCCCGCCCCGGCCGGCCCCGCCATGCCGCCGCCGCCCGGGCCCGCCGCCGCCCTGGGCGCCGCGCTCCTGCTGCTCCTGCTGGCCTCCGAGTCCGCGCACAGTGAGTACCAAGCGGGGTCGCGGCGCGGGCCGGGCCGGGGGTCCCCCTTCCCGCCCCACAGGCCCGCGCCGGGCCCGCGCGCTGCCGCAGCATCCCCCGGCGGGCGGCTGGAGGACTGCGCGTGCGGGGCGGGGTTGACGGCGTGTCCCCGCTCTGTCCCCGCTCCGTCCCGGCGCCGTCCTCCCGCCCGCCTTCGGGCAGCCGTGATGCTGCGGGCGCGCGAGGCGGCGCAGTTCCTGCGGCCCCGGCAGCGACGCGCCTACCAGGTCTTCGAGGAGGCCAAGCAGGGCCACCTGGAGAGGGAGTGCATCGAGGAGCTGTGCAGCCAGGAGGAGGCCCGGGAGGTGTTCGAGAACGACCCCGAGACGGTGAGCGCGCGGGCGCCTTGGGACTCGGGGCTGTGTGGGACCGCGGTGCGGAGCGGTGGGGCCGCCGGGGCTCCCGGGGCGCTGTCCCCGCGGCGCCGCACGGGGAACACCTGGTCCGTGCGCACTGCGGGGTGCGCATTGCTGCCGAGCCTCGGGCTTGCTCCCCGCAGACTTCCCTTCCCCCACTGCGCAGGGAGCCATTCATGTTGGGGGGACCCCGCTGCGGTCAGGTCTCACATCCAGAATCCTGGAACACCGTTCGGGCATGGAGGAAGCACAGGGTCATAGGGGTCCCCTGTCCCACCCTCGAGCCTGCGCCACATCTTTTGAGCCCCATTCCTCCTGGTGACTCCAGGGGCTCCCACAGCTGTTAGCAGATGTGTAAGTGGGTGCTCTTGAGACCCTCAGTTATCCTCCCCCAGCAGGCCTCTGGAGGCAGCCACTTTATTTATTTATTTAAAGATTTATTTATGAGAGAGAGAGAGAGAATCTCAAGCAGACTCCCAGCTGAGCCCGGAGCCCTATCCCGGGCTCCATCTCGCGACCCTGAAATCACCACCCTAGCTGAAACCAAGCGTCGGGTGCTCAACCAACTGTCCACCCAGGCGCCCCTGAAGGCAGCCACTTTAAAGGAGATAGACAATAGACAACACCTCTACCATTTTTAAGATGTAAAAGAAATACAGTGTTTAAAAGCCCAAACAGCTTCCTCCCCCTCCCCCTCCATGGATTGGAAGTGAGGTGTGGGCTGCCCACAGCCCCTGGATCCTCCTCGAGGGGGATGGAGCGTGTGCTTGAAAGAGGAACTGAGAGATGTGGAGTCTGGAACTGCTTGCTACAGCAGGTCCCAAAATACCACTACAGGAATAGGACCAGAACATATGTGGGAGGGGTGGGCAGGAGGGCTGGGGTCGGGGGCCCAGCCAGGGCGACCCGCATGGGGCGCCTTTCAGCAAGGTGCTCTTTCGAAGCAGCTGGCGACTCCAGGAGCCTGGTTGTGCTGGCTCAGGACACATTTCTATTAATAATGTCCTTGGGGAATGTGGGGCGTCGGGCAGCCAACTGCAGGGAACAGCCCAAGTGTGGACTCAGCATCTGCTCAGGAGCCTGCCCTCTTGCCGGAGGGGACCCATAGGACCCTGCCTGTGTATCTGTCCCAGGGCAAATGCCTTTGGAAAGTGGGAGTGTGGAAATTGGATGGACTTTGTACCATGAGGTCAGGGTGATTTCACAGCTGTTTTTGGTTCTACCGGGATTTTTCTTTTAAAGAATTCTGGGATGAAATAAACCTTGCATGCAGTAAATGGATGGTTCTGTGTGGCCCATATAGGCTTTTATTTTCACTTGTATTTCTCACCAATGGGCATAACAACCCCTTTTCGGCCCTTTCTGAAGCAAGCTTTAACAGGATGGCCGGCCTCGAGCTGTTCTCCTTGGGCAAGTTTTTGCCATGGGGCCGCTCTGGGAATTGTTTTCCCCAGGGCCACTGCCCTCCGAGTTCACAGCAGCACGGTTTCAATGTTGCTGTAAGGAACAGGGTTGCTGATCTTCTCTGGCCTGTTTTCCGGTTTCTTTAATGATGAATCCTGGTGGCCCCATGAGTCATTCCCTGCAGAGGATTGCCGAGGGCCTAGCAGCAGGGCTGTGCGCCTGGCCACCAGGCAGCTGCAGGATTGTGTGGCAGGTGCGGGGTGCTCCCCCACCCCAGACCCTGTACAGAGACCATGAGATAGGGCTTACAGGTGACAAAGTTCGGGGCAACGAGGCTACCACCCACCCCAACCAGCTCGTGCCCAGCCAGGCCGCACTCACCCAGGACGGCAAGGCCCTGACCTGGCTTTTCCTTGTTGCCTGGACATACTGTGCATTAACCACAGTGTCCTTCCCAGAGCTTTAATCCCCTCTCTGGTTTTAAATGGCTTTTATGTTTTAATGATAACTTTATTTACAAATGTCTGCTACAAAGGCAAGAAAAGGAAAGCATGCTCACAATCCCGTGATTTTAACGCAATCCAGTGCTCTCTGGGTGCGTTCCTGTCTGGGACGTCACAGCCGTCCTTGCCTCCTAGGCCTGTCATCCCTACTGCCAGCCCAGCATGGACTTGTCAACTTCTCTCATAGCAAAGCCATCCATAACCATCCAGGATTCTGTCCTTACCAGCCCCTAGCTGCAGGAGTCCCTGCATCTTTCCCTTCATTTACCAGTTTCCCAGGTTAGCCCGGCTACTATGGTGTCTTCCCTCAAGGTCAGCTGGGTTGCAGACCCTTCATTTTAACCTGTTCTTGTGTAGACTATAGTGAAGACCGTTTGCCTTGTTGTCTGGATTTGGCCCTTGGGCATGTGGAACGCTGGGAGCTGCCAGGCTAGGAATAGGGGTCCCCCTCACCACCGTGGGGGACTCTGGAAGTGGCCAGCCTGTCTTCAGTGGCTCAGTGGGAGCCACACATGACCACCGGCTGGGGCTCTGGCTTTGGTGGAGTTGGTAACACTACGCTTTCTTGCTGATTTCCTGCTGACAGAGAAGGCAGTTCTGCCCTCCTGGTCCATTCCCAGGGTTCTGGGGCACACTGGTGAGTGAGCCCAGGGAGGGAGTGGGGGACCTCAGCCCTGCCCCCCAGGTGGGTGGGCTTGAGCCAGACCTGGAGCCAGCTCTGGGCTGCAAATGTACTTCCCGATATTTGGGGGTTTCTGCTAGAGCTCAGACTGCAAGCTGGGTGTTCCTGCCTGATCTGGATTGTTCCAGACTAGCCTATCTTCCTCTCTGGGAAGGGAAGTGACCTTCACAGCAGGTAGCTCCTAGCACAATGGCCCCTTCCTGGTTCCAGGGGTTATCACACACCTATGCTGGAAAGGAAGGGGACCTGGGGGGCCTTCCTGACTCCCAGGCATCCTGGCCACCCACCCGCTTCCCTCCTGGGGGCAGATGGTCTTCCCCCCACACTCCTCAGGACCCGGGGGAGTGTCCTAGGCTCCCCATTGTTGCCACCACTAACCCTCCTCTGCAGGGCTCAGGCGGAGTTAGATTCCCTCCTTATCTGTTTCCTCTCACATGGTTACTCTCCCTGCCTGGCATTTCCCTCTCCTTCGCTTGTCTTCAGTCCAGCTTCCCACACAAGACCCCAGCTGTCTCTGAGATTCTCCTAAGCTCACCGGAGGCCAGCCCAGCGGAGTCACCTTCTACTTAAATCCTTTAAGGCAGGCGGGTTCCAGACGCCGGATGCCACTTCGGTAATCAGGCTTTGCTTCCGGAAAGGGTTCTGGACAAAAGACTTAGCCAGCCCCGCCTGACCTGCCGCACAGATGCATTTCTATACCTCACAGCGCCTGGGAGTCTGGCCCTCGCAGCCAGCCGCAGCCTGGTGGTACGAGAAAAATTCCAGGCCCTAGTTCTTGACCCACCACCTCGTTTAATTGGAGCTACAAACTATTCACAACACTCAAGCACAGGCCAGAGGGTAGGTGTGTGACCACTGGCCTGTGCTTGAGCTCACACGAGTCCACCCTCCCCAGTCTCTGTCCATCTCTGTCTCTCAGGTGTGGGGGGACCCGGTGGTGGTGGCGGAGGGTCAGCTTCAAAGCGCTGCAGCACTGGCCTCCAAGGACACCTGTCTTTCTGAGACCCCCCTTCTTTAGGGACAGCTTGGGGACAGGCATCCCTATGGAGAGGAAAGCTTCTCCCTCAAGTCACCCCTCGTTGGGGTGGCCCCAGCAGGAGGGCAGAGAGGAAGGAAGAAGGGACCTCGTTACCCCCAGTGACTTGCCTCTGCAATGCGGGTGCCCTGGCTAGGGAGGTGACACCCTGGCTGTGGCCTCCACCATAGCCTCTAGCTGCCCCCTTGCCCCCCCACGCACAGCTACACACACACTCTTCTCTGTGCGACCTTGGGGTGGCCTGCACACCTCACCCTACGCAGGCCCAGCCCGTCTCCTTCCTTGGGGTCCTCCTGCTCCCACCGACCCCTGTGGACTGAGGCCTCCCCTCCTGGACCCTCTCCTTCTTGGGCTTTCGGCCCTGGAAGGCCTTGGGGAAGCCAGTCCCAGGGGCTGGGCTTGCTTTGTCTGAGTTGGTTCCTGCTTCGCTCAGAGGCTGGTAGACAGGCCGGTGAGCCCAGCACGAGCAGGCCCGCTAACCCACTTTGTTGCCCCATATTCGTGTTACTCTCAGGAGTCTGTGGGGACTTACACTGGGCTCCAGCCTAATCACAGACCAGCCCTGTGGATGGCATGTCGCATCCTTGCCAGTGGGCCCAACATCTGCAGAAAACCAATTAAAGACATTTTTGGAAAACACTGAACGTCTGCCTTTGTTATTTAGGAACAAAACAGCCTTTTAAGAATCTGATGCTGTTTGAATCCGGTGCGGCCTATGTCTCGAGAGTCCAAGTAGCTGGGGCCAGGCCATTCCAAACACTTCCCAGGCCGTCCCTTTGCTCCGGCACGGCTGGCAGGCACCCCGCTCTCTCCTCTTCCCTAAGTTCGGAAGCAGGGGCTGTTTCTGTGATGCAGCATCTGTCGGGGCTCAGGGTGGTGTCGGACGTCGGCAGGGCTCGGTGCCTGGCAAGGTGCATCCAAGAGCCCCCTGCAGACCCGGTGTGTGCTTCTAAGTTTTGGCCCTGAGAGGGTACAGTTCGTTGAAAGTGTTGTCCCTTTTCAGGAGTTGGAAGCAAAAGAACTCGGGAACCACATCAGGCCTGCTTCAGGTGATCACACCAATTACGAACGTATCGTTCAGATGAGATAGTGATGTGTGACTCTATTATTTGTTTTCTCAGACTTCATTTTTCAGACTTGAGAATTGTTCCTGGTGTTAGTGCGCATGGTAATAACACACATTTTTTCCACATCTGTCCCCCAAACCTGCCATCTAGACCCGGGTTGTGGGGGCCCCTTCTTGGAACATGGAGCGCTGTGGAAGTCACAGCTGGAATCAGCCAGCCCCTGGGGGCAGGCCTGTGCGAGTCACCCCTGCGGCTGCATGTCTCCGCACGGGGGCTGCTGAGGCCGGCCTGGGCGCGACTGCCCAGCACGGCGGGCGTGGCTGGCGGCCTCAGGGGCAGCCCCCGGGCGACCCTCCGGTTTGGACACACGTCTCTCTAGCACGATGCTTCCAACTGAGATGGAGGGACTTGTTAGGACGTTGCTGTTGGGGGTTATCAGGGGCCAGTGGTGTGAGTCTGTGCAGCGGACCCCAGGTTCCAAGGCGGACCCACCGTTTGTGACGGAAGGATCGCCTTGGGTCTGCCCCGAGCGCTTGCCGCGGCTGCAGGCTCTGGGCCGCTCCGCGTCCACACCGTGCTTCTCCTGTGCCAGACGCACAGCGAAACACCTCACGAGCACACCATGATTTCGCGTGACTCTGGAGAGGCACCAAGATGCACTTAAACTTCCCTTTCCTAAACCAGGAACAAGCTTTGCAGTAGCGTTGGTCACAGCGCCGTAGGATGTGGTGGTGGGCCCTCATTCCAGGTGCTCGAGAAGCTGAGGCCTGGGAATTTACGTGGGGACTTGTGCAAGTTAGCTCTTCAGTGGGAGGATGCAGATGGAAACTCAGGTCCCTGGGCCCCAAGGTCAGCAGGTCAGCATGAAGCGGTTGACCTTCAGAGGTGAGAAGGGTCTACACTGCCTGCTCCTGGGTGACTCCCACATGGTTATGTTTCATCCTGACACTGGTTATGAAAAGGGCCCCAAGACCCCAGCTCTTCAGGGGGCTGTAGCTGCTCCCTGGGACCCCGCTGGCTCAGGCCCCTGTCCTTGTCGCCCCAGTGTGTGTTGGGCACCGGGGGATGGTCCTGGGGGCTGTGGGGGAGTGCGCAGCTGCAGGCCTCAGCTTTCAGCCCTGCCACTGGGTGATGATGCCCAGGATTTTGTCCCACAGGAATTCCTAACAACAAACATGCACTTTAGTGTCTGAGGAAGGAAGAGGAACACCGCGGCCTTGTGGGGTGTTTCTGGGGCCTGCCCCCCTTGCAGGGCTGGCCCGGAGGTGCTCTGGGCTCGACAGGGGCTGGGGAGCTGCCCAGCAAGGGCAGGGGTGCCGTGTTTCCTTCTGGCTTGTGGAATGCTTAAGCAGGCACCGGGTTTGGAGACTTAGGAGATGAATTTGGGAGAAGGAAAGGAAAGAAGGATTTAGTGTGAACCATGCTTAGAGAAACATGCATAGACTGCGTGATGTTGGCCTTGGGGATTGAGCCTCTCCACGCAGGCCGAGGGGCCTGAGCTTGCCCGCTGATAGCAGGGAATCTCTCTGAGAGCCATCGTATAAACAGTGAGACCTTGGTCGTGAGTTCCTCCAGTAAGGGCAAAAGCCGGAAAGAAAAAGCCTCAGTAAGAGCAATTCAAGTTGTCGTGACTTTGACAAGTTTTCCCTTAGAGGTCAAGTTTGCTAGCAAGACAACACGAAGGTCAAAGGATTAGTCAGTTTTTCTGACCCTTTCTTATGGAAAACGCCTTATATTTGTATCATGTAAATAAGCAAAGTTATTGTGACATACAAGCTTTGTTAAATAGTTTAAAGATTTTTGGAAGCAAAATTTCAGGCCGTTATTTATTAAAGGAAGTAATACATTCTTTTTTTTTTTTTTTAAAGATTTTATTTATTTATTTGCTAGAGAGAGAGAGAGTACAAGCAGGGGGAGGGGCAGAGGCAGAGGGAGAAGCAGACTCCCTGCTGAGCAGGGAGCCCGATGTGGGACTCGATCCCAGGACCCTGGGATCATGACCCGAGCTGAAGGCAGCCGCTTAACCGACTGAGCCACCCAGGCGTCCCGGAAGTAATACATTCTTAATTTACTGAAAGATCGTGGCGCTGTTCTACTGTAATGTTTAAGTGCTGTTACATTGGGCAAATCCAGATAGAAGTCCTAGATGAGAGTCACGCTCAGCTGATGCGGACCTGTCTCTGCCGTGCTGGCCGTGAGCGTCCTGTAAGTCCCCGGATGCGTCAGAGGGCAGGAATCTCGGACATTGGTGTGCACGGTGAGCCGCAGCATCACTGCTAAAAGCTGTCTCGGTTCCCCTGCTTCACCGCGTCCCTGCAAGGACCTCACTTGCCTCTGAGGGGCTCAAAGAGTTAAAGGAGATTTGGACATGAAGGTATTTATGAGCTGTCAGTTGCCAAGTTCTAGAATTTTCCCAACAGCACGTGGTCCCATTCAGAAGCTACATCAGGGTTGACTGTGCTCAGTCCACACTCTGAGCCCAGGTAATGCTTCTGTCTTGATAAATGTACATGTTGACCGACTAGGCTTGTGTGGTTTTTGCCCATTTTTGGAAGGCAGATCTGCTCTCAGACTGTTGAGTCAGGTAGAGGGACCACCACAAACCCCACCAAGCCTCAGAAGAAGCCCAGGGGAAGAAGTGCACAGGATGGCCCTTGGAGGGGATTCTGGAGCTATGGGCTGGGCAGGCTGCTGGGCGAGTGAGCTTGCCCAGGTCACCAGTGCTTCTGGAGCTGGAATTCCAGAATGGACTGTCCTGAGATAGGGGAGGAGGTGGGTGGCAGGTCGACAGCCCACAGGTGACTGCCCCGTGGGGAGGGTGGGCAGCTCCATGCTGTTCTTGACTTTTACCCTGAGGGGAGCCCTGGGGGCACAGACCCTGCCAGTCAGAGTGGGGTCCCAGGGGTCATGCAGGGCAGGGGCTGATGGGAGGTTCTGCCCACAAATGGTAATTCTCAAGGATTTCACCAGCCACCTATTGTCCTTTTCTGCAGTTCCCTTCTTAGTGAAGGGACAATCTGGGTGACAACATAATTAAGGAGCAGAGACAGGGGAGGTCCTCTCATGGAAACACTGTCCTGTGGTTTCAGCTCACGTTAGACGAAAGTGGACGGAGCCTGTCCTTGGGCATAGGTTCCCGTGTTTATAAACCCTCAGGGAACAGAAGCATGGGAGAATGGTGTCTGACAGGAAGGCTGGGTTTGTTGGAGGCCTCCACTCTGTTTACACGGGGATGAGCTCTAGCAGGTGGGCTCTCGGCCAAGACAGCGTGCTGAGCCTCCTGGAACCAGGCACTCTCCCGTAGATGGGGTGTGAGCTCCACACAGGGCTGCTTCGCTCATGGACGACCCTTGCCAATAGTGGTGACAACTCAGTTGAGTCTCACATGCACCACGGCTCATCGCGCCCCGGGGGGGGTGGGCCCTTGGTATGAACGGCAGAAGGAAAGCTGGGCAAATGGCAGTTAATCTAAGGATCTAAGCTTAAAAAATACACTGGCAGTTTGGAAGCTTAAGGAACCATAGTACTGATACTTTCAAGTTTTGAAATAGACAAGCTAAGAGCACTGATTTAGATTTTTCTCCCAATGTGCTTATCTATGTTATAAGTAAAATTAAGAATCCAATACTTTGTCTAAGTCAGTGAAAATTGTAGGACTGTGTTTGCCTATTCATTCGTTCATCCATCCACTCTTCCATCTACCCACCCATCCATCCATCCATCCACTCTTCCATCTGTCCACCCATCCATCCATCCACTCTTCCACCCACCCACCCATCCATCCACTCTTCCATCCATCCAACCATCCATCCATCCACCCACCCACCCATCCATCCATCCACCCACCCATCCACCCACTCTTCCGTCCATCCACCCACCCATCCATCCACTCTTCTATCCACCCACCCATCCATCCATCCACCCACCCAACCACCCACTCTTCCATCTATCCACCCATCCATCCATCCACTCTTCCACCCACTCTTCCATCCATCCATCATCCATCCACCCATCCATCCATCCACTCTTCCACCCACCCACCCATCCATCCACTCTTCCATCCATCCAACCATCCATCCATCCACCCACTCTTCCATCCATCCATCCACCCACCCATCCACCCACTCTTCCATCCATCCATCCACCCACCCATCCATCCACTCTTCCATCCACCCACCCATCCATCCATCCACCCATTCACTCATTCTTCCATTCATTTATCATTCATTCACCTGTTTGGCAATGGCTCCTGAGGGCATTCAGGGAACAGTCAGCACCAGGCCAGGTACTGGGCAGATAGATGTTGTCCTTCCCCTCTGGGAGCTTCAGCTCACAGTTTAGCAGCCTGCAGTTTAGCTCACTCCCTTCTATCTTCAGCTGTTTAAGTAAAGCAGAAGCAAACCCCTGAGGAAAATGATTGCCAGGTGACAAATGGTCCCATTTCCAACCCCGGTGGTCCTGGCTATTCCCTACTCCTGACCCCACCCCAGTCCTCATGCAGCCCCATGCCAGGCCTTGCTCCTTATGTGGTCAAAAAGAAAGAGGGTAAGTTTGTAGGTCACTGATCCCTGGTTTTAAATCTGGTTGTCTGATCCCCATGGGGTAATGCTCATGAGAGTCAACCCAGCTCCTAAACCTCAGACCACGGTTTATGTGTGGCCAATTTGTGGTGCAGGTGGGGGCCAGCTCCTGTGTTTGGTGCCCTTCACTCATGGAGATTTCCATAGGTCCTCCTCTCTGGTCAGAACTTGGAAGGACAGTTGGAAATGTCTCTTTCTCTTGGGAGAAAGCATAGCGGTTATAGGTGTAGTTATCTCAGCTTTGTAGTTATTCAGGGTTAACCATCTCTGCCCTAGATTAGCAGCCAAATTAGCATCCTCCCCACCCCAAATAAATCTAGGGCACAAATTAGGATAAATTGTCACCAGGTTATGGCCCTGTGGTTTCAGAACCCACATTCCCGTAGGTGTGGTTAACTGAAGGGAGGTGCCCGTGTCTTTTCTCAGTGATGCTTTTCCACAACAATAGAACTCATTATTAAAACATATGACAAATAACTAGTAACAGTCATGGTTTTGAAAAATATAATAGAGCTTTCTGGAAAGCTGTGATAATGCCACCACTTACGACAACTGGGTACTCTGCCCACCGTTCCTCATTGTTTCCAGTCTGATTCTTGGTTTTCTGAGTGGACACATCATGCACCCATCCTAAATCTTTCCTTCAGAGCCAGAGCCGTTCCCTTTGTGACAAAGTCTGGGGCCTCTGTTGTCCCTCTAAACCCAGAAGATACCACTGTCTGCCTGCCCTCGGCTGCGGGGGCTTTGTCAGGGCGCCCCTCCTCGCCAGCCTTCCCTGTCTGGGCGTTACCCGTCGGTGACTGAAAGCCACACAAAGACATGAGGGTGGCGGGGTGCCCCCACCCTGGCCAGCGCTGGCCTCCATCACATCTGCCTCAGTGGCGTCCTCACAACTGTCACACGAGCTGAAATAACAAACTCGCTCTGACCAGAACTTTTCTTTTAAAGGAGTTGTGAGTCTTTTTAAACCACATCTTTACCAGAACATGACTTTCTGGAAACACATCTGAGGGCGTCTTTGCGAAGTGTCCCTGGCACCTCTGCCCGTGCTGTGGTAACCGGGGGGCTGGCCAGCCTGTGGGCAGCCCTGGGATCCCCTCTGCCTGTCACTGCAAAGGCAAGGCCAACCCTGGTCGGTGTGGTTCCAGTGACCACGTGCCGTCCAGAGCTCGTCCTGGCTTCCCGACCTCGGTCACACGCCACAGTGTGTTGTGAACGTCCATCTGCCCGTCTCTGATAACGGGCTCGTTTAACCGACTGTGCCGTGGTGGCGCGGGTCGGATGGAACAACCTACCCTCACAGATTCGTACCCATATGCAGCCGACACCCAGCAGCTGGTGAGGGCCGCTCCTGCATCGCTCGGTTCCATCAGGGGGTGCATCTTCGGCCAAGCTGCTCTGTGATGGACCCTGAGTGGGAGACGACAGTGGACCGGGGGGGCTGCTTTAATCAGCCTGTGGCCTGGCGTCTGTGGCTGGGGCCACGGACCCTGGGGACAGTCCCAGCTGCTCCCTGCTGTGGCCAACACGAGTGGTCCTAGTATTGGACGGCCAACATGGACGATGCAGACCTCTTAATTTGCGTTCATGGACAGAAGGACCCCAGCTTGCACCCTCCATACCTCATCCAACACCAATTTCTTTTACCAGTACAGTGGATGCAAATCAGTGCTCATGTGCTCATGGTCCCACGGAGGTCTGCACAGCTCTGGGAGGAGCCTGGCGTCCGCGAGGGTCTAGACGATTATACCCATGGCCATCCTCATCCTATGAGACGCTTTACGCGGCACCACCTAGGTCCCTTAAATGACATCACTGTTGCTGCTTCCAGAAGGTCTAATCATATCAGCGGTTTTGCAAACATCATTCTGCAGAGCCCGCGTCAGCCGCCTGGGCTCTGCCCTCCCACTTCCTCTCCTCATGCCATGGTCTTCGTGGCAGAGAGTGGCTTTCTGGGTGCTTCTCCTCTGCTGTTACTGGGCCAGCTGTGGAGAACCCCCCCCCTTCCTCAGACACCTGTCTCCCTGGTGTCTGTCTCTGCCTGCTGGGGAGGAAGGCGAGGTCCCACTGCCCAGCTGCGCCGGGGGCTGTTTGGGGAGCCTCGTACCGTGTCAGTAAACTCTTGCCCCTTCTTCTTCTTTTTCCGCAGGACTATTTTTATCCAAGATACTTAGGTAAGTGTACATCCCTGCTTCTGAAGTTGTCGTAAGAGAATAGAGGGGTATATGTGTCACGTGTCCGAGACAGCTGAGCCAGCTCATGACCCAGTTACTCCCGGAGGGGAGGCTGTAATCCCACAGTGGGTTTGGGACTACGCAGAGCATGCCGGTCAAAACACCGGTTTGTGTCTTTCACGCCACAGGATCCGTGTTAACCTCGATCCGGTGCCATTATTTGCAAACAGCTTCTCGGCTCTGACTCCAGGCTTAACTTATTGTTTGGGAATGTGATTGATTTAGTGGGTCTCAGACATTTTGGTCTCAGGGTCTCTGCACTTCCAAAATTACTGAAGACCCCAAAGAACTTTTGTTCATGGGGGCTACATATGTTGATATTTGCCATATTATTAATCAGAACTGAGAACAGTAAAAACTGTTTTTGTTTAATTTGAACAAGAAGGAGTGTATGAGCAGACACCCCTGGCCGCCGAGCAGGGATGTCACTGTGCGGATGGCCTCTGGAGAGCTCCCCTGTGCACTGGAGAGAAAGTAAAAGGACAAATGACAGCCCAGTCTAACCTGGACAATGAGAAAGAGCCCCTGATTTCTCTAAGAACTGCTCCTTTAATTAATACCATTTTAAGAAATTTTTGGATGCATATCACTTAATAATGAGATAAATCTATTCCAGGGTCTTCCTTTTTAATTTTGTAAAGTGCATTTTGGTAAATTTTCCATTGGCCTTATATCTCTTAGAGGTTCTTTCTCTGGGTCTATATCTGGCAACAAGCAAAGTGGACCCATAATTGGCCCTGAAAAGCCAGAAACCTGCCCGCTCCCAGGCTCCCTGTCGGCCTCCCAGGCCTGGCCCCTGGGTACTGGGGGTTTGCTTCCAGAGGCAAAGGGTGACCAGCTATCCCAGGAGTCCCCTCCAGGTTGCCCGGGCCCTCGTCCTCCTGGACATGGCATAGTACCAGGGACCCTACTGAAGGATGAGACGTGGCTCGACACTGTTGTGCACAAGTTCAAGTTTCCGGGCACTTTCCTCTGCTCCTATGTGCACACCTGGTTCATCAGATGGATGGTGCGTGTGTGGAACGCTCCGCAAAGCAGAATGATTTTCAGAGTAAGGGCAGTGTTTCCAAACGGGGGTCCACTTGAAATTGAAGTTTAACTCTCTGATCGTGGTCAGAAAACTCCCCGAATGTTATCAGTGATCCTTCAGTGCCATAGCAGAAGGAATCCCCGGGAGAGGCTGCAGACAGACCTTTGGACACAGAATTCTGCCTTTTTGGTGAAGGCATTTTCTTGCCTGCCAGTGTTAAAATGATCTGTAATAGGGGCGCCTGGGTGGCTCAGTCGTTAAGCGTCTGCCTTCGGCTCAGGTCATGGTCCCAGGGTCCTGGGATCGAGCCCCACATCGGGCTCCCTGCTCCGCGGGAAGCCTGCTTCTCCCTCTCCCACTCCCCCTGCTTGTGTTCCCTCTCTCACTGTGTCTCTCTCTGTCAAATAAATAAATATAATCTTCAAAAAAAAAATTTTTAAAAATGATCTGTAATAACTAAAACTGAACTGTGTTGTTGCTTCAGCACCCAGTAAACATGAATAATCTCCTTTTCCAGAGGTGTCTCAGAGATGACGTACCAGTTCTAAGGTCCGTCCTGTCTCCTGTGACAGGAATGACGTGCTTTCCGTCTCTCTCTTGCAGACTGCATTAGTAAATATGGATCTCCGTACACAAAGAGCCCAGATTTTGTTACATGCGTTCAAAGTAAGTTTGTCTCCTTCCTGTCTTCCTCCAAGTCCTGTGGGTTTGGGTAACTTCAGGCTTTGCTGTGGTTTTCAGGGGTCTTGAATGTTTCCGTCATCCTAAGAAGGTATAGCACCGGCCTGAGCTCTGCTCCTTTTCCGCTGAACTTTCTCTCTTAAGCAAGTAAGGTCTGATTTTTTAAATAGGCAAAAGCGCGTGCAGCGTGACATCTAACCCTTTCACAGGTGTGAGGAGCGGGTACGTCTCTGTGCCTCCCAGTCAAGCAGCTGGGCGCCCAGAATATTCTTAGACCTACTTAGGTGCACAGTCTCTTGGTTTTGCACACATGCTAGCCGAGTGTAGCTGTTCATCGGCCACCGCCGCGGGCAGGATGTCTTCCAGCTTGGCGCGTCCAGAGCCGAGCTGGCGTGGGTAACCAGAGTGCATTGCTGGACTTCAGGCTACTTCCAGTGTTTTATTATTGCAGACAAACCTCACACAGGTCAGAGTGTGTCTGCGGGGTGGGTTCCCAGCAGTAGGATTGCGGCCCCCAGCCCGCAGGCATCGTTCACTTGGACGCAGATCCGGCGGGGTGATTGGCCCCGTCGCCGTGTCTTTGCTAAGCTGATGTATGTTTTTACTTTTTGGTCTCTTTCAATATCAACGGTGAAGAATGAGGGCTGCTCTTTCTGTTTATGTTTTTCTCACTAATGAGTGAAGCTGAGCTTTACGTGTTCAGAACCTTGTGTTCTTTTCCTGCAAGTGATTTGCCTATTTTTCTCAATTTGTAGGAGCTCTTGATTCGCCATTTGTCCTAAAGGTAGCACAATTTTTCCTCAGCTCATCATGCATCTTTCTTAGTAGTAGTAATGTCACTTTAAACGATCATGCAGTAAAAGTGACTTTTTGCTTGTGGTTCTGTCACGTTTGAGCCAGGCATGGAAGAACGCTGCACCCACTGAGCTGGCACGGACTCTGGGCCTCGCTCGGGTCTGAGCGCCTCGCGAGGCGAGCTGCCGGGTCGCCCCAAGCCCCAGTGTCAGTACGTTCTCCGCAGGTGGGGGGCAGCCGGGCTCCGAGCGCACCACCCCTGCTGCAGAGCAGGGCTCTGGCTGCATTCCACGTGGGGCCTGCGCCCTCCGGGGACCCAAGAAGGCAGGGGAGGACCCAGAGCCGCTCACGGGGCCTGGCCTGCGTGGGTGGGTGATGCCACTGTGTCCGGACACCCACCTGTCCACGTGCTGGCCACAGGCCTTGTCTGACTGGCCAGGTCCAAGCCCTGGCCCAGAAGAGCAGAGGAAATGACTGATTTTACTCAGGAAGGGGAGGGGAAGGTGGCCCTGCCGTTCAGCTCCCGTTCCCCTCTGACCTCAGGGCAGCCTCACATAGCAGGTGCAGAGCAGACTGGCCTCTGTGATTTTGGGTAGAAGTGCCTGTTGACTCGGGGTGGCCAGAACCCATGCCCACGCATCATGGGCAACCTGGAGCAAGCCCCCTCCCTCAGTCTCCCGGGGTTCGACCTGTGACCTCGGCCTCCGTGGGGTCAACCTATGACCTCGGCCTCCCCGGGGACAACCTGTGACCTCGGCCTCTGTGGGGTCAACCTGTGACCTCGGCCTCCGTGGGGTCAACCCGTGACCTCAGCCTCCGTGGGGTCAACTTGTGACCTCAGCCTCCGTGGGGTCAACCCGTGACCTCGGCCTCCGTGGAGTCAACCCGTAACCTCGGCCTCCGTGGGGTCAACCCGTGACCTCGGCCTCCGTGGGGACAACCTGTGACCTTGGCCTTCGTGGGGTCAACCTGTGACCTCGGCCTTCGTGGGGTCAACCTGTGACCTTGGCCTCCCTGGGGACAACCTGTGACCTCGGCCTCCATGGGGTCAACTTGTGACCTCGGCCCCTCCAAGGGCCGAAGTGACCTCAATGGGGCTTTAGGCAGACATTAGGGGGTGGGGTTTTCGCAGTTTTAGCTTTGTGTCATTTCGGCTTTTTTTTTAGCAATTTTTTTTATTGTTGTCAATTTGCTAAACCAGTTTCTTCCTTTGAAATTATGTATCCAAATTGATTAGATAGTTTTAGTTCCTGGGTTTTAGACTGTGCTTTTCCAGAGATTATAAACAATTACCTGGTGCTTCATGCCTCCTGACCACGTGAGGATGTAAAATCATCGAGCTCTTGCTCAAAGGGAGGCTGCAACAATCCTGGGCCACGTCGTGCCCACGTGAGAGATCTTGTGGTGTTAGAGGGACTTGAATTATCCGAACAGCAACGATTTGCTCTGAATGGGCTTGAGGTTCTGTCCCGGTGGCGGGTGGCCAGGGTATGGAAGGAAGGGGTGTTCCTGAGCTGCCATTAGGAGGACAGATCTCCTGCCATCGCCATGCTGCGTGAGCTCCCAGCCGACCCGGACGCTGCCTCCCACGCCTGGCCTCTCCGTCCTGCCCCTGGGCCAGGCACGCTGTCCTCCATGGGTGCCCGTCAATTCTCCGAAGCCTGAGGCACCCCACAAATGCAGCACCATCCTTACTGGGGACGAGGCCCCGAGGCCTGCCGCTCAGGAAGGAGGCACGCCCTGCCCGCCCCCCACCCCCAGAGCCAAACCCCCAGGCTGCCCCGCAGAAGTTGGTCTCGGCCCCTGAATGCGGGGACCCTGAGGTTTCATTAGCGGGGTTTAGGCATTCTAGGCAAATTCCAAAGTTAACCAGCCCTCATGCCAAATGCACGGTTACGCACTTGTGAAATAACTAACTCTTTAACCAAATATGTCAAGTGGAGACACATACCATCCGCCTGCCCTCCCTCCCTCGGGGGCCCCTCCAGGCTCCTGCTGTGAGCAAGCTGGCCAGGACCCAGCACACGACCCCTCCTGCCCTCAGAGCCCTTCGGCGCTGGGCTTGACCTCACCCTCCCTGGCCCTTCTGCGCTCCAGAGAGTAACCCGCGGTGCAGCCAGTCCGGCGGCGTGGGGACCGCAGGGCTGACCTGCCAGGCCCCCGGGCAGCTGTGGGACGCGCTGTTCCCAGACCCCATTTCCTCATTCCTGCCAATTCCTACTTGCGTGCGGGTAGAAGGCATTTCCCTCGCCCTGCCAAAAACAACTGTGCAAGTGTCACAAAGCCCTTGGGGACGCTGTGTTTGGCCAACACTTGCCACAGCAGGAACCCGTTGACAGACGTGGTCCCAGTTGTTAAGATGCAGGCCAGTATGCAGATTCCCCGAGAAGTGGGACCCTCCCTGACAGGTCACAGACCTGCGTGGGACAAAAGGACGCAGCTCGGCGGAGTGTTGAGTCACGCTGCCAAGGGTGGACAGGAGACCTGGGGGGTCTGGGGATTGCAGGGCCGATGAGGCCCAGACGTGGCCCTGCTGGGAATTCACTGCCGAGGACCAGGACCAAGCCCTGTGGCAGAAATTCAGAGCCCAGTCCTGGCGTTAGGCTGGAAATGTCAGTCATTTTAAGAAAGAAGAGATGAATTGGTGGTGAGTGCCCACCTGGCCAGCCTCCCCGCAGGACGGACATAGGCCTGAGCTCTGGGCTCTCGGTGGCCCTGTTGGTTCGGGCAGAGAGAAAAGCTGGAACGCCGTCACGGAGCCAGACAAGCCCCTCCACCGCGGCCCACCGACTGCATGGTTGCGATGGGCCAGTCACTTTGTAAATATGACAGAAGTGTTTGTACCCGGCGGGGGTCCTATAGGACGCGCGGCCCTGGAGAGGCGGATGCGGGCTGAGAATGTCCTGTGGCTGGTTTGGGCCAGTCCCGGGTGTCACCTGCCCTCCACGGCCTGGCCGGCCCCTCGCCCGGGCCTGGGGATGGGTATCAGCCAGTCGGCCTAGGAGGCCACAGTCCGTTGGGCTGCTGGGGAAATGTCCTCGTGGCCCTCCAGTGACAACCACCCAGAGTAGCAGGATTTGCCACGATTGTCACTGCAGCTGAAGGGATCTCGAGGTGGCCGTAAGTGCTCGGGTGTCACCTTCCCCTTCGTGCTGGCCCTCGGTTTGGACGTTAGCCACGGACCCTGTGCTGTCCAGGGGCTGGACGAGGCACGTGTCCACACGGGCGGACAGGACAGAAACGGGAGCCCACGGAGCCACCTCGAGCTGTTTACTGTCCACACGGGCGTGACAGGAAGGGCGGCCACGGCTTGTCAAGCAACAAAGGCATGAGCAGACCCACACGGGCTGGGAGGGACAACGAGCAGGCTGATCTGGAGCCGGAAGTCTCGTGGGCCTGCTGTGTGAAGGGCACGGTGGGCGTGGCGGAGGCCGGTCTGTGCCGGAGGGCAGTGCGGGCAGACAGATGTCAGGCAGCTCCCTCGTTGAGATTTCCCGAGACCTGGTCGGGGGGTGAGCTTCGGAGACTCAGGGCTGGCCCTCTCCCTACGGCCTGCCTGCCGGCCGGCCTGGCATCCTCTGCCCCCGCGGCTTCGGGCTGAGCGGCTCCGGGACAGAGGAGTCCCTCCCTGCCTGCCCACCCGGCGCGGCCGTAGCCCAGCAGAGGCTTCTTGGAGCTCTGCTGTCCACCTCCAGCACCCTGGAACGTGCGGCTGCCCATGGGTGGGGCTCTGCCTCAGCTCTGAGGTCGGGGATGGTCCCTGGGAGCTGGAGCCTCAGCGGCCTATGCGAAGCTCTTCACACACCGAGCCCCTGGAAGGTGCTTCATGTGACAGTCTCAACCGCAGCCCCTAAAGCAGGTGGAAATTGTTCGGTGATTGATGCTCTGGGCCGGGTAGACTGCTGCCCGAGCAAGGGGGTCAGAGCAAACCGGCTGGCGCCCCTCTCTGGAAGGGCCAGGGCAGCCCCCCATCCAGTGACGGGTGTGGGGGTGCCCCTGCAGCGGCCAAGCCTGGCGGGGGAGGGTGTTGGCAAAGGTCGGTGGTGGGGTTTGAGTGGACAGGGTGCCCGGCCTGGGAAGGTGGGGGTGTGTTCCTCATGTGACCCCTCGGGTCAGCCCGGGGTCAGTGGGCTCCTTGTGAGGCCGGAGCGTATGGAGTCGGGCCAGGCCCAGCGCTCTCCTCCCCTGCCCCTGGCCCGATGGGCAGGTGGCCACTGCTTCTGAGCTGACCTGGATCTCTTGGACCCGGACGAGGGTCTGGCCAGCCTGTCCCAGGGCCGCCCTCCTGCCCAGAGGCGGGGTCTGTGCCGCCAGCCTGGGCCTGCCGCGGGCCCGCCCTGCGCTGCCCCCCCAGCTGACCCTTTTCTCCCTTCTTTTGTCTGTGCCGCCAGCCTGGGCCTGCCGCGGGCCCACCCCGAGCTGCCCCCCCAGCTGACCCTTTTCTCCTTCTTCTGACTCAGACCTGCCTGACCAGTGCTCCCCGAACCCCTGCGACAAGGAGGGGACCCAAATGTGCCAGGACCTCATGGGCAACTTCTACTGCCAGTGCAGGGCCGGCTGGGGCGGGCGGCGCTGTGACAGAGGTGAGAGGGCCCGCAGCCACGGGCCGGGTGGCGGGACTCTTGGGGGAGGGGCTGTGGCCGGTCCCTGTTTCCAGCCTGCCCTGCGCCCGGGGACACAGGGGGCTTGTTCCAGCTAAGGCAGGAACCCCAGGCTGTCCGGGGACCTGGCCACTCAGGGGCGGAGGGAGAGCAGGGGCAGGGATGCCCCCGGGGCCCCTCCAGCCCCCGAGAGCAGGAATATTCAGACAGTGTGGGAAGGCCCTGCTTCTGCCCCCAAGCGCTGGGTGCTGTCCAGTTTGAGAAGCATCGGCTGCTGGTGGTGGCCTGGAATGAAGGAAGGAGCCACCATTGGGCTGCCCCAGGGGGCTTGGTGTCTGGGGACGAGAGAGTTTCACGGCCAGCCTCCCCGTCTGCAATGGCGGGGGGAGGGGGGGGCGGGGATGCCCAGGACCTGGTTACCTCGGGTGGCCCCTTCACGGCGGTGCCGAGCCACCCCGGGCGGCAGGGGAGCTGCGCGTGTGGGGCTCGGCAGGCTGAGTCTGGCCAGATCCACCCTCTTCAGCCCCCGCCCTCTGCCCGTGCACACTGCGGGCACGGAGCTGGCCCCGAGGGCTGTCACCGCCCCCAGTGCTGCGGGGTCTCCCTCTGCCCTCCTGCCCACGGCGCAGACGCGTGCCCCCCGGGGGTCGTGTGTCGGCTCCGGGCACTCCCCAGTCTCTCTGTGTCCTGTGCCCAGATGTGAATGAGTGCGGCCAGCAGAACGGGGGCTGCAACCAAATATGCTTCAACAAGCCGGGCAGCTTCCACTGCGCCTGCTACAGCGGCTACGCCCTCTCCCCCGACGGCAGGACCTGCCGAGGTAACGCCCGGGCCACGAGCCCCTCCCTGCCTCCCTGTGCCCCCCGCCCCCCGCTCCTCCCCTTGTTGTTTGTGCGGTTGCCAAGTTGCCAGAGTCAGCCCAATGGCCAGATTGCTGAAGTTGGCAGTCCCGTGTGCTCCTCTGAGAGAGGCTCTGGGGGGGCGGGAAGAGGGTGGAGGGCAGCCTGCAGAGCACATGTCCGGGCATGTCAGCGGCCACGGGAGCTGCCCCAGCACCCGGCACAGGATGACTCACCGGGGTCTGAGGACCGGCCAGCCCAGCTGAGGAGACCTCCCTTGCTGCCCCAGGAAGGGGAAGCAGCTGCATGCCTCCGTGTGACCGGAGCCCAGGACGGAGCCCCGGAAGCCCAGACAGGGGCTGGGGTGGGAGCAGAGCCTTCCTCCGACCCGGGAGGCACGCCTGTCCACGCCCGCCCGGCTTGCTTCCCCAGCGCCCCGACACCCGCTTCCCTCCGGCAGAGGCCTGCTGTCCACTGAGCAAAGCAGAAGCAACTCAGCCCTCCCTCAGTCTGGGGGCCCTGTGGCCCCGCGCCCTGACCACCCCAGAAAGTCTGCAAAAGGGGGGCAGCCCACTTCACCGGGGGCTCTCGCCCTTGCCGCCCCCCCCCCCCCCCCCCCCCCGACCCAGACCTGCCGGCATCTGCTGCTGGCGTGTCCCTGAGAGCCTGGACCTCTCTTCAGTGCTGCCCGCCTACCTGGGGGCGGGACAAAGTGCTCGCGCGGTGGCCAGCGCCATAGGTGAACCTCTGAGTCGGACGGGACGAGGGGCCCCCTGCCCAGAGCTGCCGGCTGGCCCCGAGGCCAGAAGAAAGGGACGTCTGTGAGAGCGGCCAAGGGCGTCCCCATGTTGGGCCCAAGTACTGAACACATTCGCCCAGTGGCCTCCGGATCCCTGTTCTCTGCAGCCCTCCCTTCGCGTGCGGGGTGCCCGTGCTGCCGGGAGCGTCCTCGGGGGTGGCTGATGGTGCCGAGTGCCACGCGGGAAGTCCTGCTCTAGCCTCCTCGGAAGCCCCTGAGAGGCAGAAGTCTACTTCCCACCCACTCCCCAAGTCTGTGGTGTGTGAGAGAGCCTGAGGGATGCCCTGCTTCCCAGCGCCCTTCCCCTCGGCGCCACGTGCAGGACAGGGCGGCGGGGTCCTGCACCTGCGGGTTCGGCGGCCGCTCTCCGTAGCATGACTGATTCATGATGAGCGTGATGGCAGGTGCCCACCTCCGCTGCCAGGTTTCAGGGCGTGCCTGCCGATACCAGCTCACGTACACCCTTCCTCTTGACCATCACCTGTTTCTCTGGGGACCCTGGACCCCAGACCCAGCCAAAAGAGGAGGCTGTGGGGAACGAGGAGCCTTGTCACTGTGGTACGGACTTCCCATCTTCTCCTCGGTCAGACCCTGAGATGCTGGGAAGGAGGGACTGGGGTCGCTGCACCCCACTTCTACAGCCCGCCAGCATCCTGAGACCAGGGGCTCGGGCCTCTCCATCGTCTCTCCTCGGCTGCAGGAAGGGATCTCCAAGCCGCGTGGCAGGGAGGTGGGCCGGGTGGGGCCTCTCCTGGGGGAGAGCCTATGAGGCCCCGGGGTGAGTGGGGCAACAGGGAGCAGGGCCTGTTTGGGGCCACGGGGCCACACAGGACTGGGTCTAGGCTCCCTGTGCCCGTGCCCGGTGCCAAGGCCACGCCCTGGGTGCTGCATCAGCTCTCCTGGTCACTGTGCTCTGCGGCGAACGGTCGGACCGCAGCAACTTAAGGGGCCAAGTGCTGGCAGGGTGCAGGGTGCAGGGGCCAAGAGCCCGGGGTCACGGGGCCCTCGGACAGAGCTCGGCCCCATGGGCCCCCAGCCCCACCCACCATGGCTCTGTGGCCGTGGCTGATGGCCAGTGTGGGAGAAGAAGCCAGGGTGGCGTGGGGCCGAGTGGGCACGTGGGGTCCAGAGCTTCGTGCACCGTTTCCTGTGGGGAGGGCACGGCCTGGGACGCCCTGATGTGCTGGAACAAGGCAAGGACAGGAGGCCCTCCCTGGTGCTGCCGCCGGCCATCCTGCAGGGCCCTGGGATTTGGGGAGACGCGGGCTCTCGGGCCCTCCCGCCACCACAAGCACTGCGGGGGCTTTGGTGAGCTTCTGTGCAGCGGCTGAGGCTGAGGGAGACCTGCTGCCGCGGCGGCGTCTCACGGGCTGGGTTTGGAGAGCTTCACGCTAACCAGGCATCCTTTGTGCGGGGCCTGTGTCCTGCAGCCCAAGTGTGAGCGCGGTGCCTCCCCAAGGGCGGTGTCCCCCCAGGTGTGGCCAGCGCCCGTCAGGAGCCAGCACCCACCTGCTGACGGGCGGAGGCTCCTGAGCTCCTGGACGTGGGGCTGGCTCAGCCTGGCTCTTGGGCTGAGACAGAGGCTCAGAGGCAGACGGACAGAGTGAACCCAGCGGCGTTCACACTGCCTCTGGGGGGCACCTGTTGCTGCCCTGGCTTTTTCCCACGGTCGGTGAGCGACCTGCTAGGGTTTTCGTGTTTGAGAGCCTGTGTTTGTTGGTAAGCTGCCCTCGTAAAGAGTTAGGGATCGTTGTGAGGCTCCGTGACACAGGGGTTATTCGCCGTCTGAGGAATCCGTGTTGTTTGAAGTCATAATTGCACTTTCTAGACACCCCTTCTGCCCTGGCGGAAATGGGTTTTTAACTGCAGAGGTTTTGGACTTGTTGTTTGCCAAGGTGGCAGAATGGATGGAGCCTCAGGAAGAGCCTCGATAATTGCTCATTACTGTGGTGTTTGATTTCCATCAGAGGGGCCTGGTGTGTGAATGGACCAATCGGCATGGGGCTCCAGGGACCAGGGCACCTCCATTCAGGAGGCCCCGGGGATTCCTCCTGCACCTTCCTGTGCCCGAGCACTCACCCCCTGCACAAGCACAGCCCTATCCACCAGTCTGAGGTGAACCTTGTCACCTGGGATCCCGGTCGGAAACGCCCCCCGCCCCCCACGCCTGAGCCTGGGGCTGCAGGGTCCAGTGGATGGAGCGAGGGGAGGAGGGCCTAGGCAGCCCAGGAGCTGAGCTGAGCGCCGCCCAAGGCTGTGGCTCACGCTGCAGCACCTCCCTGACCAGCCGTGGACTGGCCACTGGCGGAAACAGCCCTGGCCAAGTGCTCTGCTTTCTCCTGCAGATGTGGATGAGTGTGCAAATGGAGCTGCCTGTGGGGAGGCGCGCTGCAGGAACCTGCCAGGCTCCTATTCCTGCCTCTGTGACGCGGGTTACGCGTTCAGCTCCCAGGAGAAGATCTGCCAAGGTACCCCTCCACACACATGCACGCCGTATGCCACACTCACACCTGTGAACACGTGTGTGCTCGTGTGCACATCCATGCACACAGCACATGTACACATCACATGTGGCTAACACACATGTGTGTGCACACACTCACACCTGTGAACACGTGTGCTTGTGTGTGCATCCATGCACACACAGCACATGTACACGTCACACATGTGGCTAACACACATGCGTGTGAGCACACACCTGTGAACACGTGTGTGCTCATGTACGCATCCATGCACACATCACACGCGTGGGTGTGCACACACACCTGTGAACACATACAAGCTTGTGTATATGTGTGTGCACGCCCACGCATGTGCACACACATCACCCATGTGTGCATACCATACACATATGCATCCCCAGGTGCCTCTTCATGCAACAGGGCACCTTCTCCAAACTGCCGCGGACACAGTAAAGATTTGAGGAGGAGGGACCCCTGTGCCTCTGTGACAGATGAACCTCTAGCCAACCCTCAGGTCAACCTGCTGTGTTTGGGGACAGCTAATGAGCACTCCCTGTGTCCAGTGGGGAGCATAGAGAGGGCTTGTTTTCTTACCAGTCTTCCTGCCCTTCCCTTCCAAGGGGAAAGTGGGGTGGCCCCAGCCTGCACACCCTCCACACCCTCCTCCGTGTTCCCTGCAGGGTGTCCCTTGGGCCCCTGAAGCAGCCGCAGGGACACCTGCCAACGGCACCAGACCCTTCAGACCCTCAAGCCAAGAACTGCGTAGACGTGGTTTGTGCACTGACCTGGTAGCTTGTTCCTTCAGCTGGAGAAGAAGCAGAGGAAGAGACCACTGACCAGCCCTGCACGTGGCTCAGAGCTGGGGGAGCGTAGGGTGTGGCCTGGGGGTGGGTGCCTCCTGAGTCCCATGCTCCGGAGCTCATTTTCACGGTGAGCACACCATGGGCATGATCAGAGCGATGGCGTGGGCGCTGCCCATGGTGAAGTTTGCCCGTCTCCCTGTGGCAGATGTGGACGAGTGTGCGGACGGGCGCTGTGCGCAGACCTGCGTCAACTCCCCGGGGGGTTACACCTGCCACTGTGACGGGCGCGGAGGCCTCAAGCTGTCCCCGGACATGAACACCTGCGAGGTAGTGTCCTCGGGAAAACGGGGCCACCAGGAGACCTGGTGTCCCTGGGGCCGGTGGCGGTGCGGGACGGGATGTCTGTCCCGTGCATGACATCTCGAGGGCAGCTCCCCACCCACAAGTGACCCGGTGGCCTGCGCCCAGAGCACACACTGCCCTCCCTGTCCACGCGCTCGGGCTCCGGGACACGTGTGCAGTCAGTCTCCTGATTCGCCGGCCAGACCCCTGCTCGGCTCGCACCTGCCGGTCTCCGGGCTGTAACAGGCTCTGGGTTTCGGTCAGAGCCCGGCTGGCAGAGCGGCAGAGACGGGGCTCCGCTGCGTCCTGACAGACCCCCGTGACTGGGAGGGGCTGTCCCGGGGGCGCCCCGCCTGACACCCCTCGTTCCCATCGCACAGGATATTTTGCCCTGCGTGCCTTTCGATGTGGCCAAAAGCATGAAGTCCTTGTACCTGGGCCGCATGTTCAGCGGGACGCCCGTGATCAGACTGCGCTTCAAAAGGCTGCAGCCCACCAGGTGAGAGGCAGCTCACGCAGCGCAGAGCAAAGCACAGTGGACGGGAGCCCGAGGGACGGCCGGCCCGACGCTCCCGGGGACCGCAGACCCCCAGGCCATGCCCCGGGCAGCACCCCAGGGGTCCTGGCGGTCGGCCCAGTCCCTGCCCAGCCACAGCAGCATGGTTCCAGCTCTGGGCCTCCAGGTCAGCATGGGAGCCCGCCACTGCGGGGGCGCTGCTTCTGGCACCCAGAAAAGCGTCCCAGGCTGCCCGCACACCTGTTCTTCCCCGGCTGTCTGGGTCTCATGGGGCAGGAGGCCGTGAGCCGCCAGCCCGTGTGTCACCTGGTTGTTTCTTGTGCTGGCACTCAGGCTGGTCGCCGAATTCGACTTCAGGACCTTTGACCCCGAAGGCGTCCTCTTCTTTGCTGGAGGCCGTCAAGACAGCGCCTGGATCGTGCTGGGCCTGCGAGCCGGCCGGCTGGAACTACAGCTCCGTTACCACGGTGTCGGCCGCGTCACCAGCAGTGGGCCTGTCATCAACCACGGCATGTGGCAGACGGTGAGTGTGGCCACCACCGCCCCCCAGGCCGGCTGGGGTCGGGGGCTCCTGGGGGAGGGCCCTGGCATTTGCACACCCGGCAGTTAGTGGACACCACACAGGCCCCCTGCTCCCGGGAAGTTCACAGTTGATGGGTCAGGAGCTGCGGTCTCAGCGAGGCTGTTCCCCCGGGACACTGGGCTGTGTCCCGAAACGGTTCTGTTCCTCATAGCTGCCAAGAGCTGTGGGGGCTGCTGGTCACCCTGGAGCACACGGGAGGCCCCACCGCAGAAAACTGTCCGGTTCAGAATGTCCATGGCGCTGAGGCTGGGGCCCCTGGGCTGAGGTCTGGGCACGGCTCCCGTGTCCGTGTGTCTGCGCCATCCTGGGACCCGGCTCCTGGGGCCTGTGCCATTCGGGCAGAAACCCAGACACACTCACACGCGGGCGCATCCTTCTGGAGAGCGCCCTGCCCACCCCGGTCCTGACCTGTCGGTCCCGCTGAGACCACTGCCCTGACCTGCACCCCAATGCCCAGACCACAGCAGTCTGTGACACACAGGAACCTTCCAGAAGTTCAGAGGCCCCTGGTTGGAAGTGGGCTTTTAGAAGTAGGCACTTGAGAGAGAAAAGCATTCTTCTTCCCTTTGGAAGTTCAGATAAAATGGGAAATTCTGAATAAAAACAGCGTGGACGTTTGCTAATCTCCATCCTGTGGTCAGGCCCGCCGCCTTCTTTCCCGAGCTCCTGAAGCACAGGTGTTTCCAGAGCGGCGGGAGGGACACCGGCAGCAAAGCTCAGATAACACAGCAGAGCCGGAGGGTCGCGGCCGCCCTCGGGGTCGGGGGCAGGCGCTCCGCACGGGCAGCAGGAGGGCCCAGGGAGGGAGGGGGCTGGAGGCGGCGCCCAGGTGAGGAAGCTGGGGGCGCATGACCCAGTTGGTACAGCTGCCCACCCGAGGCAGGAGCTGGCCGCCCAGGGCGGGGTCAGCCCAGAGGCAGCCCCTCCGTCTCGCTCTCCTGACGCCGTCCCGCTCCCCCTCTTGACCACACTCTGACCCACGCACCTCCGTGTTTCCCACGTTAACCAAAAAGGAAATTGATGGACTTCTGGGGGCTAGGAGGACACACAGAGTGTAGAGAGATGGGTTTTTACTCCTCCTGCGTGGAAAGGAGGAAAGAATGCAAACTTGTGGAGTGAATCCACACGCCCAAGCAGCATCCCGTCTGTGCCCGGCACCTAATTCCCTGCTGGGATTCAGCAGCGTGCCCTCCTGCCCTCAGTGGGGTGCCGCCGTGCACAGGGGAAGTGAAGCGCCAAAGTGGGAGGCAGTGGTTCAGCCGGATTCCCGCTCCCTGGAAGCAGATCGTGGCGGGGCTTCGAGAGGCTCCTGAGGGGCCCGGAGGAGTGGCCCCCAGTGGCTCCCCGTGGAGGAGGCGTGAAAGGAGAAGCCAGGCTGGGGGGCCCGTCAGGGCCTGGAGGGAGGTTGCGTTGGCGCGGGGGACAGCGAGAGTGCAGGCGATGAGGTTGCTCCCTGCCCCGGGGTGATGGGGCGCTTTTGCAAGGTGCGCCCCCCTCACGGCCCTGGTCTTCTCCAGATCTCCGTGGAGGAGCTGCACCGGAATCTGGTCGTCAAGGTGAACAAGGACGCTGTCATGAAGATCGCGGTGGCCGGGGATCTGTTTCAGCTGGACAGAGGGCTGTACCACCTGAACCTTACCGTGGGAGGCATTCCCTTCAAGGAGAAGGACCTGGTGCAGCCTGTGAGTACTGTCCTGAGCCGCGGTGTGGGAGCCCAGGCTCCCGCAGAGGACAGGCGTGGCCGCGGGCTGCCGTGTTTCGCGCTCACCACGCTCAGGCAGCGGTTTCCCGGATGCACCATGTGTCCCTGTGAGACTCGCTTGAGTTTTCATCTGAAGCGATAATAAAAATGCCTGTTTTGCAGTGGAGATAAAACACAATATTATTCTTTACCAAAAGGAACGGTCAACTTTTTTGGACAATTCCCAAGAACATTTGGGTTGTTAACCCTGCCGGGATTTCCACAGGGGAGAAAGACTAACGGGGAGGTCAGTACTAGTCATCCCTCAAAGCCCTGCCCGGCCTCAGCCCTCACCCTCGTCAGGATCCCTCCGTCACCCAGCATGTGGACGGCCGGGGCCAGAATCCTCCACCCTGTGACGATGATTCCCACACAAATGGGAGAAGCAGGTCACGGGCACTTTGACGTTCCTCTGGTGGGAGGTGTTGGCCTGGTCCTCCCTGCAGGGGTGAGGACGATGTCTTATACAGCCTGGGGCATCAGACCCCATTCCAAGGGTCCCACGGTTGCTGTTTACACCTCCTCATTTTACAGACCAAGGCAAGGGTGACCCAATTTGCTCTAAACCGTGTAGCAAGTTCATGGTGCACTGGAATTAGCCGCTCAGCCCCCAGACTCATTTCCGGGGGTACCAGGCACCACGTGTACCCTCGTCCACGTCCTTCCAGTGGGCGGTCAGCGCTCTGCTTTGGGAGTGAGTGGGCAAACCCAATGCAGCCAGAAAAGGTGGGCATCCATACAGGGTGCACAACATCCTTACCTTGCTTGGGAAGAGGACCCACACGAGTGCAAGGACTCATTCTGTCCAGTGAGGAGCCCTTTCCAGAAATAAACAGTCTCCACAAGTAGGACTTGTCCATTTTGCAGTAGATTTGCACACGCCTGAGCCACGCATCCCATCCCTCTGACCAGGGTGGCACCAGCCACATGGCCTCCCGCTGTGGTGTCTGGGAGCCTGTGATGTGGCTACATGGTCCTGGGAAGCCACTGGGATTTCTCTGTCCTTCCAGATAAACCCCCGTCTGGACGGCTGTATGAGGAGCTGGAACTGGCTAAATGGTGAAGACACCACCATCCAAGAGACGGTGAAAGCAAACCCCAAGATGCAGTGCTTCTCTGTGACAGAGAAAGGGTCCTTCTACCCCGGGAGCGGGTTTGCCTTCTACAGCCTGGATTACAGTAAGTCTCAGCTCCGGCGTGGGCACGGCCGTGGTCGTGCTTCTACACAGTATGCAGGGCAAATAGACAAAGCAGAAACAGCTTCCTCGGACAGCAGTGTCCAGGATGAGCTGATGACCCCACGGCCTGGGGCTGCCGCTCGGGGTGGCTGCTCCCAGTCAGGGTTTCCAGTGAGCCGGCGAGGAAGAAATGGCCGATGGGAGCAGATGTCCACCTTGCCTGTGCTGGGACAGCTGGGGTGGGCAGGCAGGTGGGACGGAAGGGTCTGAGGGGATGCTTGCAGAACGTCCTCGGACAAGATGAGCTTAGGTTTGTCCGAGCTCTGCTTGCAGTCACCAGAGCTTGTGAGGAAACAGGGGCAGCATCCGGAGATGGCAGGTGGCTGCCTCTAGGACTCCAGGGGGCTCAGGTGTTGAAGGGAAGAACCAGAGGAGCAGGGGCGGTGGCCGGCCCTGCCGTGTTGCCAGGACCCCGGGGCTCTCGGCAGAGCTGGGTCCGGCCCCGCCAGCGTTGAGGGCACACAGGGGAAAGAAGCCAAACCTGCAGGAACAGCCCTTCTTGAAGCTCCCGTGACGTCCACGCACAGCCGAGGAGGTGGGGCGGGCGGTCGAGGGCCCCCCGCCCTGAGCCCACGCCCAGTGGACATCTGGCCGTCAGTGTAGCGAGAGGGGCTGCAGGGGGCCGGGGGCTGGCCGGAGGCCCTCCCACCTCTGGAACGCAGGGCCCATCCTTTCTTAGCACAAAACACAAGCCTCTTTCCTTTTATTACCAAATTCACTTTACGATTAAAAACTCATCACCCTAACATGCTGATCAAGGAGCAGTCACTTAAACACACACTTTACGTGGCACGAATTGATGTTCCGAATCACCAGGCTGTGGGAGCTCCCGGATGCTGGCGTGAACCCCGTGAACAGCGCGGGTCATGGCGACAGCTAAGCAGTTCTATTGTCTGACTCTGGGCTCCGTGGATTTTCCCTAATCCCTCCCTTAGTTAGCTTTAAAATTAACCCTGATTCTTGAGCACTCACACGCTGGAGCTCTTAATGGTCACTGTGCCTGGAGAGCGAGGACAGCCGTGTATGGGGCCCAGGGAAATGTGCGGGGTCTCTGGTGGGTTCACGGCCCAGGTCCCTGCCACACAGCCCACGTCCAGAGGCTGTCTGGCTGGTGGCCCTTAAGGCGCCTCTGCTCCCCGCCTCTGGCCAACACCCTGGTGCAGACAGGCTCCCAGGGGGCTGCGGCGGCTGCTCCCCAGGGCCATCCCAGGCTCTGCCCTGCCTCTGTCCACGTGGCGCTCGCAGCCCCTCTCTTCCCAAATGGCGAGCTGGTTGTGTTAAATTACAACCCACACCCCCTCTCCAAGAGGACAGGGGCCACACCCCCTGCCACAGCACCCCCCCACGCGTCCACTCCAGCACCTGTGGGCCCCCCGGCTCAGAGGACACGGGGCCTGCTCCTCCTTCCTTAGTGAGGCGGCCATCCCCTCAAGACCTGGGGTCACCACCCCTTTCTATTTTTGCTTTAATGGCCAAAACCATTCCTGTGCCATTAAAGGTATTTCCGAGAAAAGAACCACCCAGTACAATACACATGTTATTCCTTTGGTTTTCATGGTTATGCAGAAAATCTAGAACATCATCATAATATTTAATATAAAATCTCGCCTGTAAAGCACTTCATGACCTTTCCTCGAAGCATCATCCCCACTTCCTGTGCTGGGACACAGGCCTGGGCAGAATCCGCAGTGGCGTGTCCCCTTACGTGGAACACCACGGTCCGCGCACACTTCTGCAGCTGGCTTTGTCAGTCAGTTCTATGACAGCAAAGGCCAGAGGGTATTTAGAACTCTATGCATTTTTAATAAACCTCCAACGATACCATTTTGTAACTCAGAAGAGCCTCCTTGGGATGTCCCAGTCTGCACCCAGCAGCAGCTGGAGGTGGGCGACCTCACTCCCCCCACCCCAAGAGGCCCCCCAGCACAGCAAGGCCCCAGCATCGGAAGCACTTCCGACCACACCATGCGCCTGGTCCCGTCACGGGAAAACTCAGTGCCAGGACGACACTCCTCTCCTCTGATGGAAATAAAGGCAACACTTGGCCACAGGGAAGATCGCTGGTTTTTTTGGTTTTGTTTTTGGTTTTTTGGCTGCTTTTTCCAGTTCTGCGTGCACTCAATTCAGTGGACAATTATCAGGAACGGACCATAGCAGACCCCGCTTAGGGCCGGGAGACCCACCGATGGTTCGGGGTGCTCGCAGTCCAGTGGAACCCAGGTCGTGGTTCACCTCGGCGCCAGCCCACGTGCGGCAAGGGCGTCTGAGCTCCCACGGACGCAGCCCCTGCTCCGGCCTCACCCGCCCGAGCGGGCTCCTTCGTCGGGACGTTGACGGTCTCTGAGACAGAAGCACCCAGGCCGTGGGGCGGAGGGTGTCTTCGCGTGTTGCCGTCAGCAGACGATTCGAGTGTATGGAGGACGTGCATTGTATTTGCCCCCAGAGAACCACGGTCCAGCCCTTTCTACCAAAATGTTTTCTGGAACTGTCCGTGCGAGATCCAGAGGGATATCCTACATGTCTTCCACTCGGACGCTCGTGCGTCCTCTCACTCATACGTCACATACGTAGACACAGGCGCCCAAGTGAGGGGTAAAGTGGTGGCGTGAAGCCGTGGGGTCTGAGAAGGGCGCGTGGTGCTGCTTGCCTTCTAAGGTCTTCCAAGCATGTCCGACTTGGTCGAGCCACCTGAAGGGTGCAGGTGAGATGCCGTGGGCTTGAGGGCCGGGCGCTCCAGCGTGTCCTGCAGGAGAGGAAGGGGGGATGCCAGGGAGGGGCGCCCACGGCCCACGGGGCACATGGTGGGTCAGGCGCTGGCAGCCAGCGAGGACACAGCCACCCCCGGGGGCCCACGTGCTCCCCAGTGGCCGGCTCCCTGGGGACAGGTTGTCCCGTGGCCTCGGCAGCGAGGCGGGGCCGACGGCTGCCACCCCCACTCACCGCGGCCGGCCCCGCCTGGATCCCCTTCTGATGCGCGGCCCTCACCGCAGCTCGGACATCCGCGGACGTCAGCACGGAAGCAACCTGGCAGATAGAGGTCGTGGCTCGGATCCGCCCCGCCACCGACACGGGGGTGCTGCTGGCGCTGGTGGGCAGTGACCACGTGGTGGTCCTCTCCGTGGCCCTGGTTGACTACCACTCCACCAAGAAGCTCAAGAAGCAGGTACCCCTCGCTGCTACCCCAGGCCTCCCCTCCCGGGCGGGTCCCCACATTCTGCCTCGGGAGGCTGTCCCCACATCGCACGGCCCTCACGGGTCTGACAGCCGCAGGGCTGAGGACACTGCTGACCCGAGGTCGCCCAACAGCCTGGGGCAGAGCCGTGTGGGCCGTGGCCCGGGAGCAGTTATGCGGTGGGGCACCTTCCCACCAGACAGTCGGCCGACATAGCAGTTTAGAACAACGTGCATGGGTCGGTCACTCACCTCTGTGTCACACCACTTCACTGACCAGGGCAGACTTCTGGTTTCTCCCGCACACTCAGATGTGCCTGCCTGGACCGAGCCCCTGGGTGCTTCAGGCCTGCGTCCAGCCAGCCCTCACACCCAACCAGGTCGACCACCGCTGTGTGGGACCCCCTGTTTGCTCAGGGAACAGCCAAGGGGCAGAGGAAGGAGCTTTTATTCGCTCGCCTCTGTCCAAAGTGGGCGGACCTGGCTGAGCGGGAGGGTGCGTGCGCCCCTGGCCAGCCTGCCCCGCGGTCCAGCGCTAGGCTCCCCGGACTGGGAAGTAGCAGGCCCGCCGCAGAGCCCCCACCACCGAGCACTCGTCCACACACTGTCTGGACCTGCAGACAAACAGCTCGGGCACCCACAGGGCGCTGCCGACCCTCCCAGGGCGCGAAGAGTGAACGACGCTGGGCCAGCTGTGTGACCGTCCCCTGTTGTGTCTGTCCCCTGCTGTGTGTCCGTCCCCTGCTGTCGGACTGTGT
>NW_022589708.1:440899-449524 GCF_004348235.1 Phoca vitulina
GCTGTGTGTCCGTCCCCTGCTGTGTGTCCATCCCCTGCTGTGTGTCCGTCCCTGCTGTCAGACTGAGTGTCTGTCCCTTGTTGGGCTGTGTGTCTGTCCCCTGCTGTGTGTCCGTCCCCTGCTGTCGGACTGTGTGTCCATCCCCAGCTGTGTGTCTATCCCCTGCTGTGTGTCCATCCCCTGCTGTCAGGCTGTGTGTCCATTCCCCTGCTGTGTGTCCGTCCCCTACTGTCAGACTGTGTGTCCGTCCCCTGCTGTGTGTCCGTCCTCAGCTGTGTGTCCGTCCCCTGCTATGTCAGTCCCCTGCTGTCGGACTGTGTGTCTGTCCCCTGCTGTGTGTCCGTCCCCTGCTATTGGGCTGTGTGTCCATCCCCTGCTGTGTGTCTGTCCCCTGCCGTCGGACTGTGTGTCCGTTCCCTGCTGTGTGTCCATCCCCTGCTGTCGGGCTGTGTGTCCTTCCTATGCTGTCAGTGTTTCTGGCCCACGTTATCAGAGGTGAGTTCTGCCTGGGATGAACACCCAGTGCACGTGACCAGCTGTCTCCTGGGATGTTTGCCTTTCTGGTCCCGCACCTCTGGCCTCTCTGTTGTGGCTTATGTGGCATTTTCATGTGGAAGAAGTGGCCATGTCCTGTGTTCTGGATTACGGACACGCGGGCGGCACATGCGCTTAGATGGCTGGAGAGTACGGTGCCCCTGACGCCTGGCCTGGGAGGGTGTTGCTGCCCCGTCTGTCCTCTGTCCACCTTCCACACGTGGAAGGTGAGTCCCACACCAGAGCACCACAGAATGCAGAGCCTCGGCCGCAGGAGACCAGCGCCCCCACGGCGGGCTCGGGGGGGCAGGGAGACAGGACAGGAAGCCCTCGTGCTCAGGTGCGTGTCTCCCCACAGCTGGTCATCCTGGCCGTGGAGGGTGTCACCCTGGCCCTGATGGAGATCAAGGTCTGTGACGGCCAGGAGCACCGAGTGGCCGTCTCTGTGCGGAAGGATGAGGCCACCCTGGAGGTCGACGGCACCAAGGGCCAGAGCGAAGTGAGCGCCGCAGGGCTGCGGGAGCGCCTGGCCGTGCTCGCGAGGCACCTGCAGGGCTCTGTGCTCACCTTCGTGGGCGGCCTGCCAGGTAGGGCTCCCACGGCTGCACCTCGGGGTGGGGGCACCCGCGGTTCCGGCCGTCCCCAGCATGCTCACTCCAGACTGGGCCCGGGTGTTTCTGTGTAGGGTGAACTTTCATTTTAGCAGAAGAGAAAATGCGGGTGCGTTTCTTGGCTGGCATCTCGCTGCCTTAGGGTCTGTCAGTGCTGGCTTTGCAGTTCGGGGGGTGAGGCTGGGACCACGCTTACCGGGATGAGCCTCGGCCCGAGCCTGCTGTCCCTGCGTCCTCCAAGAGCGCCCACCTGAGCGTGCATCAGACAGAGGCTTGGCCGAGCCCGTGGGGCAGGCCTAGCAGCCGGGGGCCTCGCTGGAGTCCGGGCACCCTGCTCCCGATGCACAGCTTCTGAGCACAGAGTCACCTCCAGCCCCGTGCTACCCAGGAAGGGGCAGCCTACAGCCACCTCCTAGACTGGGCCCCCTGTCTGACCAGGTGCCGTGCGCTTGCCCGTGGCCCTGAGCGGTCAGGGCAAACAGTAGAGAGCCGCTGATGTAAGCCCCCATGGCTCCCCCCGGCCCCCACGGCTCAGTGCAGGTCTCCACTTGCCGCTTGGGCCGGGGTTCCTGTCTTGGCTAGCAGACACAAGCTCCATTTAGTTTCAACAAACAAACCTTTGAAGAGGATGGGCTGGGAGGCTGGGAGCCCTGCAGCATGAGTGACTCATTTGTGCCGAGAAGGAGATCAGGTTGATTTAACTGATTCGACTGTCTGCGTGCACTTCCTGGGGCCGGGCAGGTGTTCAGCGCTCGCCTGTGGGCGTGTGACTGAGCTTTCCGGGCAGAAAGGAGTCCGTGTTCCGGAGGAGAAAGGCCGGGGATGGAGACGGCCCTCGGGTGCCCGGGAGCACCGTGGTGGGGGACGAGGAGGATGGGCAGCCCGGCCTCCAGACAGCCGGCCGCCCGCCTGCTAAGATGGTGTTTGTTCTCTCCCCCCTGGCCCAGATGTGCCTGTGACCTCAGCGCCAGTCACGGCCTTCTTCCGAGGCTGTATGACACTGGAGGTCAACCAGAAGGCGCTGGACCTGGACGAGGCCGCCTACAAGCACAGTGACATCACGTCACACTCCTGCCCCCCGGTCGAGCAGGCCGCCCCCTAGGCTAGCAGGAGCAGGGAAGGCCTGCCACCCCCACCCGCCCGCGAGGCCAGCTCTGGACACTGCGCCCCGCAGGCTGAGTCTTCTCCAAGACTGTTCTTGCCTTGTAACATACGTGTATATAGTTGAGGGACTGATGTTAACCACCCAAAGCCACAGCCCGACCCCAGCGCGTCCCCCGTGTGGAGGCCAGGGGCTGCCACATGCCAGAGCAGACCCAGGAAAATAATTCTGTTATTTTTATTACCGAATGCTTCTTTCTGGCTTAAAAATATGGGAAATAAAATATTTACAGAACCCTTTTTAACTGTGCTGCAGCCTCCGCTCCTTGCTCGTTAGTGCCCAGCAGGGGCGTCAGGAGCCGGGCTCCTGAGTACCCGCCCAGCTCCACCCTCCCCTGCACCCCTACCCGGCTCCTGGCTCTGGGAGCCGCTGCCCTGCTCTCTGCGCTGTGGACACGACTCAGGCGGAGGCAGGGCCCCGGTCGCCCCTCCTGGCACAAGGCAGGTCAGCATGTGCTTCTTTCTCCCTGGACGAACCCATCTCGGTCTCCCATTTTCTCTGTATAAAACGGAAATCCCTGTTTCCTGTCTTCTGAGAAGCACATCTGGCTGGAACCCCTGGAATCAGCACACGCAGGTCCACCTGCGGCTCTGTGAGACAAGGTGGGCCAGACGAGCCTCTGGCCCCAGGAAGACCACCATATGGAAATGCATGTGGGGCCCTGGGCCCACCAGCACCCACAGAGGTCACGGAGGCCCGGGGCGGTGGTGGGGCAGACCAGTGTCGAGGTTGGAGCTCCAGCAGCACAGGTCCGTCTGCCTGATGTGATGGCCACAGGATGGCTGGCGGTCTCCGTCGCGGCGGGCGTCCATGCACAATGTGCCAGACAAGTTTCCAGCATCCACTGGGGATTGGGCTCGAAGACTGAAGGGCTCCTCCAAGACTGAGATTCTCCTTTTTTAGATACCAAACCCCAGAGAATGTTCTGGGGCTGTGGGACAGGTCTGGGCTATGTTTCCTTTCAGATGTTGCTCTGCGGATGGCCGCAAAGTGTCCCATAGCCCTGTCATTTCTCAGTAGGGTGTGATCTCTGCAAGCCGCATCAGCCCAGCATGGAGCAGTCTGGATTTCGGTGCCTGACAGCTGAACGTGAGTCTAGAAGTCACAACCTGACCCAGAGATGAGCATGTGCAGGAGGAAGGACAGAAACCTGAGGAGCACACCCACAGCTAAGGAATGAGCACACAGGAATCAAAGCAGGCCATGCAGCGAGGAGGAGGAGACACTCCCTTCCAGGTTTCTAGAAAGGAGGGCATGGCTTCGAGGACTGCACGAGGGGCCCTGCCTGGCTGGATTGGCAAGTGGAACGGCCCCAAATGTGCCCTGGTGGGAGCAGGTGAGCATCCCTCCTCAGCCGTGGCGGGCCTGCCCTTGAAGGGGTCTCCAGGATTCTAGAGGGGCTGGCCATCACAGACACCCACCAGGAGGGACCCCTCCCCGGGCCTGCTCACCTTGGAGATGACAGCAGGAGGTTGCAGATGCCGTGGCAAGGACACAGGAAGGCCCACAGGCTCTGGCAGGCCTGGCTACTGAGGCTGACCAGGGGTCCCCGGCACATTCACCGTCTCCTTGGCACTCCCGGGCCCGCCCACAGCCACCTGTGTGTCCGGACACCACCACCGCCTACCTGACTGTGTCCTTTCTATTGTTTTCCTAAACATCTGGCAGCATCTTGGTAGAAGTTTTGTTGACTCACGACTGGAGAAAACTAGTCTAAGAAGTTCTTCAGGTGGTTTTCCATGAGAAACCAGGTATGCAAGGAAGCTGTGTCCTTGGAGCTGTGGTCCTGCTCTGAACAACTATGTCCTCCTGAAACATCCATCTCCAGCCAAGGTCCTAGTGGAAGGGCCTCTACCCACGGCAGTGTGGGCTTTCCCACTCTCAGTCTGCAGCCAGGGCAGATGTATGTGTCTGCTTGTACCATCAGGGGACCCCAAACCCAGGCCCCCTCTGCTGGCTCTGGGATGGGCAGGCAGCCGGGTTGGAGCTGCAGGACACAGCCTCAGCTGTCCATGAGGGGGGTGAAAGCTCAGTTCCTGGGGGCTTTGGTGTTGACCAGGAGGACCAAGGTTTGGACGCTGTCTGCCCAATAAGCAGGAAGCCTCACCCTTACCCAGAGAGCCTCCAGCACCAGCTGAGCACAGCACTAAGAAGTGTGGGGAGTGAGGTCTGCCTGTGGCCTCCAGGAGAGCACCATGCCACCCACCAGCTGGCCTCACGAACATCAGGAGCCCAAAGCAGCTTTAGGGCCTGATCCATTTCTCAGCTTGTCACTGCACCATTCCCCATGGTGTTGTCTGGTTTCCCTCACTGTGGAGGCAGCTCTGGAATGTTCCTGTGGAATGTTCCCCTGGCCAGCACCAATCTCTCGAGAAGCCAGGACGGTCAGAGCCGAGAGCACACACACTGAGCTCCAGGACCCCGTAGACACACAAGAGAGGCCATGGCTCAGGGGCCTTCTGACCACCATGGGCTCATCTTCCGTCCAGGAAAGCTAGGCACAAATGTGTTTCCTGCTGTGGTTTCCTTAGACTTCCACTGGGCACCAGAGGTTATTCTAACTACTGCCAAGAAAAAGCTTATAGCCTGTAAAAAGCTGAATACAGCAGTACGTTCCCCAGCAGTGCCAGGCAGGTTGACACCCTTTCCACTATCCAACCATGCAGGGCTGGCTGTAGAGGACCCTGTGACAGATGAAGCTCCATGCCATCTGACTGTACGCCCTGGAGATGGGACTGGGGTGATTCTGACTGTGAGCCATGGAGATGGGGCTGGGTGATTCTGACTGTGAGCCATGGAGATGGGACTGGGGTGATTCTGACTGTGCGCCCTGGAGATGGGACCGGGGTGATTCTGACTGTGAGCCATGGAGATGGGGCTGCGGTGATTCTGACTGTGCACCCTGGAGATGGGGCTGGGGTGATTCTGATTGTGCGCCATGGAGATGGGGCTGGGGTGATTCTGACTGTGCACCCTGGAGATGGGGCTGGGGTGATTCTGACTGTGCACCCTGGAGATGGGGCTGGGGTGATTCTGACTGTGGGCCCTGGAGGTGGGGCTGGGGTGATTCTGACTGTGCACCCTGGAGATGGGGCTGGGGTGATTCTGACTGTGCACCCTGGAGATGCGCTGGGGTGATTCTGACTGTAGGCCCTGGAGGTGGGGCTGGGGTGATTCTGACTTTGTATCATGGAGGTGGGGCTGGGGTGATTCTGACTGTGCACCCTGGAGATGGGGCTGGGGTGATTCTGATTTTGTGCCATGGAGATGGGGCTGGGTGATTCTAACTTTGTATCATGGAGGTGGGGCTGGGGTGATTGTGACTGTTCGCTGTGTTGGAAGAGCTGGATGAACCTGATTCTGCCTCATGGAGGAGGTCAGTAGACCATTTGATTGTGTGCTCTGGAGATGGAGTGGGGATAGAATATGCCGTGTCACAGATTTATAGTCTAACTTGGTTTTTGCTTTTCAAGAGAAGAGCCACAATAATTTTGTGTGTTTGTTGTTCTTTGTGGGTTTTTTAAGGATAATATTGATAGAGAATACGTGTTTTATGAAAAGGGCTCTTCTGGGTCATTTAGTAGCATCCCTGCCATCTAGGAACTAGCGCCGGCAGTACCCGGGCCCCAACCCCCGCAGCATGCACAACAATCAAAAATGTCTCCAGACATTGCCAAATGTCCCCCAGGTTCAAAACCATCCCTGCTGAATGCCACTGCATTAAAGACAAGGGATATTTGACCTAACCTCACATGGCATAAGGTAGAGTGTACATTTAAATCTAAAAGTAGTCTATAAAGCACTAGAAGATCATGTGAAAGTATAGCTTGTGGGCCTGTGAATCCACCCTTCCTTCTCTTAGTAAAGCTCGTTGGCACACAGCCACACCCCTTACTGTTCTGTTGTCTACACCTGGATCAGCCCACGATGTCAGAGTTGAGTAGTTGCTACGCACTTACTGGCCCTCTCAACCAACAATACATACTCTCTGGCCTTTTACACACAGACTTTGCCGACCCTTGTGACAGAAGGGTGTTATCATGGGAGCGACTGGGTGGCTCAGTTGTTGAGCGTCTGCCTTCGGCTCAGGTCATGATCCCGGGGTCCTGGGATCGAGCCCCCCATCGGGCTCCCTGCTCCGCGGGAAGCCTGCTTCTCCCTCCCCCCCTCCCCCTGCTTGTGTTCCCTCTCTTGCTGTGTCTCTTTCTGTCAAATAAATAAAATCTTTAAAAAAAAAAAAAAGAAGAATATTATCATGACCTAAGGTAGAGAACTATTTCTTAAATAAAACACAAAGTGCTGGGCGCCTGGGTGGCTCAGTCGTTAAGCATCTGCTTTCAGTTCAGGTCGTGATCCCAGGGTCCTGGGATCGAGTCCCACACTGAGATCCCTGCTCAGCGGGAAGCCTGCTTCTCCCTCTCCCCCTGCTTGTGTTCCCTCTCTCGCTGTCTCTGTCTCTATCAAATAAATAAATAAAATCTTTAAAAGAAAAAAAACACAAAGTGTTCTGATGATGAAGGAAAAGATTTAAAGATTGAGTGACATTAAAATCAAGAACTTCAAGAACAGAGTTAGAAGACTGACTGTATCCAACTCCAAGACCTACTGCAAAGCTACCACAATCAATACAGACTGGTATTGCCAAAAGAATGGACAGATCAGTGGAGCAAACAGAGAGCCCAGAAACAGACCCACGTAAATGCAGTCACTGGTCCTTGACAAAGGAACAAAGGCAACACAACGGAGCTAAGATCGTCTCTTCTACAAATGGTGCTGGAGCAACTGGACATCCACATGCTGGAAAATGAACCCAGATACAGAACTTACCCCTTCACAAATAACGCCAAAAGTATCACATACCTAAAGGTAAAAGGCAAAACTATAAAACTCCGAGATAGGGCGTGAGGATGACTTGGTAGACACAGTACCAAAGGCATAATTCGTGCAGGACAGAATGGACAAGCTGGACTTCAGCAAAGTTAAAGCTTCTGCTCTGCACAAGGCAATGCGAAAAGAAGACAAGCCATAGACCAGGGGAGAGTATTTGCAAGACACATCTGACAAGGGACTGGTACCCAAAATATATGAAGAACTCTTAAAACCCAGCAACAAGAAAACAAACAACCCAAATAAAAATGGGCAAAAGACCTGAACAGACACCTCACCAAAGCAGGTGCACAGCTGGCTAATAAGCACATGACAGGGTGCTCCTCGGCATTGTCATTGGGGAACTCCAGATGGACATGACAGCGAGACACCGCTGCCCACGTACTAGAGCGGCCATGACCCGGATCACCCACAGTGCCCAGTGCTGGCAGGTGAGAGCTGGTACGGCCGCCTGGAGGAGTCTGGTAGTTTCTCACAAAGCCAAACACACTCTTAGCATCCGACCCAGCAATCACACTCCTCGGTATTGATCCAAAGGAGGTGAAAACATATGCACACAAAATCCCGGGCTGGGGCAGAGGTGGGAGGGGCTGGCCTCTCGTCCTGGCCGGTCTCCTCTTATCTTCTTTGTCAGTAGCACCACCTCATACCTTTGCTTTAAGCATTCTTTCTGCATGTATATTAAATTTCATAATTAAATCACTTTAGGACACAAGAAAAGGGAATACATTTATAACTATTACCACCCGGGAAGCCACTAGATGAGTAAGGGCCTTGCCTCCTGGACATTTTCTTTTTCCTATAGGTCAGATAACCTTTCCCCTCAAGTTCATAGGGCATCTCTGCTCAGCTAGGGTCATTCTTCACGGTGATGATGATGGTCTTGTTCTTGTTCACTGTGCCATACTCTTGGTTCTGCTTTACACACATTAATATCATGGTATTCTGCTCCCTTTTCCTTGAGATACAAGTCACATACCATAATATTCACCCTTTAACAATATACAAATCAGTGGGTTTTATATTGTGCACGAAGTGCACGAAGGCTGTGCAACCGTCACCACCATCTGTTTCTAGAACATTTCCTTTCCACCAACAGGGAGCCCTGTACCCATTAGCAGCCTCCAGCCTGGGTCTGCTGAGTGCCAACCACAGTCAGTGATGGAGAAAGAGTAGCTCAGCCAAGGGAGGGGCTGAGGGAGAGGTCCCACCAAGACCCACTCAGCATGGTACCCATCAGAGCTGCCAGGCCAGGTCCCTTGAAGCATCTACACTCGGGCACAGACTGGCCAGCATCTGTCACTATAAAGGCAAAGGCTTTGGCAGAGATTTTTTCCCCTCAAGAAATGGTACCCAGAACACACTGCGGGCCAGGCACGCACAGGTACCACGTGCCAGGGGTGGGGAAGCTGTCCTGGGGACTGGGGGTCA
>NW_022589708.1:449534-462955 GCF_004348235.1 Phoca vitulina
GGTCACGTGCAGTGTGCAGTGTGGGGAGCTGTCCTGGGGACTGGGGGGGGTGCCTGGAGCCACCACCAGGCTGGGAGTTGAATTGTTCACATTCTTTGTGGCTGGGGCAAGGGATAAAGACATTCTTGTGGGCAAAAGCAAAATTGTTGGCCTGGGAGTTTAATATTTTTTTATCAGCTCTTGGGCTCCCAGGGCAGATAGAAGTGGCTTTGGGTGACGTTGGTGTGAACGATCTTGGGAAACACGGACACTACTGCGTGGCTCTGACCCCGGGTTGAGTGAGGAGGTCAAAAGCTGTCCTTATGTCTTGGCGCCCGGCTGCTTTCCGGGGCTGGTGGCGCGGTTCCAGCCGGCACAGGCTGATGTGCTGCTCAGCGGCTCTTCCAGGCGGGCCGGGTCCTGATGAGGAGGGAGCCCCAGCCTGGGAGCCCCAGCCCTGGCACTTCGCTCCCTGCAGGCCAGCGGTGCTTGGGGCGCACTCTGGAGGCCATGGAGCCGGCCTTCCTTCCCTGTCCAGGCCCCCACACGACGGTAAGCTCACGAAACGCATCCGACCCCTCGGATCGCCAGAACCTCCTGACTCGGCCAAACTGTGCTGGTTCCTAAGCTCCAGGCAGCTGAGGTGATTGCTGGGGGCCCCCAGGCGCATGAGCCGCACACCGAGGTGCCCGGGCCCCCGCTCCGGCGCGCCCTCCTCAGACGCCGAGCCCGCTGTAGGAGCCGCCGTGGCGCTCCCTGTTCCCAGCCCTGCGCCAGTAGGAGGCGTTTCCTCTGAAGGACACAGCGTGTTGTCTGCCGTGTGCAAACCCAGAGGGTGGGCACCCCCTCCGTCTGCAAGGAGGAAGTCATGCGCCGGCCAGGCTGGCCCGGTGTGACCCGGTCAGGGCTCCGGAGTCCAGACGTACCTCGCTCCCACCCTAGTAACTGAAGGCGGCTCGCGGACCAGAGGGCAGGCCTTCGGCTTCCTTGCCTTCTAGGGTCAGTTAGCCGGGTGCTCCCCTGACCCGCCGTGTGGCCTCTAGCCCAGGTACGGCCTCGTCGTGGGAGCCTGTGTGCTCACCCTCTGGAGAAAGCTTTCCGCGTGCTCAGGAGACGGGGCGGTGTTTCTGCGCCGCGCGGGGAGCGCTGTGCTAGACCAGCAGGGGGAGCAGGAGACCGCGTCTCCTTCCCAGTCTCTCTTACTGTTCTCCTCTCCCACTTCTCCCCACCCCTCCCCTCCCCACCTTCCCTCCCCTCCCCACCCCTGCTCATCTCTTTTCCCCAGTGAGCCCGGACTGTAATTTAGGACTCTGGCCTGTCACGCAGCCAGGATTTGATCACCGCCCAGGTGGGTGCGCACCTGCCGCACCAGGCGTGTCCTGGTCAGCGGCCATTGGTCTGCAGGAGGCAGAGCTGCACCCGGGCTCTGGCTGAAGGGCCTCAGGAGGCAGCCACCCCGGTGGTCACGTGGAGCAGAGAGATTGGGTCTTAGAGGTATCTGCTCTGCAGGCAAGGGGGGCCCCATATGGGGCTCCCTGTTTAGCAGATTGGACAGCCTCTAGAATAATCCACGAAAGATGGCAGCTGGTAGCCCAGACGCCTTGAATAGGAAGCATGTAGCCTCAGGCAGCAAGTCTTTTGGCAGGTGTGACGGCAGATTTGGAAAGAAAGCACACACAGACCTCAGTGAACGCACACGCCTTACAAGCAGCATTTGATATTTGAGCCAAAGCGTCTTTTCATCCCCATCAAGGGCATGCAGAGAGAGCACGGCATTGAGCATGGAACCCCTGAGCTTCATGGGGACACACTTATAAATATGTAAGCATACAACACATCTTAAAATATCCTCACACGGGGCCATATTCCCTTTGCAAAATAATAATAATGAGCTAATTAGGGAGATAGTAAGAAAGCAAATTTTGTTTAGTAAGTGATAACAGAATACGAGAGCAAGGAGGCTCCAGGTGGGAATTCTGGATCTATTTGGTGTCTGGCTTCCACTCTGGGCCAGGCAGCTGAGCCGAGGTGCTGCCTGGGGCCTCGGTCGCCTGGGGCTCTGTCCCCACCCCTGGTCTTGGCCTCTCTGCCCACAGAGGTGCCCAGGAGGGGAAAGAGGGCACAGACTTCAGGAACATTCCCCTCATGTCTCTAGGAGGTAGGCCACAGAAGCAGGGTTTGTAGAGGCTGCTTTGTTTTTTAAGAAACCAAAACTAAACTAATTTTCAGTTGACCCCCGTGCGTCATGGAGTGTAGGGGGGAGGCTTCTCCCCTGGGAGGAAGTGGGCTGGAGCACAGAGAGGTGGGGCGTTGGGAGGCTGTGCATCCTCGGACAGAGGGGGGTCCCCGGGAGTCGAGGCTGGGAAGCGGCCGCCACGCTGCAAGGGAACAGAAAGGTGTCCTCAGTCCGCGGAGGGGCCGGCCCCACACGCAGCCCCCATGGAGCACGACAGCATGCCAAGCACCACCAGCACCCCAGAAAGAGCCCTCGTGGGGCCCGGGCTCCCTCCACACCCAGGGCCCCCACCCAACCCAGGCTCCTGATCAGAGTATATCAGTGAGGCCAGAGGAGGGCCCCATGTGGTCCGAGGGGTCTCCTCTGCACGCACTCTGCAGCTGCACCCCTGCAGAGGTGCCCATTCTCGGAATTGCTGGCTTCCCAGCCGTGCACCCGCTGTGCATGCGTCTTGCCCCGAAGTACAAACATGTCCAAGGAAGAGGCTGCCCAGAGCATCGGGGGGGGGGGCCTCTGGGTTCACCCAGCACTTCCTATTTTCAGGAAAAACTAAGACATCAACATTTTCAATATAGCTCAATGGTTAATTTTATGTGTCCACTCGGCCAGGCCTTGGTGCCCACTGGATGTTGCTGTGAAAGTGTTTTCTAGATGCGATTGACATATTAATCCACCCAGTCATTTGAAGGTCTTAAGAGGAAAAGAGTGAGTTCCCAGGAAAGAGGGACTCTGCCTCTGGGTGACTGAGCCTGCAAGATCCGTTCTTCCCTGGTCTGCAGCCTGCGTCTGTCCCGCTTGGAGGTCCTGGGTTCTGTCTGTCTGTCTGTCTCTGTCACTGTCTGTCTCTCTGTCTCTGTCTCTCTGTCTCCGCCTCTCTGTCTTGTCTCTCTGTCTGTCTCTCTGTCTGTCTCTTTGTCTCTGTCTCTCTGTCTCTCAGTCTCTGTCTCTCTGTCTTGTCTCTCTGTCTGTCTCTCTGTCTCTGTCTCTCTGTCTCTCAGTCTCTGTCTCTCTGTCTTGTCTCTCTGTCTACATCTCTCTGTCTCTGTCTGTCTCTGTCTCTGTCTCTCAGTCTCTCTGTCACTGTCTCTCTGTCTGTCTCTCTGTCTTTCTGTCTGTCTCTCTGTCTACATCTCTCTGTCTCTCTGTCACTCTGTCTCTGTCTCTGTCTGTCTCTGTCTCTGTCTCTGTCTCTCTGTCTTGTCTCTCTGTCTACATCTTTCTGTCTCTCTGTCTCTCTGTCTCTGTCTCTCTGTCTTGTCTCTCTGTCTACATCTCTCTGTCTCTCTGTCACTCTGTCTCTGTCTCTGTCTGTCTCTGTCTCTGTCTCTCAGTCTCTCTGTCTCTCTTGAGCAATATCTGTCTCATCTATATATGCGCACACATCCTATGGGCTCTATTTCCCTGGGGAACCCTGACTAACACACATAGACTCAAGTAAAAGTGATTCTGAGAAGAAAAATGTTGGATATGGCCCATTTTTAAATCAATAAAATTTCCAGTTTTTCTCCACCTGCCAACAAACCTCTTAAAATTTTTCCCCTTAAGTTCTAATGGTTAAAAATGCCTACTTAAAAGCAATATTTAAATAATTAAAGCAGGAGGCCACCCCGGGCGCCCTTGGATGGTCTTGGCTCCGCATGTAATGACCGGTCCCATGCAGGGCAGTGGGGCAAGGGCCCTGGACCTGCTCCGGGCCCTGCCCCATGTGAGCTTGGCCAACCCAAAGCCGAATCCAGGCTCCAGGAAACCAGAAAGACGGCGAAGAGGTTGGAGAAGAGGTAGAAAATGTGGCCGAGGCCATGAAGGAGAGCGTCAGAGAGGAACCCGGCCCAGACTAGGCTTTGAGGGAGGCCAGACTCCATTTTACATTCGAATCCCAAAATACGGGTTTAATGAAGGTCGTAGCTTCAGACGCCAGTATCAGCCTTTGAGTCTCAATAGATTGAAGTATCCTATTGATTTAGGTCGAGTGGATCCTACTCAACCTATTGACTTAACTCAGCTGGTCAGTGGAAGAGGTGTGACCATCCAGCCACCTAAAAGGGATTATGGTGTCCAGCTGGTAGAGGAGGGTGCTGACACCTTTAAGGCAAAAGTTAATATTGAAGTGCAGTTGGCTTCAGAACTAGCCATTGCTGCAACTGAGAAAAATGGTGGTGTTGTTACTACGGCCTTCCATGACCCAAGAAGTCTAGAAATTCTGTGTAAACCCATTCCATTCTTTCTGCACAGACAACCCATTCCAAAACGAATGCTTCCGCCTGAAGCACTGGTACCGTATTATACTGATGCAAAGAATTGTGTTTACCTGGCCGATCCTGCCAAATTTCCTGAAGCAAGACTTGAACTTGCCAAGAAGTATGGCTATATTTTACCTGATATCACTAAAGATGAACTCTTCAAAATGCTTAGTACTTGAAAGGATCCAAGGCAGATTTTCTTTGGTCTTGCCCTGGATGGGTGGTGAATATGGCAGATAAGAAAATCCTCAAACCTACAGATGAAAATCTCCTCAAGTATCACAGCTCATGAATTCCCTTCCAAGAAAGCAGAGTTGTAAAAGAGTTCTGGAAGAAAACAGACATGCTTATTTCTCATCATCTTGTCTTGATTTATGATTCTCTAGATGTTGATGTTAATTTTCCATGTAGCCCTATATCCATTTTTATCTAAAATTGAAATAAAAAATGGAATAAGCAAGGGCTGCATAGGGGAACTGAATCTGTGCGGGTTTTTTCTCACTTAAAGAAACAGACTCCCTGGTTTTCTGCAAGAGGAAGATGGTAACTTTTAGGGTATTTCTTGTCCGTTTTCTCATAATCTTTTCGTCCAGGTCTTGTGTTATCATTGTTGCAAATCAGAATGAATGTGCAGGTGGAATGGAATTGACTTTTTTTTTAAGATATTTATTTATTAGAGAGAATGAGAGCAAAAGAGGTCACAGAGGCAGAGGGAGAAGCAGACTGGCCACTGAGCGGGGAGCCCGATGTGGGGCTCGGTCCCGGGACCCTGAGATCATGACCTGAGCTGAAGGCAGACGCTCAACCGACTGAGCCACCCAAGCATCCCTGGAATGGGATTGATTGCTAAGCCTGCTCAGTTAAGGTTAAAGCAGTTACTGATGGTGGCCCATCTTAATAGCCTCAGGAAGCTCTGCTATCCAGTGTCAGGGTGGAAAGCCTTCAACTCTGGATTATTAAGATATGGGGTTTGAGCTTAAGGTTTAAACACAGTAAATAAGTAGTACAGTATTTACTAGAAAAACTGAAGCAAAAATTCCAAGTGAATTCATTTTCTCAACTCATCTGATAAGAGTAGACAGTAACAATTAAGCCATTAACCATTTTCTTGAAGAAGTGTTCTAATTCTAACTGATATTTTACTTATTTCATAGATATTGGAGACCTTTTTTTTTCAGTCATTTTAAATGATTTTTGAAAAATTGTTAAGTGATTATATAAGCCATAAAAACAACTGGTAATGTGAAAATTTAACTCAGTTAATGTAAAAGGTTCAGCGTTCAGCTTATTTAGCTTTGCAAAGATGTGTTGTACCTGAACCATACAAAAGCTCACTTTATCCTGCTGCAATTAAATCTCGAATAAGTCATGATAATTTTTCCACAGGAAAAATAAATTATTCCTGGCTGTTTATTTTTTAAAATAAAAAACTTAAAAGCCTAAATAAATAAATAATTAAATCAAACAGTCCCCTCTGTGAAATACAGTGTGTTTATGAGCTCTGATCTCCCAGTGGTGCTGTGGTCCCTTTGCTCTCCACCTGCCAGGTGTCCAGGGCCCCTGAGAGGCCAGTGCATCTGTTCTCTGGGGCTCCTCCTGGACCCCTCCCCACCAAGGAGGCCAGGGACCCCAGGGCCTTAGCATTCTGAAAGAGGAATTTCCTCATAAGCCATAGCTGAACCCAAGAATACTGCCCTACTCAGAGTTGTCAGCATGGGCTTCAGAATCCAATGGCTGGGGCTCTACCCACTTCTGTTTCTCCCTTCTGACCATGGGGAACAAACCAAACTTCTAGAGAACATTCTCTCTGGTCTGCTGGGAGCTCCCAGTCTTTACCATGCACGTGTCCACTAGCTCTCCACTGGAAACGAGCAGCTGAGAGACCATGGAGTAAACCACCATGAACCACAGACTAAACCACCACAGACCATGGGGTAAACCACCACAAACCACAGACTAAACCACCTTGAACCATGGACTAAACCACTACAGACCACAGAGTAAACCACCACAGACCATGGAGTAAACCACCATGAACCACAGACTAAACCACCACAGACCACAGAGTAAACCACCATGAACCACAGACTAAACCACCACAGACCACAGAGTAAACCACCACGAACCACAGACTAAACCACCACAGACCACAGACTAAACTACCATGAACCATGAACTAAACTACCACAAACCACAGACTAAACCACCACAGACCACAGACTAAACCACTTTGAACCATGGACTAAACCACCACAGACCACAGAGTAAACCACCACAGACCACAGAGTAAACCACCACAGACCATGGAGTAAACTATCACAGACCACAGAGTAAACCACCACAGACCACAGACGAAACCACCACAGACCATGGACTAAACCACCATGGACTATAGACTAAACCACCACGGACCGCAAAGAAAACTGCTGTGAATCATGAGGAAAACGTCTGGTGGACGGGGCCTCACTGGGACAGCTCTGCTCACACAGAGGCCCCATCAGGAAAGCAGACAAGACACTGCTTGGTTCTAGGATGCAGCCAAACCTCTGCTTCCATCTTTGTTCGCACACATCATGACGCCGAGCCCCTCCTGTGTGTCACGACCAGGTGACCACTAGGAGCAGGGAAGGTGGGTTCCCTTTAAGGTCTTTCAATGAACGGCTCAAAATAGCCCGCACCTGCTAGCCCCTCCCTGCTATTACGCGGCGGGTACTTTGCTGCCGTGACAGCGCTTCAGGCACTCCCTTTCCCTCTCTGTTGGTCATGGAATCAGAGCATCAGTTCCCCTCTCCCCCCAGGAGACACAGGGAGCCCCCCAGTCAGTCATCTCCTCGAAATCTGATTGTTGGTGTGTATGTCGTTATGACGCTGGTGATAGAGGCCGACGAGGCACAGGGAGGAAAGCCCAGGCTCCCCCCCGGGGGCACAGAAGGAGCATCTGTGTTCGGACAACGGCGGCTGAGGATGGAATGGGGCGGTCCAGCTCGCCCGCCCCGCGGCTGACACATGAAGGCCACTACCACGCCCCATGCCCTACAAGGGGCACATCTTCCGAGGAGACGCATCATGACCTGCAAGAGCAGGACGCCTGCCCGGCGCCGCCCGGAGCTTAGGACCCAGACTCAGAAGACCCCCCAGTAGCTGCCCGCCTCCAAGGACCGAGTCAGGCTGGTGCTTGGGGTGCACCCGGTCCTCACAGCCAAGCTTCTGCGAGGCATCAGATGGGAGCAGGCGCCCTGACAGGATTGAGGGCCCAGCGCTTGGGGGCACACCCCCCCCACCCCGGAGTGGAAGAGTGACAACTGGGCCAATCCAGCCTGCACTCAGGTCCGCGTTTCTGCACTGGGGTTTGTCCCCAAAGTTGGCCCACCAGCCACGGACCCAGCCTCCCTACAGCTGTGGGTCTCACACTCTGAGCTCCACAAACTAAAGGGATGAGAAACAGAGCAGAACCCTCAGGACACAGGCCACGGTCGAGGAACACGGTCCTCACTGTGGTGGGGACCAAGGGGGATGCCTGGAGGCAGACGTGGGTGATGCTCCAGGGAAGGTGGAGCTGCTGAGTGTCGCTGCCAGGGTGGCAGGGAGGGCTGTGCCCAGTGACGTGCGATGACCTGTCCTCAGGGGTGAGCGCTACGGGGCTTGTGGGCAAACACTCTCATTTCTTGACCCTTGGGGTCATTCCTCCCATGTCACAGAGGCAGAGAAGACACTCTTGAGCCAGGCCTCACCCTCTTGAGGACAGGGTGCTTGGGGGCGCCTCACACCCGTCGACCCCATGGGACCAGGACCTGGTGCCCACTCAGGACCTGCTGAGTGGCTACCTGGCCGACGCTTCCTGGGAAGGGGGAGGCGTCCCTTGCACAGCCTTGCGGAGACTTCGGGTAGACTTCTGGGTCGGGTACCCTCTGAGAATTCGAATGCCCCACCTACACCAGGTGGCTCAGCCACTAGGCTCATTTTCAAGGTGAGTGGAGACAGCACCAGACCGGGAGGCCTGTGCCCACTCAGCTCACGCCCAGCCGGCCCTCCCCTGGCTGGCTGCAGGTGACAGCCTTCCTTCGCATGCTGTGCCCCGTGTCCTGGGCTCCAGAGAGCCTCCCACACCTGCTCCCAGCCACTCGTGCTGCTGGACAGGGGAGGCCTCTCTGGACCTCACGGACACCTCACGGCAGCAGCCGGGCTGGTGTGTGGGCTCCTCCGAGCTGTATGTGGTGTTGTGCGGAGACAGAGAAGCCAAGCCCAGGACTGGAGGCAAGTACCACCCCGGGAACGAGGTCTCAGCCCCGCCAAACAGCCCCCTCCCCACAAGAGCCCCCAGGCCCGAGTGTCCTACTGGGTTTGCCCTATGAGGCGGCCACTGCTGTGGGTAAGGCTGGAGGGCAAGCTCCCACAGTTCCCCCTAAAGAACTGCTCACAGGCCCCAGGCGGCTGGCCGGGACTCTGAAGGGAACTTCTGCGGTACCCTGGCTTGGGTCAGAAAAGGCGCAAGGTCAGGACGACACCAAAGGCCAGGTCGCCAGGGCCACATGGAGCAAAGGAGACCAGAAATGTGGAGGGGCCTGGAGTCGTCTGCCAGGCTTCCCTCACACTGTCCCCAAGACCCTCGCCATGCCGGCTCTGGTAACTTGTAACTGAACTGGGTCCCCCATTCCCTCCACCTGAGCCCCCATTCGTGTCCCGTCTGACCAGGGCTGTCCTGGGCGACTGCCACCCACGGCGGGAGTGCACCGGCTCCCCTGGGTGACGCTGGGCCTACCTGGAGAGGCAGAGGGTGAGACGAGCAGGTGGGGAGGGTCGCGGGCGCCGGGCAGAAGCCCGCGTAGGCCAGGACCTGCTGGGCGGGGTTGTAGAGGATCTGAGGCGGAGCGGACGGGCCGTAGGCCAGCTGGGACGGGGGGACCTGTCGCGAGAATGGACACGCGTCGGCCGGCCACCTGGGCTGCAAGCCAACGGCCTGCGGAGCCCTGTCCTCCCGCCACCCTCCTTTGACGCCTCTCGGGCCAGAACTAAACCCCTCAAAGCAGGGCTTATTTTTGTTTTTTATTTTTCTCTTTGTCTCGGGACTCGCCACCGTGCCGGGTTAGGCCAGGATCTCTTTGGTGTTTTGTTTGAAAAAGCAAGAAAACTGCTGGTTCTGTGGTGACTGGGTGGCTCAGTAGGTTAAGCGTCCGTCTCTGGATTTTGGCTCAGGTCATGATCGCGGGGGTGTGGGATCGAGCCCCCCATCAGGCTCCACGCTCAGCAGGAGGTGTGCTTGGGATTGTCTCCCTCTGCCCCTCCCCCCAAAATAAATAAATAAGTCTTAAAACCCCACCACTGGTTCCTGCCCTCCAGGGGCGTCTGTTACGGGGTGTCTCTCAGCCGGGTGTGGCAGTAGGGGGTCTGATGCCCACGTGTGCTGTCCCAGACACCACAGCACAGGGCTGCGCCCCCTGGTCGCAGGGATTTCTGGAGAAGTGCACATAACACCAAAGCACCCAGCCTCTCTGGGCCCCGCTCTTGTGAGCTCACCAAGTGACTCCAGGACTTGGGCCTTCCGCCTGTCGCCCCCAGAGGGGGCTGTGGGCTGGAGCCCTCCCCAGAGGGAGGCTTGGGGGCTTCCAGACTGAGGTGCCTCCCTGCACGGACAGACCTGGATTCCCCCCCCACCGACACCACGGGGCAGGCCCTGCCACGTCGGGGAGGGGCCTCGGTAGCAGAGGGGGAGTATCTGAAAACTCGTGGCTGCCCACTGAAGGTAAGTGGAGGCAGGGTCCTGAGGGGTGGGGATGGGAGGGGACCAGCAGGGGGGCGGGCAGCAAAGGAAGCGGAGAACACACCCACATCTGCCCCCACCAGCACACCCTCGGAGGGAGGGGCTCTGCTAATGCACCTGTCACCTCCTGACCGCCCCCCCGCACCGGGCTGCCTCTGCATACCCCAAGAGCCAACTAAGGACTCTAAGAAAGAACGGGAACCTGGGGGCCCACAACTCGCCTGCCGTGTTCATGACCACACCCTGCCAAGCACCTACTGTGTGCGCTGGGCTGAGCTACAAGCTATCCTGGGGGACTAGAGCCATGCACACAGAGGGGCGTGCAGAGCATCTCAAGACCTGAGACCGGATTTGTGGGGGAGCATCCCTCAGGCTGTATCCCGCGGCCTGGGGGTTGGGCCATGCAGGGCTGGTGGCGGGGTGTTGTGGGCTGGAGAGGGCCCTGCTGGGCCTGACTTTGTGTTTGTGCCATTTTGGGGTTTGGAGGATGAGCAGGGTTGGGGTCTCCCATGAGGGAGCAAAACGTGTCGGCTTGGGCAGCCCCGCTCTGCTGGGGACGCTGGGAGCCCCGCCTGGCTCAGGCCTCTCCCTGCACCTGCCCATCTGGCCCTGACTCGCCCGGGGCCCAGCCGCATGCCTGAGGACTCGCCGCCCACATTTCTCGAGGTACCTTCCCCACACAGACTGGGTTAAACGCACTGCCACGTTCCCGAGGCCACGCCGCCCCCGGAGACCCTCCTGCAGACCCCAGTCCTCACACTCTGCCTCCCTGCGCCCTCCTCGGGGCAAGCATCTGGTGGCAGCCCTGGGGGCCTAAAGATAATCTTTAAATTATAAAATCCATTAAACTTACAAGACTACTCAGTAGGTGTAAAATTTTAAGGAATAACCTTCCTTCTTTCTTACAGTACCCCAGAGCTTTGACACGGCTCTGTGGCCTTTGCTGACTGGTGGCCCTTCTGGACGTCACTTCATTCTGAACCATCCAGCAATTTTACTGTGGACTTGGCTCCTAAAATTGGCCAATGACCAAAGTCTCCAGAGCACTCAGGAAGCGCCAGCCCGGACGCCAGTTTGGGTGTGGCCTGTGGGGGCCTGGTGTGCATGTGTGGTCACACTGGCCTTTCCCAACTCAAGTGGGTGCCGTGCGCTCTCCGGAGTCGGCGACCGGCTTCAGGAGGCGTTGTGTGTGCTGCGCAGGAAGTCTAGAACAAGCAGGTACAGGGAGAAGACAGGACAAGGGCGAGCTGCTCCCGGCGCAGACGTACAGAGAGAAGCGGGCGGAGGGCGCTGCCCGCGGGGAGGCTCAACGGGAGCCGCAGCTGGCAGCCCCCGCCTCTGCCGGGCGCCCAGCCCTAAAGCCCCCGTTCACGGGATCACCCCTAATTTGGGCAAATGTGGACTGAAGCCCTGGCTCCAAGACAGGAGGCTCAGGGGTTCCCTGTGCAGCGGGGGTAAGGGGGTGGGGTGAACAGACGGTGGGGAGCAGGTCGGTCGCTCCTCCCGCGTCTCCAGCGGTTTGGGGCAGCCCGCGCCTCAGAGGAACCGCTCGTGTGAACAGCCGGTGAAGGCTTGCCGTGTCGCTAACACCCTGCGGGCTGTCTTCACGAGCCTCTACTCCCCCATTTGTAGGTGAGGATAAGGAGGCCCACCCTGCCCACCCCAGCGGACGTGGGCCCCGAGCCCCGAGCCGTCTGGAGGGCCAGCACCCGGGCCCGACTCACCATGTCCTTGAAGGCCCCCAGGACAGCTGCCGTGAGGATGCCCAGGAGCACGCCCAGCACGTTCAGCACTGCCGAGGCCCAGAGCAGCCGATAGAGGTGAAGCACGTCCTGGCAGCCACGCACGCCCACGAACTCATAGTAGGTGAGCGGGGGCTCCGTGCTGCCCGAGGAGAGGCAACTGTCACCCACGACCGCAAGGGGGTGACAGGCCAGCCAGGCAGGGCGCAGCGTGCGGGCGCTCGAGCCCGTGCACCGAATCCGGCGAGCTGTGGTCTCTGCTGTGAAGACCCCGCGGGCCTTGTTGGTGTGGGGGAGGCCACCCCCCGGGAACCAGCCCAGATGCACCCTGGGGCCGTGGGGGCGAGGCTGTCCACAGGGCATCTGGAAATCCCTCTGGGGAAAGAGCCCAGGCCTCTGAGCAGGAAGGACCACCCAGGCCTGCTCCCCAAACCCAGACCCAGGCAGAAGGGTGATGACTGAGTCCCCTCAGAGCAAGCAGGACTCATGGCTGAGCCATGAACACGGGAGGGCGAGCCCCCTCATCCCGGCCTTCCCAACACGGGCCTGCGGGGCTCTGTGCACGGGGGTCGCGGCGGGGGGCCGGCAGCCGTGACGCACACGCATGCTGCTTCTCCCGTCTGGGCTTGGAAGTGGGATGGAGCTCTTGTTTGGGGGAGGCCCCACAGCGCTGTGAGGCTGCCCGCAGCCTGGGCAGGTCCTCTCAGCCCGTGTCAGAGAAGCCAGCCCTCCGCTGTCCACAGAGGACGGGAGAGGAGCATTCCAGAGCCGGCCAGGGCGCCGTGTTCTCAGCAGCCAGCCAGGCCAGGGGAAGGGAGCCCCGCCGCCGCCGCCCCAGCCAGGCCCCAGCCAACCCGGGAGACGTCCCTGAGAAACCGGACGCTCATATCCAGCTCACGGCTTCTACAGAGCCACGACGAGGGGCCGGAGGCCACGGCCTCCCCCATCCCGCACCCCCTCACCGAGCCTGGGTCTCTCCCCACACCCCTTCCTCACAGGGGAGGCGGCGGCGTGCGGGCCCAGGGCCGGGGCCGGGAGCAGGGGCCGCCCTCACCTCCAGCAGCTGTAGAGCTCACAACAGTAGCAGGTGCTGCTCTTCACCTTCAGCTGACACGGGCCGCTCGAGGGGTGGCAGGTGACCTGCACGCAGAGAGACCTTGTCCCAGTGGGCAGGGCTGCCACCCCGGGAGCCACGACCGGCCACAGCGCACAGGGCAGTCAGGCAGCTCCTCTTGCTGAGCCTTGTCTCCCAAACTGCCCTTGCCCCACCCATTCCAGGTGTAGTGGTTTTGCGGGGTGGCAGGGCTCTCCCTGCTGGAGGGCTTCAAGGGCCCTGCTTGGCCAAGCCAGGGGCTCCAGGCAGCCATTGTTCGGTGGACAAGGAGAAGGAGAGGGTTCCAGGCGCCGAGCCTGCAGGCAGGGACAGCTCCAGGAGGGGACAGGTGGGACAGCTCCCAGGAGGGGAC
>NW_022589708.1:462965-463032 GCF_004348235.1 Phoca vitulina
GGGGACAGGTGGGACAGCTCCCAGGAGGGGACAGGTGGGACAGCTCCCAGGAGGGGACAGGTGGGAC
>NW_022589708.1:463432-474994 GCF_004348235.1 Phoca vitulina
CCCCTCTCTCCATCCCTCCCTTCCTCCCTCCCTCCCTCCCTACAGCCATCCACCCACCAACCACTCAACATACATCCACCACCTATGGCCCTATTCAATTTTCCCTCCAAGTCTGTGCCCAGCATCCAGGGATCATCGCAGTGCCAGACTAGGAAAGTACCCAGGTTAGAACAGTGCCCGCCCCTAGGGGACACAGCAATAACAAGGAGTATTTATTTCTCCGTTAGTCATATTTCTCAGAGCACTCCCAGCTCTGACCTAAGAAGAGCATAGGAAACCACCCATGACCGCACCTTCCAGATGAAGCCCAGGGGACGGAGCTGAGCAGCCGCGTGGGTCTACCTTCCCTCAGGAGACGGGTGAGGATGGATGGAGGACAGACAACGGGGCTGTGCAGGGCCGGGGGCTGGGGGACTGGTGCCACCGCTGTGCAGGCGCCCTGGGGCCTCGCGGTGACCACCCCTGAGCCCTCGCCAGACACCCGCTGACTCCGCTCTGACCCTCCCTCCCTCGGGGGTGTCATCCCTACAAGGCCCTGTTCTAGCAGCTCCAGCTCAGCGTCCCACCCGGTCCCGGGCGCTGGTGGCACCGTGTGACAGATGGCAGCATCCTGCCGACGATGAGGTTCCCGTCCTGCTGGATCGGCGCCCTTCCTCACGCCGATAACCACGTGGCAACACCCTTTCTGACTTCGCAGCCTTCCTGGAAGGGTCCAGACGCACGGGTCACCCTGTCCTGGGCCGAGTCCAGCCCCACGGGAGCGCCGGCCACCTGGTCTGGGACATCTTGCCACTATTCTGCTCCAGTCTTCTGGCCAGTGTACCACATGCCAAGGGCGGGGCGGCCTGAACCACGACCTGTTCCCGCAACCCTAGCAGCGGCCCGAGACCAGGGCGCCGGCCTCTTCCTGCCTTTCCTCCCACGGCGGACAGTGGGCTCTGGTCTCTGTCCAGACACTAATCCCACCCCATCTGACCCTGATCACCTCCCAGTGGCTGGCCCTCCTCCTGTTGCCACCGCACGGCTGTCTGGCCGCCATACACGTGTTCTGGGGACACAGACATTCAGCCGGCTGGGCGCCACCTTCAATCAGACACAAAGAATTGGTGTAAGACTTGGACTTTTCAGTAAGTCCTCTTCCTAACACAAAAGCACTGGTGACTTGGTTTCATTTTCTGTCTGATCTTCAGTGTCCAATCAGGATGAAATAATTCTTACTAGTTTGAATTAAATAAAACTGTGACCTATGTGAGTCCCACCTATCACACAAACTTGGTTTTTGAATGTATGATGTCCTTAGAGATTGTGTTTCTCGGGGGATAACCCTCATCTCTGCAGGGGCTGGAGAGAGCCCAGAGTCTGGTCTAACCATTCTAGTCTAAGAATATGGGCAGTGGTGTGCAGAAAGACCATTGACACGGTTTTTATTTCTTAACCGTTCCACCTAGATTAACATTAAGACACCATACTTATTAATATCAGACTCTAAGTCACTAAAGCTCAGTTGAAACCCTGTGTGTCTCCTGCAGGGGTCAGCCCCCTATAGCCCTTGGGCCGCGTCTGGCCCACAGCTTGATTTTGTAAATAAAGTTTTATTGGCACAAAACTATGCTCATTTGTCCACATATGGTCTGTGGCTGCTTTTGTGTTGCGGCGGCGGCACTAAGTAGCCGTGACCAAGGCCACGTGGCCACAGGCCTAATGTGCTGACCCTGACCCTTTCCAGAGAGGTCCACTGCCCCTGGCCTGTTGCACAGGGGGAAGGCAGCTGTGAATGAGGAACCGGGGCCACCGGGAGGAAGAAGACACCGTGCCCCCACCGTCAGTGCGGTGTGTTGAGTCCCAGCCACGAAGCTGTTCTGCTAGCACAAGTCCGTCCTGACCCCATTATTTCCCGTGTCTCCTGTGATAAACCAGAACCACGAGTCCCGCAGACGATCCGCCAGAAGGCCCCGCTGGGTAGAAATCAGTGATTCCTGACAGATGTCCTGACGACCTTCCAAGTCCCAGGGACCGGCGTTCCGCTTCGCGAGGCACCTGCCAGTTTGGAACGAGGGAGTCCTAGCGGGCAACATTCGCGCCTCGCCTGCAAACCAGTCAACAGAACCCAGTCGTCCGAGAAAGGGGACAGGTGCCGAGGGAGCGCATGCCTTCCCTTGTTGCTCCCGCATGCAGCATGGAGGAGACCTCCCGCTTCAAAACAAGTGGTTTTGAAGGAAATTTCTCTGCGACGTGTCTGAGTGGGAGGAGAGACTAGCAAACACCCACGCACAGGGCAGACCTCAAGACCGGGGTTCCCAAGGCTGCCTGCCCGACCCAAGCCCCCTGGCATCTGCTGGGCAGGCAGGGCGAGGGCTGTCGGCAGCCGGGAGAGAGGAGCCTGGAGTGCAGACTGTGAGCGGCAAGCGTGCAAGCGACTGAAGGCCCGAGGCTGGGACTGACCCGGGAGGGGAGCCGACGCCCGGCGGGCACTGGTGCGGTCCTCGAGACCCAGCCACATTGTCACCGTTCCTAGGTGCTGTGGGCACAGGAAGGGGTGTCCACCCTGCAGGCCCAGTGGTCCGGAGGCCACCGGCCTGAGCTCTGCGGGCCTGGGTGCAGCTGGGCCTCAGCGCCGTGCCCGGCACCACATCCTGCATCCTGGGGCCTGTGTTCCCCACATCCTGGTGTCCCCACATTTTGTCTCCCAGTTGTTGGCATCTTAAAATCATAATTTTGGGAGGTGCTAAAAGCCGGTGACAAGTTTGTGGGAAAGAGCCTTTGGTCAATTGATTTTATCGTCTGTTGGACAATCACGCCCAGCCCCCGAGTCCGGTTGCCCACGTTCAACCTGGAAACTCAGCTCCTTCGGACCCACGTCCGTGTCTTCCCCGATGCACACGCCCTGTGCAGGGAGGACGGGCCAGCCCCACAGACAACGGCCACGTGCAGCCGGAGCAAAGCAGAAAACCAAGCCGAAGACTAAAGGAAAGTGCAAGGGTGTGAGGAGTGGGCCGTGCGGCGGGCTCAGCAAGCACCCTCGGTGTCTGGGGGAGCCTGAGCTCTCCGGAGGCAGCGATCCCCCCGGGGCTGGGCCAACTGCCCCTGCAGCACTCACTTCGAACCCCTGACCGGGGAGAGTGAAGCCGTGCACTTGGCCCTCGCATTTTAAAACTTTTATTTGGAAATAATTTCAAACTTACAGAAAAGTGGAAAGAATGGGTTACTATAAGGCAAACCCGGATTAGCCTAAGATTAACACTGGGTGCCGGCACTTTTTTTTTTTAAGATTTTATTTATTTTTTTGACAGAGAGAGAGCACAAGTAGGCAGAGAGGCAGGCAGAGGAAGAGAGAGAAGCAGGCTCCCCGCTGAGCAGGGAGCCCGACGTGGGGCTCGATCCCAGGACCCCGGGATCATGACCTGAGCCGAAGGCAGACGCTTAACTGAGCCACCCAGGCGCCCCTTGCACTTTTTAAAGACCTAAGAAGCATTCAAGTTTACGCAGGGCACGTTGGAGCCTCATGAAGTTCTGACGGCTTTGCCCTCTCAGGACAGAGAAGGGGCACCAGGTCGGGACCACTGTGGAAGGATGCACAGACAATGGGGCCAGGCCCCTGCTCCCCCCATTGATTCCACCCCCAGGGGGCGGGGCCTCATGCACAGTCCCTGAGCTGGGAACCCAGAGCACTCTCCCTCAGCTCCCTTCCAGACAAACAAGGAAAGTTGCATCAGGGCCCTGCACCTTGGCCCCCTCACCATGCTCCCCCAGCCCCTTCCTCTCCCAGGTCACCAGCCAGGCAGAACCTGGGGCCGAGTGAAGATGCCCATCTTCAAACACCATGTCACCACTTCTCAGGAAAACCCAGCTATTGCTGGCTCTGTAGTTAATAGAGGAAAAAAGATGGGTCTCGTGAAGCCTTCTGCCCAGACTCTGTCTGTGGGTTCCCAAAAGTCCACATCTCATTTCAACTAAAAGAACAGGGTCTGCCCAGGAAAGGGTGGTCTTCCTTGATTTGGCAGCCCCTAAAAGGCACACGTGACTCTAGGTCATCCTCAACCACACCCTGGGAGAGGAGCATCACCCCATTGCAAGTAGGAAACCGGCCCAAGCTCACAGTTTGCTCCTGCGCTTCTCGGACTGAAAAGCCTGCACCTTTTTATCCACCTCCCCCCACCTCCAGGGGCTTTGCTTGGCCCTGGGGACCCCGGGCAGCACCCCACTCTTGGTACCAATTTCTTAGTCCATGCGGGTTGCTGCCACAAAGATACCGTAAGTTGGGGTCAGTGAGCAACAGACATCGGCTCCTCATGGTCTGGCAGCTGGGAGTCCAAGGTCAGGGGGCGCCAGATCCAGCGTCTGGTGGGGACCCACCTCCGGGTTCAGGGACAGCGTGGGCTCGCCCACGAGGAGGAGGACATCCCTTCACAGAGGCCCCACCTCGTGACCTCCCGAAGCCTGCATCCAGTCACCGTCGCCTTGGGGACTAGGTTTCCACATGAGCATTTGTGGGGACAGAGCTCTCCGTGGGCGGCACAAGCCTGACGCCGTTGCTGAGCGGCGTGCTTGCTGGCGAGCTCGGAGGCCTCGGGGCAGCAGGAACGCGATGTCCGTCTGCTGCCCGCCCAGCGCGCCTCAGGCTGTAGACGTCTGTCGCGGCGTCTCAGGTCCTTTAGCAGGACAGGACACTGGGAAGGTCGACACGGCTCGCGCAGCGGACGGCAGAGGCCGAGCCGGCACCAGCCCCGCCGGCTCCTGTGTCCGGCATCCAAGGTCAAAGCAGCCATACATGACGGGCGTCTGGTTTCAGAGGAAATGTGGGCCAAGGGCAGGTCAGCTTGAAACAAGAGCCATTTCCTGACATTGTAGCAAAGCTTTTCTAAATATACAAAAAGGTTTAAAAACTATCCTACCTAATTTGACAATGGATGCCTGGTCGCCTTGACCGATTTTAGCAGACTTTAGTATTTTTATGCTCATCATCCTCATTGCTCTGATTTCTCTCTCACTTGGAACCTGCTTGTCGCAAACAAAACCAGCCAGCGCCCTGAGCCGTGGCCGCGGTTCCACAGTGAGCCCCTGGTGCGGCTCTGCCGTGAGGGACCCTGACGGACGCTTCACGCCGTGAGATCAACGGAGGTAAAGGGTCTCACAACCACAGCATCAGGAGAAAACTCTCTCAAGACACGAATTTGAACTAAGTGCTCGGGCAGAGGTTTCAGAGCTAAGATAGAGGAAAGTCACGTAGGAAGTTGAAAATTTGGATTCCGACTGAGATGCCGATGCTGGTGCGTGTCAGTGTGTACGTGTGCACGCGTGTGTGTGCACGCATGTGTGTGCCTGCGTGTCGGTACACACGCATGCACACGAGTGTGTGCGTGCATGTATGTGCATGTGTGCACGTGAGTGTGTTCACGTGCACATGAGTATGTGTGTATGTGAGTGTGCTTAGCGTGTGCGTGTGCATGCAGATGAGTGTGCGTGTGCGAGTATACGCATGTGAGTGTGCACAGATGTGCATGCACGTGAGTGTGTGTATGCCCCATATGCATGTGACACACACAAGTGCGTGAGTGTACTGCGTGTGCATGTGAATTGTATGCATGTGACTGTGTGTGTGTGCACGTGAGTGTCCTCCTGTCCGTGCATGTACACACTTGTGCATGGGTGTGCACTTGTGCAGCTCAGTTTTGCAGGGAATGAGGAAAAGCCAGAGAAGGACAAACAAGTGGAGAAAGGAACCAAGAAGGTCAGTGAGCTGAATTCTGCAAAATGAAATTTTGTTTTTGTAGATGTTTTTAAACCCCCACCAGCAATGGAGAACAAAATGTAGAAGGAACTCACTATGTGCCGAGCCGCAAACACGCCGTCCACAACGGCGCAGCAGAAGGCCGCCACCACACCGAAGCTGATGAACACGATGGCCGCGACCAGCTGGGGCAGAGGGTAGAGAAGTGAGTGGGCATTACGCGCTCCCAACAACCGTTCTTCAAGTACAAACCGTCCAAAGCCCCGCTTGCTACCCAGGCTCGCAGCCTCTCCCGCCCCCACCCCACCCCGACTCAGCAGACTCAGGCGGGCTGCGTTCTTGTTGGTTCTTCCACAGGGCAGACGGGGAGCTTCTGGCCCCTGGGTCCCCCGCGTGCCCCTCATGAATAAGCGGATTATTAAACGGTCTGCAATTTCTTGCTATTGCAAACTCTGCGACAAAGACCCTACATATGTTCTGTGTACAAATCTGGGTTTTCTGTGTGGGAATCTCAGCAGGACAGACCCTGGAGCCCAAAAGACCCCACACATTCAGACAGGACACATTTGGGTCTCTGCACCTTAGCATCAGAGAAGTGCCACATTGTCCCGTAGAGAGGCTTTGCCAGTTTTTACTCCAACTGTCTAGCAGCGCCCGTCTCCTTATACCCAAAAGACACTTCCTATTATTAATTGTTTAGATGCTGCCATCTGATGGGCAAAAAGGCTCATCAGTATTTCCAGTTGCATTTCTATTAAGAACCTTTCCTTGGATTTGTTGGACATTTCTTTAAATTTTTAAAACTTTTTTTGTGAAATAATTTTAAATGTACCAAAACAAGTAGCAAAAGTAGTACGGAGAATTCCCCTATGTCATCCGCTGAGGTTCCCCGAGTATTAACATCAGAACCACAGCCACAACCTCTAACCCGTAATCCCTCCAGCGGCAAGAACCCCACTCGCGTGACCCACAGCGTGTGTGTTTGTTCACTGGGTCCGGGACTCTGCATAAAGCGGCTCGGAACAGCAGGCTGTAAGCAGGACACGGTGTTTGTGAGCAGCTCTCTGGGTCTCCAGCCTTGGAAGTGTGCTCCAGACTGTTCTCCCAGGTTGTTCAGGTTGGTTTTCCACGTGTGCGAGCTGCTTCTGTCAGCAGCCAGGCTCACTGGCTGCTTTTCCGAGGGGCCCGCTCCCTCTCCATGCTTGTTAACCTGGACTACTTATTTGTTCAACAAAGCACAGGGAGCCGGTATGAAATGCCACCAGCTTGACACCCAGGGGCCAGAGTGGGGCGGGAGCGCCACTCCGACCCCGAGGAGCCGGGGAGGGGGCCGGCTCGCCCTGGACCCCAGCCCTGCCAGTGCCCAGTGGAAACTGTCCCCTGACTTCACAAGCAGGGGCTTTGCCCAAGTCCCTGGGGGTCTGTGAACTGGTGACTGTCTTGTCCTCAGTTTCCCCCTCTGGAGACAGAGGTGCTGGCCCTGACTCATTCTTGCATTGAATGGATGGTTCCAGAGCGCCTCCCTGGAGCCTGCCTCTCTGGGGCCACGGGCCCATGTGACAAAGCCGACAGAGGTCCTCGGCTCTTCCCCAGGGTCGGACACTCCTGACATTGGATGACGAATTGACTGAAAGAAAGTCTGAGGCCCCGGGGGGTGGGGTGCGTGTGTGGAAAGCACCGCCCGTTGTTCATCCAAACAACAAAGAACAATTATCCTGTGGCCCGTGGCAGCTCCCAAACCAACTGTTCTGCAAACAGCTCCGGCCCGTTGACTCCATCACAACCAGACTGTCCGCACGTGGGAGGGGAGCCCTGCCCAGCAGGCGCCCACGGGGGGCCGTGGCCCCAGGCGGCGCTGCCCGCCCAAGGCACTGACCATGGAGGTGGCCAAAGGCCAAAGCGCCTCCTTCATTCTGGTCGGGATGGAGAAGCCACATGGCTCCTTCCTTCTGCGCACAAGGAAAGGACAGGGATGGGGAGTCTCGGGAGCGTCATCTGCAGAAATTACACGGCACCAAACTTCCCTGCGTTTGTATCGCTGTTGTGAAAAAATGCATTAAAACATCTATAGAAGATCAGCCGGAGGTTTTCAAATTTCCTGCAAGGGAGGCCAGGCACCTCGTTTTCCAAAATAAATAAATAAATGAATGAAAAGCCTGCACCTAATTTGACTGCTGAGCCCTCGGGCTTCCCGCTCTGCCTGTTCTGCCCGCCCCAGATCGATGCGGCTTGTCCTCGCCTGGCTCAGGCCTTTCGGGAGGAAATGCTGAGCCCCTCCTACTGGCCCGAACCCCGAGGCAGTGCCGCCCCGTTTAGCGTCGGGCCCCATCACTGCCGCCTCCTCCTGTGATGTGAGGAGCCTCGCCGCCCACAAGGAAGGACCCTGTCTGTGATGGGGCCACGGCGTCCCCTGGGGCTAGTCCCCGGCCAGAGGGGCTGACAATGAACAGAATCACCTTCAAGCACAGGGTCCTCTCGCGCGTGTGTCCCTCCCAGTCCTGCAGCCGTGACATTGTCGTCCACGGGGGGGCCGGCCACCCTGCGATTTCAGGAGCTCAGGATGCAGCCCCACGCCCCTCCACCAGGCCTCCCAAGCAGCCCGTGATCTCGGGAAGGGGGGCAGACTCTCTGACACAAATCCAATGGGAGGGAGAGCCCACTCCTCCAGCGAACGCCCCCGAGCACGGTCTTTGTCCCAGACACCCTGCTCACACCGGCCCACGATGCTCTAGATCCACAGGCACCCTGGGCCTCACAGCCCACGGCATGAACTCTCTTTCCGTGGGGCCCTCCCCTCTTCTATGTCTGCCCCCCTCGTCCCCACCACCCCCTGGGCCACTTCTGATGTCCTCAAGGAGCTGGACTGTCCCCAGTGACGGCTCTCCTAGAGCCCGGTGGGGTCTGGGGCCAGCCTGGCACTGGGTCCTCCTCGGAAGTGGGTGTACCCCCGCCCTGTGAATTGTGCACCCACACTCCGGCTCAGGTGCTAGCCAAGACATCCGCCAAGCACTTGCCACTCACCTGAGAAGCTTCCAGAAGTGGCCCTGCCCCTGACCACTGACGGCCTGCTACATCTCTCACCATGAGTGTGCAAGCAGGGTGTTGTTAGGACCTGCTCCCCAGCGAGCTCCTCGTGCACAGATTCGATGGCCCCCCGGAGAGTGCCACACTCCACGTCCTGGCCACGCGACCAGCTCTGACCCAGTGGTGGCCATGAGGCCTCCCGGCTGCCCTCAGCACTCTCGATCTACAGACGTGCTCTGGTTTGGTCTTACACAAACTGCCCCATCACTTGAATGTTCTCATCAGCTTTCGACTGGCCCTGTGTTTCTGCCCACCACCCTTGAAAACACACTCAGGCCGCATGGGGACTGCCACACACACGCACTCGGCATGGAGGCCGTGAGCCCACGAGGACAGAGGTAACAGGCCTCACCACCCTGCCCGGGTCCCTCCTCCCGGGATGAAGGGAAGGGCACCTTCAGATCTCCACTGGGCTCACAGAGTTTACATTGCAGCAGGGAAGCCAGATTAAAAACCAAACACCAATAGATAAGGTCATGTTGATAACGCAGGAAAGAGAGAAAAAATTGGGTGCGAGCTTGTCCCCTGGTGGGAAGGTTGTCACCTGGTGGACAGGCCTCTCGTCCGGGGCACTAGACACCCCCAGTGACTCAGGGCCACCAAGGGGTCTTACCAGGCAAGGTGGTGCTCTCAGGAGGGTTTCAGAAGGCCGCCCTGGGGCTTGAGAGCCCTCTGGCTGCAGGGGGTGGACGGGAGCAGGTGGGAAGGGGGACAGTTAACTCCTGGGGACAATGACCCAGGCAAATGATGACCAGGTGGGAACTGGTGCAGAGCCCGGGGCTGGTCTGAGGGGGCACCTAGAGGGGACATGGGACAGGCAGAGTGGTCAGGCCACAGGGCTTGGGAGACACATTCGCACCGGCAGAGGGGGCATTAATCAGAAGGACCGGGTGGAGTGTGGCCCCCTGCACAGGTGGAGGGGCTCAGTCCACAACCCAGGGGCATCACGTGGACAAGGCAGGTGGGGACACGGTCTGCCAAGGAGAATGTCACTAGGCCCTCACCAGGGAGCCCGCGGGTGGTCCTGCCACCCCAAAGCAGGGGGCCAGGACTCTTGGGCCATCCCTCACCAGGTGTCCCTCGTCCCTGTGGACCATCTGCCCCCAGCTGTGATTGGGGTCCTCTGCCGGGGACACTGTGGGCCCTGAGCCTCGCCCTGGTGTGCGTCACTGTGCAGAACACCCTGCCTCCCCCATGACCCCAGGCTGGAGTCCGTGTGTCTTCCATCCACACTCCCGCCATCCCCACCTTCCTCTTCCCAACCACAAGGATGGGGCTAGAAATAATCACGGGTGGAAAAATGGAAAATCCACAAATATGTGGAAACCAAACATCACACCCATAAACAACCAGTGGGCCAAAGAAGTCAGCAGGGAGGCCGTACCCCAGGTTGAGGTGAACGGGATGAAATGAAAGCCTACGGGGGCCCCACTCAGGGGAGGCGCCAGAGCTCGGCAGGAACTCACTGCTGTAAACACACACTGATAAAGTGGACGGATCGCCGATCAATCGCCTAACGCCCTAAAGAACTGGAAAAAAGGAGCAAACTAAACTCAAAGCCAGCAGAAGAAAGGGAATAATAAAGGTTAACGCAGAGATAAAAGACACAGGGGAAGAAAAATAAAGACAATCATGTTCCTGGAAGGTGGTTCTTTGAAAACGTCAACAAAGCTGACAATCTTTAGCTGAACTCAGAGAACAGGAGAGAAAAACCAGATGACTGAAATCAGAAATGAATTTAGGGACATTATTACCAACTTTACAGAAATTAAAAGGATTATAAGAAGATGCTGTGAGCTATTGTGCACCAACAAATGTGATCATCGAGATGAACCAATCCCTAGGAAGCACAGATCACCAACATTGACTCAAGAAGAAATAGCAGATTTCCACAAACCCATACAAAGTAAGATTGAACCAAAACCCCCCAACAAAGGACCAGACGGCTTCCCTGGCAGTGTGCAGGGAGAGACGCGAGCAGGTCCACAGACAGGGGCCGAGGTGAGACCAAGGGGACCCGCGGTGGGGACAGCGCCCGGGTACCCGCGGCCACAGGGGATGAGTCCACACCGCGAGCTCGCATTCCAGCGCTCGCCCCCCAAGAGCTTCCTACCTCCCCGTCCCAGCCTTGGGACGTGTCCTTCTGAGCCTCCCCTGCCTGCACTGCCGTTCCCTGTCCTCCCCGAAGCCCCTGCCTGGCGCCCCGCGCGGAGCTCCCTGCGCATCTGCTGTGGAGACCTCCTGCGCCACTTTCCAGGCCTTTGCCGTGGACGTGGGCAGGCTTCCTCCCAATGACCTCTGGGTCCCCTGGCGTCGTGGGCCGGGACCTCGGAATACTGTGCCCAAAGCCCTCGGGTCGTTCCTCCTCTCAGCCCCTCCCAGGCTGGTCCCAGGGGCACCGGCTGCCTCGGCTTCTGCGTGAGGAGCTGTGGGGCCGGACACCCCCAGTAAGGCCGGCGAGGGTCCCGCGATGTCCAGACCCGAAGCAGAAGAGGTGAAGGAGAGCAGGAGGGTACAGCCGGGACCCCGGCGCACAGCAAGGACAACGGGCTCTCTGGGCCAGGCAGAAGGCCCGGGGCCCTAACCCGCTGCGGGACACAGCTCGGCACCTGTCACCTCCCAGCGGCCTGACGTGGGCTTTATACCATGTCCCAGAGGGAACGCCGTGTCTGCAGCTGTGTGTCTGTGTGTGTCTGTGTATCTGTCCGTGTGTCTGTGTGTCTGTGTGTCTGTGTGTCTGTCCGTGTGTC
>NW_022589708.1:475394-548391 GCF_004348235.1 Phoca vitulina
GTCTGTCTGTGTGTCTGTGTGTCTGTGTGTCTGCGTGTCTGTGTGTCTGTGTGTCTGTGTGTCTGTCCGTGTGTCTGTGTGTCTGTGTGTCTGTCTGTGTCTGTCTGTGAGTCTGTCTGTCTGTGTCTGTGTGTCTGTCTGTCTGTCTGTGTCTGTCTGTCTGTGTCTGTCTGTGTCTGTCTGTGTCTGTCTGTCTGTGTCTGTGTGTCTGTCTGTGTGTGTGTCTGTCTGTGTGTGTGTCTGTCTGTCTGTGTCTGTGTGTCTGTCTGTGTCTGCGTGTCTGCGTGTGAGACGGGGGCAGACAGGCAGTTCCCACACCGCTCTCGGCCCCTGGTGTCTCCCCGTCGCCTCCGGGGCCGTCTGGACGGCGGGGCTGGTAGTGAATTGGTGAGGCAGGCACCTGTCCGGGTAAGGAGAAGGCCAGCAACTCCCCATTAATAGAAAAATATGAAAAGCTGACTCACTTTGGGGCATATTCTTAGGACGTCACAGGAGACTAACATAGAGATGGGCAGACGTGATGGTGAAGCCACTTGTCACAGTCGGATTCTACCCCGTAAATTTTAATAGACAAAATGGTACTACGTCTGGTATTTGCTTCTAAATAACACGGGGAGGGAAGAAGTGGGTGGGAGATAAGATGACCATGAGGTCAATAGCCCCTCTGCCAACTTTCACGTGTGTTTAAATTTTCTATCAGAGGAAATTAAAAAGAAATCAAGAAAGAAGAAAGCATTCTTACATATCTGGATGCACGTGAAATGCGTTCTCTCAGCTTGCGATTTACTGACTCGCGAAGCAACCCAAACCTCCTGAAGGCCTGGGTGCTTAAGAACGGGGTCTGACCGTGGCTACTGCCGCCGGACACCTGCTCTGGCCAGGGTGGTGCCTGGTGCCTCCCATGGGCCCTCCCAGCAGCCCTGGGAATGAGGAAACTGAGGTCCAGAAGGGTCGGGTAAGTTTCCCAAGATCACAGCGCTCCTAGTGGTGGACACAGGCTTCCGTCTCCATCAACATCAAGTAAAGTGTTAGTGAATGCATTCATCCTACAAAGTTAGTCTCCTGACAAGGAGAACTGAGACAGTCCAGGCGTCACAGACAACTCCCGTCCGAAGGCTCTGGTCTGGGGCACAGGGAAGCATGCGGGCGAGCCGGGCCCCACATCACTCTCTTACTAGAGCCTCCAAAACAGACCTCCTGCATCCAGATTGGGAAGGAAGAAGCAAAACTATCTCTATTTGCAGGTGACATGATCTTATGGATGCAGAATCCTAAGGAATCTACTAGAAACTATCAAAATGAAAGAATGAGTTCAACAGAGCTACAGGATATAAGATCAACGGAAAAATCTATTGCATTTTTACACGCATGCAATGGACACTCCTAAAATGAAGTTAGGGAGACAATTCCATTCATAATACCCTCCAAAAGAATGAAATACTTAAGAATACACTTAGCAAAAGAAGCACAAAATAGACTCTTAGCACAACAAAACATTGTTGAGGGAAATGAAAATAGCTCTAGAAAACATAGAAACATATCCCACATTCATGGGTCAGGATACTTAACTTCCTTAAGCCAGCAACACTCTCTAAACTGATCCATAGATTGAGCACAGTGCCCATCAGAATCCCAGCTGACCTCGTTGCAGAAATTGGCAAGCTGATTTAAAAACTCATATGAAATTGCAAAGACAGAGAATAACCAGAACAATCCTGAAAAAGGAACAAAGCAGGAAGACTCATGTTCTGATTTCAAAACTCACTACAAAGCAACAGTAATTGAGACACTGTGCACTGACACACGGACAGACCTGTGGACAAAAAGGACAGAACTGAGAGCCCAAAAGCAGGTGCACACACATGGGGCCAGTGATGACCAACAAGGGCATCGAGACCATCCAGTGGGGAAAAGCCAGACTTCCTACCAAGTGAACGGCCACATGGAGAAGGTGGACCCCTACCTCACACCACATACAAACATTCACTCAAATTGGACCAAAGATTTCCATGTAAGTGATGAAACTCAGAAAACATAGGGGTGAGTCTTCATGATCCTGGAGCTGGCATGGGATTCTTAGAAATGGCACCAATGGGGGCACCTGGGTGATGCAGTCGGTTAAGCATCCCACTCTTGGCTTCGGCTCAGGTCATGATCTTCCCGGTTGGGAGATCAAGCCCCGCATTGGGTTCGGCGCTCAGCGCACACTCCGCTGGAGATTCTCTCTCCCTCTCCCTCTGCTCCTCCCACTCATGCTCGTGCTCTCGCTTTCTCTCAAATAAGTAAATAAATCTTAAAAAAAGAAAAGAAAGAAAGAAATGGCACCAACAGCATGAACAACAAAAGAGAGAATACACAAACTGGGCTTCACTGGAACTGCAAACTTCTGTGCCTCAAAGCTGCCGTCAAGAAGGTGAAGGTGAAGAGAGCCCATAGACAGGAGAGAGTATTTGCAAGTCATGCATCTGACAAAGGGCTTGGATGGGGGACATGTAAAGGACTCTGACAAGTCAGTCATGCAAAGACAAGTCACCCAACTTAAAAATCAGCAGAGGATTTGAATGGACATTTGTCTACAAAAAGAGATGGAAAAGACCAATAAGCCTGTGAAGAGAAGCCCAAGGTCACGAATGATCAGGGACACAGATTCTGTGTCATGCCCGCCAGACAGATGAGCACGCGTGCTGGGGGCTTGGAGAGCCCGGAGCCAATTGTTCCGCCAACGACTGCCGTAGGACTCGGTAGTCCCACTCCTAGCAACGGAAACATGTGTCTTCAAATGTGGACAGTGGCACTGTTCACGACATGGCAATGGCCCCAGTGACCATCACTGATGACGGATACGCAAACGGTGGCCCATCCTTTCGCCAGAACGTGACTCGGCCATAAAGCAATGGCGTCCTGACACGGGGCACAGCATGGCAGAACATGAGTGACAGTAGCCAGGCCCACCGCAGTCCAGACCCGAAGTCGATCAGCAGGAGCCTTGAGGGAGAGAGGCCCTGGGGAACCAGCAGCCCCCCGGACAGTGGACAGGGGGCCGCAGCTTCTCCTCGCACAGCCGCGGCCGCAGCCTGGACCCTCTCTCCAAGCTCCGGCCCTTCGTGCGGCTTTAAATCACTGACCTCTCCCGGGGACAGTTACACTTTAATGTGGTTAAGCATGGAAGGAAATCTGTTTCTCCCACTGAAGATCCTTAAATACCGCTCAGGCGAGGGCACAGAAAGAGCTCCGTGAGAGTCTTTAAAGGCACCGCCTCCCGGGGGGCGTCCTCGGGCAGACTCGGGGGCAAGGGCTGCCTCCACCTCCCTCCTGCAAGAGACTCCCGGGCAGAGGGGCCTGCAGGAGGCCAAGGATGAGCCCCCCCGCCCCAGGCAAGGAGGGTGGGGTCCCGCACTGCCCGGACATGTGGCAGAAGCCCCCTGTCCACCTCTTCATGGCCAGTGGCCCAGAGCAGGCGCACACCCTCCCAATACTTAGGAGAAGACACTTGTTTCTGCCAGAACCCAAATCTCTTCGACCTGCTCCCTCCCCGGCCCCATCCCAGGACCTGTCCCCCTCACTCCTTCTGCCCCGGGGGCCGTTCTCTCAGTGTGGGTTATGACAGTGGTCACCACAGCTAAGCCACAGACCTCCGCTGTCAGCCAGGGAACAGGGGACACGTGGGGCCATCCATGCAGCCCCCCACACACACTGAAAGCCCCAGGGCGAGTGGCAGCAAATAGGGGGAAAAAGTAGGATGAGAGCCCGAGAGGCCAGGGCTGGAGACTAGTCAGAAACGGCCACGCAGCCCCAGATCCCCTCTGAAAACCTCTCAAGATTCAACACTCGCTGCCACCGTGAATTGGAAAATTAACTGACTGCTCTTGGAGCCCCATCCCCAAAACGGTGCATCAACAAACAGATGCCAAATAGAAACCATTAATGAAGATACCATGTTCGGAAGACTGATCGAAGTTGGCATTCTTCATACACCCGTGTCTCCACTTCCTCTCTGTAAAGCCCTTTGGAGCCCCGGGCCCTCCCGCTTTTCCATCAGCCTCCCCTCACTGCTCAGCTTGGGAGAGCCTATACATTATTTAATTCCCTAACCCCAACCCACCCCCACTCCCTAAACTTTCGTCCTGTGTCTTCACTTCAGCTGCTAGGTTGTAGGATGCACCCTACAATCCCAGAAGCAACGCTCACTTAGACTAATTGTGAAGGGCACCCATAAGCCCCAAGTCCAGAGTTGTGCAGTGCACAGCCTGGGGAACCTGGGCCCTGATCCTAGGTTGCTGGATTGGGGTGGGGGGCTTTCCTAGGAACACCAGCTGTAGCTATAACATACTCTGTTGAGGGGCAACACTCTTATTACCCCACATTTGAAAGAAGCAATGTGCGTTCTTACCATTTGCCTTCTATTCTCCACCAGGTTGATGCCAATAATTCCTAAGAAAGCTCCAAAGCCCAGCTGGACCGAAGGAAAAACAAGGGAGAAAGCACTCTGGTTAGCATGCCTGAGGCTTAATGCTGGTCTTTAACAGCAAATAATGCGCAGGACACTGCCACCCTTAGAGGCATTTTATCAAAGGGGCAAAGCCGGCCAATCCCCCCTCCCCCTACCAACTTAACCACCAAGTGGCCGACAAGCTCATGCCCGTTAGGGTGGGCTTCTCGGGCTCAGTCAAAGCCAGTGATTGGAATAGAAGTTGCTGAAACATGACTCATCTCAACTTCCATGTTCAAATATTTTAACTCTTGATCACAGAAAAGAGGGTATCATGTACCCCTCCCCTCCAGCACAGAGGGACAGCACCTTCACGGTGACTCAGAGCACTCACAGCCCATCTTCTGCATCTGGTCGTCAGGTGAGGGGCCCACCTGATGCTTCTCCTGGACCAGTCTGAAGCCCGAGTCAGGGGATGGCTCCTCGGGTGAGATATTGGGAAACCAGAACCAAGAGGATGCAGAAGAAGGGTTGTCAGTCGCCCGCAGACGCAGCCGACACCCATCACAGGTGAGCTTTGGACTCAGGTGAGCAGGCAGACAGGTAGCCTTGGGGAGGGGAGGAGAGGTAGGAAGGAGGCTCCAGCAGTGGGAGGACGCCGAGGGGGTCTTCCTGTCCTCGAGAAAGCCTCAGCTCCCAGCCCCCCGGACGAAGGGAGGCGGGCTGTTGGAGAAACATACCCTGGCTGTGCTCACCCCATAACGAGGGATCCAGGGCGGGGCACCGGGACCCCTCCACTGAGCGTGTCCACCTGGCGGGAGACTTTCCTCAGTAACGTCCATCAGCTTGACCGGCGCCCTGGGACGACGCTGCGCAGGGCGGCCACAAGGTGGAGCTGCGCTGGGCGGCTCACGGCAGGTGGCAGGTGGGCCCCGTCCGCCGGTCGGGCTTGCGTCTGAGTTTGGGGCGCCGACAACAGAGTGGCACCGTGGTGGGCGCTCAAGTCCACAGTGTCAAATTTAGTGCACTACAAGTCAGACCCGCTTATGACCACAGAAGCTGTGTCTGTGGAGATGGGCACGTGAGCACCGGTGACGTTTTCACCACTAATTTAAGAATTCTCAAGGACGAAAGAGGAACGTTTTCGTCATGTGCAGCTTCAAAATACCACGGTCCAGCTCCTCAGTTCAAAAGCATCAGAATCCCACTCACTTAACTGTGTTAAAATGCATGTGTTAGGTTTCACCGACACCCGCCCTCGTTCCAACAGGTGGGGCGCTCGACCCCCCAGCCCCAGTTTCTTCCCGGGAGCCGTTCTGCCACCAACTCTGTGGATGTGGCCTCCGCACTCAGCTGACTTTTACTCCCCTGGTCCTGTGCATTTCATCTCTTCCTCCGTGGTTCACCTTCAGAGCCGGCGGGCTGACGCGGGTCCCACCCTGGCCTGGTCCCGGAGCCCGGCTCCCTCAGCAGCTTGCCCTCGACACCGTGTCCGGGGTCCCCCACCACCCACCTCCCACGGCAGAAAGGTGGGGCCCCCAGAATATTGGTAGCTCTTAAGACTTTACTGGTAAAACTTTCCTGCACAGCACTCTTTCTATGTTTACTCATAAATAATACACAGGTAGATAATGTAGATTTATAGAGCATAGACAAAAAACCAAAAATAAAGTATTAAGATAAAGATGAAGCAAAAAATATATGTGAAACATTTTTAAATATTTAATGCCACCTTTTCATCCTTGCTAAAAATGTTACCAATATTATTGCTGATCTTGATAATACTTTTAATAAAAATAATGTGATTAGATGAACTTCTTTTTAAAAAATATCTGGATTTAGCATTTATGACAGCAACTCAGGGTTCCGGTGCATTTTAAGGGCATCTCAGCGGACAGAGCCAATCCCACAGACGCCTCGTGCGCAGTGCGGGCCCTTGGAGCAAGTTCTATTGTGCCAACAACACAGTTCGAAAAATCCCCTCGATAATTCTGAGTTTGGGTGGCACTTCTTGCCAGATCTCAGTACCCCGTTTACCATGCGGCGCTACTGCCCGCAATCTGAAATGAGGCGTGGAGGACCCCTCTTCTGCCGCCCCCAGGACACAGACTGATTAGCGCAACCACGGCTGGGGCTCCTTGGCAGGACTGCATTAAAGCCACATGTCCCTTCTGCCAGGCTCGGTGCAGTCAGCGTGCTCTGCCTGGAGGCCCCGGGCCGAGTCTGGGCCGGCATCTGTCCTGCTCCAGGCCGGCGCACTCGCTGGCTGGGCGTGCTCTGCCTCCCCCGTCCTCCCCCATCTCAGGCTCCCACCCTGCGCCCGCCAACCTGCACCTGTAAGGGCCCTGCGCTCAGGCCGGCCCAGCTGCACGAGGCAAGAGATGGCGCTCCTGAGGCCAGCCCCACAGCCGCAGGGCCCGGAAGAAGACACGGGTGCCTTGGGGCAGATTCTGCCGACCACAACCACCCACAGCAGCTCCCTGTCTTACCCTCCAACCCCACGAGCTGGGGTGGAGGCTGTCACCACCCGCAGCCCTCCTAGCAGACCCTGAGGTGAATAGCACTCACGATGATCCCTGGGTAGTAGCCCCCCACGGTCACGTTCTCTGTCCTGGTGGTGGCGGCGAGGCCGATGGTCAGGATGGAGGCAGACATCACGAGCAGAGACCCCACAAACCAAAGGGAAGTCTTCTTTCTCCTCGCAAACCCTTCTAGAAGGAGGACAAATGAGGAACCGTCAGAGCACGGTCCCAGCCCATGCGCTCCCTGCCCCGGCCACTCCCTCCCCAGGGGACTGAAGTGGCCTCTGGAAGACCCCAGACCACCTTGTGCGTGGACACTTCTTTCTCAGGGCAGGAAATCAGGGCCCCCTCCTCATCCGCCAGCCCACCTGAAAGGTTTCCACCCAGCTCCTCGATGTCCTTCCTCAAGGACACTCGTCCACACCCACACAGCCTCACCCGCACCTCCGTGTCCTGCAGATGGAAGCGGGAGCCCCTGGCCGCCCCTGCAGCCCCCACTGCTCCAGTGTTTACCACCCCAATATCGGACCCCCATAATGAGCCCCATGAGGGCAGGTGGGGATCTGTCTTTTCCCTGCTCCAGCCCTCTTGCCTGAGACGTCAGTGCCACTGGGGCTCACCCCCAAAACCAATGCCCACCCTGGTCTGTGAGTCCCCCAAAGCCTTCACCCTGGCAACCCACAACAGAGGTCATGCCTGACCATTTATCATCCATCGAAACAAAAAATGTTCAGTAGGCCCTGCAGGAAATCTCTTAGAGGAGTCTGTCCCTCTGCCTTTCTCCCTGTCAGCCTTTCTGCTGCCTGGAATGTGAGCAGAAAGACGGAGACCCAGCAGCCATTTTGGGCCCTGAGGGAAACTTGTGACTGGAAACCACACTTGCCGAACGGCAGAGCAGAAAGACAGGCCTGGGTTGTCTACCTCCAAACTTAAGTAGCAGAATAAAGTCTCTGGACTACAGCTGCTGCTTTGGATGTCCCAGTCTTTGTGGGCAAACGTAATTCTAGGTGTCACAGAACTCAAGAAAGCAGCCAGAAAGGAGACCTTCCCATTGTCTGTCCCTCCGTCGAGTCTTGACTTCTGGGTTTCTCGTTCATCTAACGGTCTTCCCTGTGGTGTGTCTCGGGGAAGGCAGGGAGGCTTCATTTACAGGACTGTTCGCGCACAGTCTCCCACTCCCACCTCAGCAGTGGCCACACAGCAGAGACCGGGGGAGGACAAGGCACGAGTCCACGCTGAGTCCAACCAGGCTGCTGGGTTTTGCTTTTGTGGAAGCTTAACCATCTGGATCCCTGTGACTCCAAAACAAAATCAGGATGAAAGAAAAACGGGGAGCTTCATCGTGCACCAAAGTTCTTCAATCAACAGCACGTGTGTTTAGCGGGGGAGGCAGCCACGCACGTGACGGCAACCTCCAGGCTCGGTCGCTGCACGCACTCATGTTCACGCTCCGGACGGTTTGTGTCTGAATTTACAGGTCTGTGGTCCTGTGAGCAAAGCTCAACGGCAAGTCAAGTTACAGCACCCGCGACTGGGGTCCCTACACACGCAGAAGTAAGTCATCCTGCGAGCTCATACAAATGCCCTCCTCCTCAAAGGACTTTCTGTTGCTATTTTTCCTCATTTAGTGCATCACACATCTTATGCCCCGAACCACCAGCCAGATGCCTCGGCGTCTGCTTCCTCCAGAGCACAGCCTCCCGTGGTCCTATCTCTCAGTCCCTCAGGGGCACCTGCCTGGCAGGAAGCCCTGCTCGGATCCCTTAGTGACGCTCTCACATGCTGATCACAGAGCAAAAAACTAAGCACGTCTCCTTTGGGGTCATGTAAATCTTCCCGTGTCCCATTCCGTCACTTTCTCCCGGTCTGGCCTTCCCTCTGAGGCTCCGGCTCAAGGAGACGCCGCGCTGTCAGCAGTTCCGTGACAGGTTAACCGGGGGCCCAGAAGGACAGCGGTGGCGCTGACCAGCTGCAGTGTCCTCACTCCAAGCACAACACAGGTAACAAGGAGGAGACTCCTGACCTTAAATACTCTTTATAAAGACAGGACACGGCATAAAAATAAGGGAACGAGAAAGAAACTCAAGGAAGGAAGGTAGGGCATCTTTATAATTACCCTAAGACATGCATTCTTAGATCAGGTTTTGGAGACAAAAGGGTCCTGCGCTGGAGGAAGGCCCCCAGAGCCCCCTGGACCGCCCCCCCAATCCTCCTACCGTACACAGAACTGTTAGCATGTGTGTTGTTACAAATGATGTGTCTGGACTGTTAACTAAAATGTGTAGTCGGGTATACCCCAGACCGGCCTTGGGGTCTCCAGCCGCCCGGAGGGGAAGCCCGTGGAGCAGCGCCTGTCTGCCCTGCTTGCCGCTGGACCCCACACCTGGCTCGGACGACAGCAGACCTGTTTCCTGATCTGGACAGGGAGGGGGTGACAGCCAGCTGCATTACCCACCTCGTAACTGCTCTAAGGGCCAACAAGAGGACATGCGTGAGTTCTGGGCGTAGTGAGCGTAGTCAATCTATTCCTCGTGGGTGGAGTGGACATTCAGATGGGTGGCAGGTGCTCCTAACTGGCTTTCCTCCCATTGGGAGAGGAGTTTGAGGGGCGACGCTGAAGGCCACGGCGGCATCTCCCTGTTACCCCTGCGCCCCTGCCCTGCGCCCATCCGCAGCCCTCTCCCTGCCACAGCTCCTGGGAAAGCCTGGCCACATCCGGACGGAGCAGATCCCGTCCCCAGACCGGGTGCTGCAGCTTGGAAGCGTCCCAGGTCATGGCCTGCCAGAGAGAAGAACGCGCTCGCTTCATCGCGTGGGAACACCTGGCCCCAGAGGCAACGTGATGCCCCCGGGAAAGAGACTGAGGCAGAACCGTGCGACTCGGCCATCCGCTTCCTGTCTCCTGATTTTATAGGTGTGACATGCAAGGTGCTGACCGCAGAAATGTGAGGTAGAACGTGCCCGTAAGACCCCCAGCTACACTACTGTTCATGCTTCTGTGTAAGAGACCAACTCCGGGTATAATTCGTCAGAAGGAAAGACAAAGTGCTTTTTAAACCACCAATCATCGCAGTATAATAACATAACAACAACCAGTGAGTACAGACCTCATTCTCATCGTCCACGAGTAAGCAATCCGTTTCTGGAGGATGAAAACACGGGTATGCAGAGCGCTGAGCTTTAGAGGGTGGGGGGTGTGCTTCTGTTCCTTTCAAGGAAGAAGCCGGGTTCTTCGATCATTATTTGCAAATCAAGCAACATTAACTCCTCTGGTTTTTAATAAGAGACGTTCCAAAGATGCTGCGGGCAGCCCAGAGGTGCACGCCCAGGTTTGGCAGGGTCCCCTGGCAGGGAGCGCAGGAGGCGCGGCTGGCCTCACTCTCTGTTCCTTTCAGAATCTTCCCTGACCCCCATCAGCAAAACACACCCTCATCATTCTGGCCCTTGAGCCTCCTCCAGGCTGCATCTGGTCTGGCCAAAGGACCCGGGATTCCGGGAACTTGTGGGGCAGAAGGATGTGGGGGGTTGGAACAGAGCCCAAACTATGGGAAGCAGCCCCGTCCGTTGAAACAAGGTCTAGAAATGCCTGAGCTGGGGCAGGGGAGGCGGAGGGCGGGGTCCGTGGCAACAGACAGAGACAGGGAGTCAGAGAGGTGTGCAGGGAGACCACCCGTGTCAGGACAAAGGGTCCCAAAGGTGCAGCCGCATGGCTGCAGACAGGAGCTGTGGACCCTGCCCAGGACCCCAGCCCACGGCCTGCCCCGGGATGCTGGTGCCCCGCTCACCTGTTGTGTCCAGCAGGGCCAGGGGCCCAGGCACCGGCGGCCGCATCCCGGGGAGGGTCACAGGTCTGATGTGGATCAGGGAGGATCAGCGGCCCCGAGCCCCGCCCCTTCCCTGTGGGGACCGCCCCCCTCCCACCTACACTCCCTTCCTGCCCTGCCGGCCCTGGTCCCACACTGCACCGGTGCAGGAGGCTGAGGCCCGGAGGCAGACCAGCTGGGAAGTCCTCCGGGATTCCTGGTCGGTGCCCCCAGGCCGCAGGCTGCGGAGGGCTGGGATGCGTGCGGGGAGGCTGCACTCAGCTCCCAGTCGGCCCACCTGTCCCGCGGGGCTCCTGCAGCTGCTTCTGCTCCGCGTCCCGAGGGGCAGACGCTGAAACTCCGTGCCCCTTGAATGAATGAACGCATGGATGAAAGCGTGAGTGCAGGGCACTGCTGCACCCCCCTCACCCCCGCCCCCATCACTCTGGCGCTGAGTGAACGCCGGGTTAGGATGGGAGCGGCCGGAGGAGCGTCCCAGGACCCGTCGCCTCGCATGGCGGCAGGGAGAGGATCTTGCCAAGACCACTGGGGCCATTTTTAAACTGTCCGAGCAGCCACCTGATGGCGGAGCGCCCGAACCACCAGCCAGCGTGAAAGGCACCCAGCCTCCCTGGTACTTAGGGGAATGTCACCAGAAACAGTGTTGTCCCTCTTTGCCCCCACGCGGTTGGCGAATCCTTAGCGGTGGGGCAGTCACTTCGACGGCAAGGACCCCACCCTCCCCCCGAAGGACGCGCCTAAGAGCCGGCTGTCTGAACCCAGGCTGTCCGCTCCCGTCACCAAAAGCTGTGTTTTAAGTCCGGGCCCCTGAGCTCGACCTCAACACCAGACTCAGAATTGTGGGGTGCAGCGTTTGTGACTCAGGCCAGCACTCTACAGGGGCCATGGCTGTTGGCCGCCATTCGGACGCCGGTGCCCGGGGAAGCAGACTGGGCCTGGGGAGCCAGCGAGGGTGCAGGAGGGTCCCCGGGCCGGGTGGAGGGTGTAGCAGCACTCGGACCGCCCACCCCGTCCACATCATGGCAGCCTCAGACAATGCCCGTGCTGATCCCCTTTCACAGATGGGGAAACCGAGGTCCCAGGAGGTTAAGTGTGTGACCAAGAGCAGATCCAGAATTCTTCCAAAGCCTACACGCGTCACTGCAGGGAGGGACCCTGCTTAGAATTCATTCCTCGGACCCCCTCCCCGCCCAGTGTGACAGGTGTGTCATTACCCGTGCCGATGGCGCCAACTGACAGCGGGTTGACCCGCCTCGACCTGACACAGGGGCCCGTAGCAAGTTGACCTCTGCAGAGAGCACCGGTCGGGATCAGGGATTTTTTAAGTGTAATTTAATTTAGCTCTTGCTAAGACAATTAAGAGGAAATCTGTCCTCTTCCGGTCTGAAGATAATCAGAGGGACTGGACAAATCAGTATTGACATTAAGAAGATAACGTAGACACACACACCCAGCGGGGCTCTGAGTCCCAGGACGCGGGCGCGCCCTCCGCAGAAGACCCGCTGGGAAGGCGAGGACGGGGACGTCAAGAGCAGCTGGGGTGACGATGACCACAGGAAGGTAACAGGCACACGCAGCTGAACAAGGTACAGGAAGACTCAGGCCGTGAATTAGCAAAGACCCGTTGGCTGTTAACAATACTGTCGACGGGAGAGATGCTATGAATGCATCCTGCAGACGAATGCACAGTTTGGAAAGTCACTGAAAGATAAATCACATGACAGGAAAAGGCGCTGGACTGTGCCAGGGTTTGGCCGCCGTGGTCCCAGATTTCAGTGGATTTCACTGGAAGAGGGTGACTGGGGACAGATTACCTTCACCAAAAGGAGCAAGACAGCAGAACAAAGCCCAAGGGTAGGAAGGTGGGGTCCCCAGGGAGGGGGCGCATGGGGGTGCATGGAGTCCCTGGGGTGTCCATGGAGGGTGCATGGGATCTGGGGGGTGTTCATGGGGGTGCACGGGGTCCCCAGGGAGGGGGTGCATGGGGGGCACACAGGGTCTCTGGAAGACTCCATGGGTGGGGTGTGTGGGGTCCCGGGGAAGGGGTGCATGGGGGGCGCACAGGGTCCCTGGGGTGTCCATGGAGGGTGCACGGGATCTGGGGGGGCATTCGTGGAGGGTGCACAGGGTCCCGGGAGGTCATGGGGGGGTGTGGGGTCCCAGGGAGGGGGTGCATGGAGGGTACACGGGGACCCCGTGTGGGGTTATGGGGGGCACGTGGGGACCTTGGGGGCCGCGCAGAGCATTCTATCTTCTGTGTCTTCTCTGCTGCCCATGCCCCCCAGGACATGCGGCACCGCTTCCTTGCCTGTCATTTCAGCATCTTTCGTGCTGGGGACTAAAGCCTGGCACTGAGCTGCTAACGTGTGAATGAGGGAACTCAGGTGAAGACTGGGAACCACACGTGGCCCTTGGGTGGCTCAGTTGTTGAGTCTCTGCCTTCGGCTCAGGTCATGATCTCAGGGTCCTGGGATCGAGCCCCGCATCGGGCTCCCTGCTCAGCGGGGAGTCTGCTTCTCCCTCTCCCACTCCCCCTGCTTGGGCTCGCTCTCTCTCTCAAATAAATAAATAAAATCTTTAAACACACACACACACACACACACACCGGAAACCTCGGTCGCTAGTAAGTCAAGAGTTCCAGGGCTCAAAGCTGCTCCTGTTGTGGCTGTTGCCGTCAGAACAAGTTCCCACGAGCCTTCAGCTCCGCCCGCTCAACACACCTCCCTCGGCCTCGTGCTCACGCGTCAAGGATGGGGGGCGAGCACCTCGTGTTGGAACCGCTCTGTCTTAAAGTAGCGTGAGGACGTTCGACCCTCAGCGAGAAGAGACCACGTGTGGAAGGTACGGCGGCGGGAAGCACGAGCCCGGTGTTCGAACGTGAAAGGACCAAACCCTCCGACGCGGGGGCTGGAGAGGGGGAGCCCCTCCAGGGTGGCAGCCCCAGTCATGGACTCCAGTTTGGACGCGTCAGATGGATCTGCCGACCGTCAGGGAAGCACCGTGCGGGTTTTCTGACCCCGATGAAGAGTCTCCTTTGCGCTCCCGGGCCGCGAAGGAACAGCATTAACAGGGTTTGGCATTTCCCTTCCTTTGCCAACAAGCTCAGCAAACCGCACCAGTTGACCACAGTTTGCTGAATTGTTACGTTAACAGTTATGACATCTGCAGGGTTTTATAAAGCAGCGAATAGAATAAAATCACTCTTGGGAGGAAAAACAGACCACGTGCGAAGCACTTGTGACAGCAGCTCTCCTCCTGCTCCGGGCGACCCGCCCTCAGCCTCCCACCCTGACCTCCCCCAGGTCACAGGTCCCAGCGTCCCCAGACACAGCCGAGTCTCCCGGAGCACCTCACCCGGAGCCGCCATGGCCCCCCCGCCGTGGTCGCTGCTTCTCACCCGTGGCCTTATTTAATCTCTATAATATCATTTCACAGATGAAGAAACAGGCCCCGAGAATTTAAATAATTTTCCCAAAGTCAAGTATCTGCTCGGTGGCAGAAGCCAGATCTAAACCAAGTCAGCCCGATTATCCTCCCGACGGGGAAGCATGTATTGACCTGACTGCAGACATTTAATCTTTCATTCACATAACCAACGAATGTTTCTTGAAGTCCCTCTGTTTAGAGCCACGCAGACCGGTGCGTTCAGAACACTGCGGCTACACGCGAGAGGCAGGGCTGAACCACGCCGTCAGCCCGGAAAGCGGTCCGAGCGGTCACCAGACTGCAGCACTAACAAGGGGCTCGCGGACAGGCCCAGCCTGGACCCCAGGCCCCTGACGGCCAGCACAGCCTGGCCCCGCGGGCACCGGGCCCGGGACACTGAGCTTCCCGGGAAGGCCTGCCTCCAGGACAGACAGGAAGCTGGTGGCCCAGGGGTCCACGTGGTGCCCGGAGGAGGCGGGGTGTGTCAGGCCTGAGGACCGAGCCAGGCTGGGGAGAGCTCCAGAGTGAAGCCATGTTGGAGGGCAGGAGCCCATCGTCACCATGATTCTGGACCACATGACACCTCCCCTCCTCTCCTGACTTCCCAGCAGGAGCCCTCGTCCTGGGGGCCCCACGCACGCACACATTCGTACACGCGTGCACACACACGTGCAAATGGGGACAGGGGCCCGCGCACATCTGGCCATCAGCCCCCGAAACTGTCCCCGAGACACAGTGGGAGGGTGGGCGCCGGCAGTGGGGCCGTGCCCATCCTGCTGGGGGGACTGGCCGCCTCCCCACACTCCCTTCTTACTGCCTCTCCACTTTCCGGGTCAGGCCCTGGAGGATCCAAGATGGAAAAGACATGGGGATTTCTGCCCGTCCCTCCTGCCACAGGCCTCCTCCCTGAAGCCACTGATCCTGATCAGGGAAGGAAGTAGAAGAAGGATTCAGAATTTAGTATCTTGAATTATGGTCAGAGTGAGTTAAAAATACATGACCAGGCCACCCGAGGAGGAGAAGCGCACGGAAGGCCCCGCATTACAGCCATGGAGCCCGGCCGGGCTTCTGCTCCAGGGAACCAGCCTTCCGAAGGTCCAAGAACCAAAAGCTTTGATTCTTTTGGACAAAAGCAGGGTGTGAAGCAGTGGGGTAGGGTTGACCGTGGTACATGCTGGTTCTACTAGGAAATATGTTCACGCAGGACAAGGGTTTGCTTGGAGCAGCGTCTGTCTCGAGGCAGGCACTCGATAAACAGCTGTTGAGGGAAGGCTGTGTAAACCTGACTTCCAAACAGTAGTTAGCACCTGCTTCCCACAAGGTCGGGGCGCAGGCTGGTCACATAATTCCTCCCCTTGCTGCACCTCGCCTTCGGGGCCCATCTTAGGCAGCAAAACTTGCTGGACACCCGTCACATCGGTCTCATTGGAGGGAAAACCAGTTTATTTAAGCAGATAGGGGCTGGAGGGCTCGGAGGATGAGGACGAGGGCACTTCCAGCTCTAAAAAGAGCAGGATTAGAAGAAACATAAAAATTAGCCAGGATCCACCTTAGTCATCCACAGACATAGTCTGTTTCCTGGGGTTTGTTCCAGAAGCACGAGCCTGGGCAGGGGGCACGCGTGTGCATGCAGCCTGGCTCTTGATCTCCAGGGAGTGGAGAGCAGACCGCGAAACATGACTCCCTCCTGTAACCAAATGACCTTGAAATGAAGCTCGGGGAATAAATAATGTAGACGGGCAACCGGACAGATGGCAGGTGGCAGTCCCTGCCTGTCCTCACGGGTGAGGTGGATGGGATAGGACACGTTCTCAGAGACATGAATTTTTTAAATTAAAAATACTGTCTGGGCTTTGCCAGAAGGGCTTGTAACATGATCTCCCCAAGGAGCCCAAGCAGGAAGGCTCAGCTGCGTCCTCGATGTCTCCCGTTTCAAGGTCCTTGTGCTCACACGCCGCCCACCCCCAGAAGCATGAAGCCCCCCCATGATTCCCTGGAGCAGGAGTGCCTTTCCCACCTTGGATTCAGCAACCACAGGCTCTGCAAAGTGCACGTCTCTGCAGCCTGGACCCCGGCCTGCGGACTGGACACCGGCCTGTGGACGGGAGACCGTGCCCCCACGCCCGCGGCGCACACTCAGTACTCGGTCGTGGCACGCGCCCCCGGCAGGCCCCCATGCCCGCGGCGCACACTCAATAGTCAGGGCACGCAGGGGAAAGACAGTGCCCCCAGGCTTCCCTGGCGTCGAGGGCTGCACCAAGGGACTGGCACGATGAGCATGGGGCCAGGACGACCTGCAGCGCCCCACATGCCTAACCCTCACTACGCCGTGCGCCACACCCTGGCCCCTGCTCTCAACCGTTGATCCTGGAGGAAGAAGGCTGATCTTGGAAACACCCCTTTTCCACTGTAACTGGGACTGAGGTTTGGTTTTCACAAACTCAGAGCAAGCCTCTTGTCTTCATCTTATGTGGTCTGGTTGGTGCCTGCAAACCCAACTCATATTTAGGTTTCATTCCACATTTTCAAATTGAGGTCTGCCTTGCAGGCCGTTCTGCTGTCCCTGGCCTGGCCTGTCGCCTGCGTGTGCGCCGGCCACCCTGGCGGGGAGGAGGAGCCCGGGAGGCTGAGCTCGTCAGCCGAGCGCTCCTATCCAGGAAGCTAATCCAGGAAGACTGTGGACAAGTGCACACGCGCTGGCCGTGAGGGCAGCGTAGGAAGCCCAGCACAGCCGTCGACGAGCTGTTCTGGGCGGGCGTCCGTCGGCACCCCGGTTGGCACCCCAGCTGTCCTGCGAGTGCTCTCTGCCGTGCGCTCCAAGCCCTGTGGGGTCGTCCCAGCGTCCGTGCCACGTGGGGCCAGCTCCAGACGTCCTTCCTGCATCTTGGCGTGTGAGTGACTGTCCGCTGTGCCTTGGGCCTCTGGTGCCATGTTAGCAACCCTGGCTCTCCCTGGACGAACCCATCTGGGCAGCTGTCCCCCAACACAGTGCCCACGGGGAGCGGCACCAGCTCACTATTTCCCTGACCGCCGTCCACACCAGGGGGACGCAGGGAGAAGGATAGGGAGGGACTCATTCCCGCGGGGCAGGGACGAAAGCTCAGCTCCCACCCCTCAGCACCTCACTGTGGGGGGACGCAGCGCCTTGTCACAGCTGAGGGAGGGTGGAGGTCCAGGACCCACTCAGCCTTGCTGGCATGCTGGCACTGGGCTGTGGGGGTCCCTTGTGGCTGGAGGGCCCCTCCTCCTGGGGCCGCTTTCCTCTGTGCCCGTGGCAGCCTCTCTGGTGCCTGGCCTGGGTCCCGGGAGGCAGGGGGTGTCCTCCTCAGTCTGGGCCAGCCAGCTGCTTCTTCCTCTCCAGCCTCAGCCTCCCTAGGTGTGTCCTGCGCACCGCCCTCGCCAGTGCCGCGGGAGGAGGACGAGAGCCCACCATGCCCAGAACCAGAGCTGGCTTCGTGCTGTCCTGAAATGGGGAGGTGGCTTACGCTCCCGGCCTCTGGGTGACATGCAATCCCGCTCCGGCCTGCCCTGCAAGGGCAGAGTGACCGTCAAGGACAGTGCTGCCGGTGGGACCCACAGGAGTAAGGACAGCCAGACCAGCTGCCACGAGCCCCCACGACAGCCCCGCTGACCCCCACGTCCTCCCCGCCGATCTGAGGCCCTCTTCATCCCGGGCTCCTAGGGCCCTGCGTGGGGACGAGCAGAAAAAGGGTCTGACCTAACTTACAGTGGGTGCTGGGTCATCCATGGCCATGGAGGAAGTATGTGCATGCCCAGGTGGACGGGCGCCTCAGCACCTGTCATAGACGTGGGCACAGCGTGGCATGCGAGGGGCACACAACAGGTGGACAGCAGAGTCCAGACAGGAGAAAGACATGGCCCCCATGCTTCTCCGCAGCGTCTCCTACAATGCTCGGCACCTGCACTTCCCTGCACGCAGCGCGGCTCGTCCTGCCCCGCCTCTGTCAGCCACTGTGTCCCTCAGCACCACCCCGCACGGCCTCTGGTCCACCTCTGTCCAGGGCGGCCACAATACCACTGCTTAAGCAGGGTCTCCAACAGCTGTGTGGAAAGGAGAGGACTACACCTGTAAACACTAACCACCGTGAGTAGCAAACTAAAGCCACACGAGGCACCATGATAGGGGCCCAGGTGGAGGTGTGCAAATCCAGGGGCCTAGGAATTCAGAGTCTGACAAAGAGGGGCACTGCGAGCAATTTTTAAAATGATAGTCATAAAGAGATGAGAGGCAGATTTGTGTGTGCGTGTCTGCACGTGTGTGCACGTGTGTATGCATGTGTGTATATGAGCATGTGTGCAAGTGTATATACACGTGTGTACCTGTGCATGTATGTGCATGTGTGTGCATGTGTACATGTGTATCTGCATGTGTGCAAGTGTGTACCTGTGTGCACGCGAGTATGTGTGCACGTGTGTATGTGTATCTGCATTGTGCAAATGTGTACCTGTGTGCACACGACTATGTGCACGTATCTGCATGTGTGCAAGTGTGTACCTGTGTGCACGCGACTGTGTGCACACATGTGTGTATCTGCATGTGTGCAAGTGTGTACCTGTGTGCACACGAGTGTGTGCACGTGTATCTGCATGTGTGCGAGTGTGTATCTGTGTGCACGTGTGTGCACGTGTATGTGTATCTGCATGTGTGCGTGTGTATCTGCACGTGTGTGCACATGTGTGCACGTGTATCTGATGTGTGTGTACCTGTGTGCACGCGACTGTGTGCACATGTGCATGTGTATCTGCATGTGTGCAAGTGTGTATCTGCATGTGTGCAAGTGTGTATCTGCACACAAGTGTGCGCACGTGTGCATGTGTATCTTCATGTGTGCGTGTGTACCTGTGTGCACATGTGTGTGCATGTATATCTGCATGTGTGCACCTGTGTGCACGTGTGTATCTGCATGTGTGTAAGTGTATGTTCATGTGTGCACACGTGTGTCTGCATAGCTCTGTGTGCATGTATGTGCATAGACATGTGTGTGACTTTGAAAGAACATAACTAGCATTCATAATCATAATCCAGAATCCATCCTCTGTTTACCTTTTATTTTTGCCTTTTTCTGCTTGAATAGAAACTGCATTTTTTGTTTTTTACAAACAAGAAGTCGCACTGAGTCCTTTTGATCCCAGTATCTCCAGGGTCCCTCTGCTGCCTGACCACCACGGTGCATGTCCGGACAACCCCCCCACCACGAAGGTGATTCTTGCCGGGCTGTGGCCAGGGCCGAAGACGCCCAAGTGGCTGAGGTCAGCCACCCTATGGGGGTGTCGGGGCCGGTTTCTGAAGATTGTTGGCGGCTGTGGTGCGCAGGACAGTAGGGGCAGTGAGGAAGGCTTCTCTGCAGGGGACCCCCCCTTAGGCCTGGTGTGGACAGCCCCCAAGCCAGAGACAAGCCGGCAGGCAACCCAAAGGTCCTGACGGCCTCCCGAGGCTAAGCGTCCAGGACGGGCAGTGTGTCCCCTGGAACCAGGCCACAGCTGAGGGGAGGACTCTCATGCGTGTGGGACAGCCAGACCCCTGGGACTGTGCCAGGTCGGGGGGCTGTGCCTGGAAGACCACCCACAGCAGAGATCCCCTGAGACAGTGAAGAAACCCCCAAGCACTGACCATCCCCCCGACTGGACCCCCAGGAGCGCTCGGGTGGAGGGTGGGAGCATCCCATAGGAGCGGCAACGTCCATGCGTGCTGGGCGTCTCACAGCGCCTTGAGACCGTTAAAGTGTGTGCAGGGTCGCCTCTAGTTGGGGGAGCAGGGGGTAGGGGCGCTGGGGCTTCTGGACAGACTGAGAGACGGCCGAAGTCATGGTTACGTCCACCAGACCCGCTAGTTCAGTGGAATAACCAGCTACTTACTGACACATGACGTCTATAATCTGCAACGGGCACAGCAGATCCGGCAAACCACACTGAATAATTTGAGTCTACGTGCAGCCCCTGCGATATTTGGGACACACACTAAAAACAGTATTTGCTGTTCATCTGAAATCCAGATGCACCTGACACCGTGTTTTATCTGGTGGTCCAGGCAGACAGGGCCCCGAGGCCGGACGCTGGGGCTCCAGGCCGGCGGGGAGGGCAGACCTCCACCAACATGGCTGCTGGAATCACTCAGTCCAGGGGGGACTAGAACAGATTCTATGGGTTGAGAAAAGACAGAAACAGGTCTTTCTTGCTCCAAAATGTAGAGAAGTGACACGCTGGCTGTTACCTAGTCGATGTGCACCGTCCTGGTTCAGGGGGGCGCATCAGCTTGTCCCTGGTCCCGGTTCACCTGCAGGGACATGCCAAGGGGCACTTCCAGGTCACACGCCAGAAAGCACTGGACGCCTCTCCAGGCCCATCCGGAGCATTCTTTGCCTCTGGTGGGCCACGCGCACGGCCAGGACACAAGGATCTTTCTGGTCCAAGGGTGCTTTCAAGGCAGAGGCTTCACGTGCATAACGTCTTCTGAAGAACACACGATTCTCTCCACCCCCTGCTGGCCGCTGCACCCCGAACAACCGTGTGCCACACATGAGGCTGGGGACATGGCGTCGCCCTGCACGGCCCTGCACCAAGCAGGAGGGGGGTCCCGAGCAGCGACCCTCCAGGGCAGTGGGCTGCAGACCCCCTATTCCCCTGAGGGTGGGGGGAGCGGACCACATGCGGACGTCTGCAGGTAACACAGCCCCAAACACACGGGGATGAGGGCAATGGCCCCCCAAACACTCTGTGCTGATGGTCTGAGGGCGGGGGTGCCCAGCACACCCAGGGTTAACAGTCTGAGGGCGGGGACACCCCGCACACCCGGGGTAGGCTCTCCTGAGGCAGCTGGGAAAGGAGGCTGTGAGCCCAGCACAGGGACTACAACGGGGTAGGACCCTGTCTTTCGTGCTCCCTCGCAGGTCCCCACATCAACCCCCGCAGATAGTTAAATGACACCGTCTTCCCACATGATCCCCACATGTAACCGGCATCTCACAGCCCCATCACGTGGCTCTCTGCCTGGACCAGTACGTGACACATGTGTGAGCTGCAGGGACTCAGAAGTTCTTCCCTAGGAGAGGAACAGACCCTTCTGGAAAGTACTCCACAGGCCCTAAACCACAGCTCCTCCCCGGGCTCGGTCCCACCGGAGCCCTCAGAGCAGTATGGGATTCCCAGGCCAACGCCACCAAATCCCAACGTAGGAGTGAACATCGTCAGAGGCCCCTCCACAAAAACTGTGTTCTTCCCGTTCGAATGTGTAAAGCATTTGGGGAACTTTGAGGTTAAAGGTGAAGCTGGAAATATGGGAGCTGGTGAAGACGGTGCCTTGGGGCTTCAAGCCAGAGGGAGGGCACATTGTGTAAGGGTTAGGACCCCACTGCAGGCGCTGTTGCCGGTGGGGATCCGGAGACGGCCTGTCCCCGGCATCAGCCAGCCTGCCCCAAGCTTGCCCAGGAGAGGAGCTTGAGAAAGGGCTTTGCCGGGAGGCAGAGTCACGTGGTAAGCAGGTGCTCGGGGTGGGCAGAGAATTCCCGCACACCTGTCTGCCCAGGAGGTGGGCAGCTTTGGGGCCAGGTGCCATCAGCTGGAGATGTTCTCAGGACAAAGAGAAGCCAAGGGGGAGACTGCTGCGGTCACTCTCACCACCCCCCAGGCAAGGCAACCCCTTGGAGCCTGCACTGCTCAGCACCTGGCAGATGCCAGCATCACCAACACGTAGATGGGGACCGGCTCGGGGCGCCAGAAGCTGGGCACAACCCAGGCCTCTCTGCTGGTGGCCGCGAGCCCACGGGCCATGGTTTGCCAACCCCTGAGCCAGCCAGGAGAAGGCCTCCCACTGAGGGCAGGGCTCTGGGAAGCTGCCAGGAAACACACACGGAGCATCCTCTGGTATGAGCAGCCCTTCACCCCGGCGGCCGACACCGCTGCTGGCTGGGACGCCGACAAGAGTCCTTGAGTTGTGCATGGCGCTCTAGTCCATCTGGGAACCACTGTTGTGTCTATCTGAGTGAAATGGGGCAAAGGAAGTGGACTATTTACGGGCTGGACTCCTGTCCACTCCTTGCCTGTCCCGACAGTGCTGCGGGCGCCCAGCGACTCACACAGGTGCTCGCACAGAGCTCTCCCTGCGGGCCACAGAGCTCCCTTTTCCTGCACATTTAGGAAACCAGACACATCCCTGACTTGGACGCCGGGGCTGCCTCCTCCACGGTGACCCCCTTCATGTCGTCGGGCATCTGCCCATCAGAGCGCCACACATTGAGCTCCGCGAACACGCCCGTCTCGATCATCTCCTCCTGCCAGGGAATGGGGCAGTTGCCAGTCGCGAATTCCTGGAAGAACTCCGTATCGACTTTGTCAAAGGTCACGCCCTTGACGGTGGAGAAGGTGCCCACGTCCTGGATGTTCTTGGCATAGACCGTCCTGGAGTCCGGGACAAAGGGAGGCGTCAGCATCCCTGTGAGGAGACAGAGCACAGGATGTACAACATGTGAATGGAAGGGAACAGCCGTGTGCTCAGTGAGCAGGGCTGCCCAGCCAGGGTGTCCCAGTGGCTCAAGAAAGGTCTCCAGGTGCCCCACGGCCCACTGAGCAAGACGCAAGGGCCTTAGCGTCCAGGCTGGATGCACTTCCCCGGGGGCCCATCGCGAAGGATGGTGTGGTCTGACCCGCGTCCTCACGCCGGCCTCCCCGGGGGCTTCATCGTCTGCAGGTGGGACACCTCGAACCCAGCAGCCTCAGGACTGAGCTCCCTGTTTTCTTTCAAAAGCTGGCTTCTCTCCCAACCTGCTCAGGAGCCCTGGCGCCTTAGTGGTCAGATACAGAATGCCGGCCACGTGATCCCCATCGGCCCTAGTGCCCTTCCCCTCCCTGCGGCTCCTGGGCTGAGCATCCTGCCAGACCCGTGCAGTGGCCTTGGGACCCACCCTGGCCCCAGCCTCTCCCGGCTCCCGGCTTCCCCAGCAGAGCCCCTTCCCTGCAAGTGTAACTTCTCTCCCCAGGCCCCTGCGGGTAGGCCCGTGTTCACACGGCCTCCTGTAGGCTCTGGGGGTGGGGCCGTGTCCACACACACGCATCTGTGTGCAGCGTTCCGCACGCAGCACCTGACAACACACGCTGGTTGAGTGAACAAGTTTCTCCCGAGCAGACAGCTGGAGGAAATCTGCAGTCTCGGGTCAGGGGCTCCTTAAAAGTACGGGCATAGAAATTCACAGCAGCGGGTTTGGATCCTCAGTTCAAAGGTAAGCAGCATGTCCCCCACGCATCCCACCCAGCCTCCACCAGCCCAAGAAACCTGTATGTTAACACCCAGGCCTGGGGCGCGGGGCGACAGGACGTGGAGACGGGGGGTTACTTGGGGGCAGGAGGGTGGCTGGGGGGAGCTCTACTGGTATTGTGGAGCGCAAGGACCTCCCGATGGACCCACCTCCCCCACAGCCCCCCAGGTCCAAAGACATGTGGACGTACCAGCCTCGAGCTGTCTCCAGTTAATGTCCTTGAAGAGGGGGTTGGTGCGGAGCCCATCACACGTCCCGTCTCTGAACCCCAGGCGCTTCTCGGGGTCCTTCTCCAGCAGCGCCTCGCAGAAGTCCTTGCTGGTCTGGCTGAACTTGTCCGGGTACTTGACCACCTCGGAGAGGATCCTCTGCTTGAGCTCCTTGTTCTCCATCTACACAGCAGGATACGCCATGTCACGTGAAGCCCGCTGAGCCCACAGAGGTCTGTGCCCAGCTTGGCCAGCCCACCTCCCGGGAAGACACTGCGCGGAGGTGGTGGGTGGAGGTGAGGGATGGAGGTGAGGGGTGCAGGTGGGGGCAGGGGTGGCAGGTGGAGGTGATAGCGGAGGTGAGGGGTGGTGGTGAGGGGTGGAGGTGGGGGCAGAGATGGTGGGTGGAGGTGATGGCGGAGGTGAGGGGCAGAGGTGATGGGTGGGGTGGCGGGTGGAGATAACCACGGAGGTGAGGGGCGGAGGTGAGGGGCAGAGGTGGTGAGGGGCGGAGGTGGTGGGCGGAGGTGACGGCGGAGATGAGGGGCAGAGGTGAGGAGCGGAGGTGAGGGGCAGAGGTGGTGAGGGGCGGAGGTGGCGCGGGCCCTGAGTGTGTGTCCCCCCCCCCCAGCACGTGAGCATGTAAAGGGCTCAGGATCTGCAGTCCGAGGAGCGAAGTCCTGACGGTGCTGGTCAAGGGTGGGGTGTGGGGCCCGGGGAGCTCTGGTCGGGGCCTGGGCGCATTGACGGAACCACCCCTTACCCCCTGAAGAGAACAGGAAACGTGACAAAGAGCCGACTTTATAGACCGAGCGGGCACAGGTCTCCTGATGGGTACTAACGGCCACTCTGTGGTGCCTGACTGCGTCCGCTTTACGGAGTATCATCTACATGCCACAGAAGCCCGTTCCCAGTGATGGGGGTGAAGGGCCTGGACAGTCAGCAGGGAGCCCCACGAGGACCCCAGATGCGCCCTGTGCCCTTTGCAGCCCGTCTCCACCGCGGCTCGGGGAACACTGGCTGTCTGCTCTCACCACACGGTAGATTTGCCTTTCCTAAAATTGCACAGCCACGGGCCCACCCACGGTTACTCTCCGGGCCTGACCCTCGCCGTCCCGCGGGCCGTGAGACAAGGAGCCACGGTGGGCCGCCATGTGCTTCTTGCCTGAGCCCATCAGGCTCATTCACACACAGAAAACCGGGGTTCTGGTCAGGCCGTGGTCAGGGAGCGCCCTGCGCTGGGGCCTCTCCCGCGGCCCGAGGCCAGGCCCCTACGCACGGTCCCACACCACGTTGCTCATCTTGCTCTTCCGAGAGGTTGCAAGTCAGGAGAGAGGCGGGCGAGTAGAGTCAGGGCGGACGTGCAGAGACACGGCGAGCTACGTGTTAGCCGCGCGAGGCCCTCTGCTCTCGGAAGACCGGGGACGTGGTTTGCTCTCACAGCTGTCCCAGGACCGGAGTGGGCCTGCGGACGGACACGCTAGGAGGCCCCGCAGAAGAAAGTGAAGGGCGTGACCTCCAGTGCGTCTAAAGACTAGTGTTTGCACGGCCTCGCGATGCCCCCTCGGCCCTGGTTCCCTCACGCCCGGCCGACCGCCGTGCCTCGGAGCCGCCCGCACCTGAGCGGCGAGAAGAGGCTGGCTTTGCTCCGTTTGATCTGAACAGCAGATGAGGCCCCCAGACGCCATCTATGGGCACACCTCTTCATTGTGCTTCGAGAAAACTGCGTCTTTCACAAACGGAAGGTTTGCGGCAACCCTGCCTCGAGCGAGTCTGTCCTGTGCTCACTTCATGTCTCTGTCACATTCTGGAGATTCTCGCAGTATTTCAAGCGTGTTCATTATTACTACAATTGTTACAGTGATCTGCGGCCAGTGATCACAACTCACTGAAAACCCTGAGGACGGTTGGCTATCAAGTGTTTGTTAATCAAGGTACATGGACGATTTTTTAGACACACCGCCACCGCGCACTCAGGAGACTCCAGCTTGCTGTAAAGGTAACTGTTATGTGCACCAGGAAACCAAGAAGTTCATTTGACTCGCTTGACCGTGGTATCTGCCTTATTACGGTGGTCTGAGCTGGACCCGAGAGGTCTCCAAGGTGAGCCTGTATTTGTGGCCCTGGGGCCGTAGCAGGAGCACCCCCCACTAGACTCTGGGGCAGACGGTGCGGAGGAGGGCATGGGGCCCCGGGGGGTCAGGGCACAGCGATGTGATGCCCCCTGCCCCCTATTCAGAAAGGCTGACGGGCCAGACGGAGGGCTCGCAGGTCTGCAGCAGAAGCACAAAGCGGGGGAGGGACTGGCTTGGTCTGGGGGTTGCTGCGGGCTGCTCGTGGGGGTGGGTTTGGGGAGGTCCAGGCACAGCTGGTCCTGAAATGTATCTTACTGTGGGAGGCTCCATGAGATGAGGACACCGTGTCCCCTCTCCTGCCCAGAAGGATTTACCACGAGAAGCCTCATGCTCTAGGCCTGAACAGCGGCCGCCACACAGAGGGTGGTCACAGGGCGGCTGCCGGACACATGCTGAGTGACCTCCTACCTTCTCTCCTCGGGCACGGAAGGGTCCTCTGGCTGCGATCATCTCATACAGCGTGACGCCCAGGGCGAAGTAGTCCACAGAGAAGTTGTACTCCTCGCCCCGCAACAGCTCGGGGGCCATGAAACCTGCCGGGCAAGAACCGCGCACAGACTCAGTCAGACGCAGGGCCTGGTGGGGAGCACGTGCCCTGCCCGGGCAGGCGCGTGACACACAGCACCACATGCATGGCCGTGGGCTCCTCGCCCTGTCCCTTCTGTGGTGGGGCTGCCCCGTGCACCACGCAGTGGGGAGCAGCATCCCGGCCCACACTGATACTTGGAACCCCCCAGTTGTCGCACCCAAAAATGTTTCCAGACATTGCTGAGTGTCTCTTTCGGGCAAAACTGCCCCTGGCTAAGCAGCACTGCCTCACGTCAGCGGGGAAGGTCCATCTCCCCGGGGGCACGCCACGGCAGACGGGCACAACGGTGACCCGTGGCGTCACGGGCGTGTGTGGTCAGGGAGTACTGGCCCCGTCCTGAAAGGGCACAGAAGGACCCGTTTAAGCCCACACACCCCAAAGAGCAGTCCAGACGCCCACCACTGCCAGATCTGTGCCACATTCGGGGAGTTGGGGCCACGTGGGGAGCCCCGCACCCCTGAAAGCACATTCTGGGCCTCCACTCCCTAACTGCCACTGTTTGGGAGCCAGCCCGCATGCGGGAAGGGTGGACGGGCCAGTCTCTGGGGCCCACAGTCCAGCGCCCTGGGACCAGGGGTAGGTGCTACGGGCTGGGCACGGGTGGCCTCCATGCCTGACGGCTTCAGACATTCCGAGGAAGGAACGCTAATGTGTCTGTTGATTTCTGGTCCCTCCTGGCCCTGATACACCATGCTCGCAGCCAGTCTCCAAGAGGGGATGTGCTCAGCAACAGCGGTCGAGCTGATGTGACCACAGACTCACTTCTCCCCGTAGAGGCTGCAGGTGTGAAATTCCACAGACCCTCCTGGCCCTGGCATCCCTTCACCCCTTTGTAGGTCCCGCTTTCCAGGAATTGCACTATTGTTCAGATGGCTCAGGTGCTGTAAGGAAGACATATTTAACAGCCCACCACTTCTAGATTAAAACAGGGTCTGGGAGAAAGGCACAGCAGGCCACAGGGAGGGGATCCGTTTCTGCAGCAAACACCCCAGTGGCGCCTCTGGTCTGCTCTCCAACTCAATCTGGGTAACACATCGTTTTGTATCCCGAGGACCTACATGACACCTGGGACAAAGTAAGCACCAGTAAACGTTTGTCACCTTAACGAGCAGGTGAGTGACTGAGTGAATGAGTGAGTGAGGGAATGAGTAAGTAAATGAGTGAGTGAACGAGTGAATGAGTGAGTGAGCCAGTGAGTGAGTGAGCAGGTGAGTGAGTGAGTGAATGAGTGAGTGAGCAGGTGAGTGAGTGAGTGAGCAGGTGAGTGGGTGAGTGAGTGAATGAGTGAGCAGGTGAGTGAGTGAGCAGGTGAGTGAGTGGGTGAGTGAGTGAGTGCACAGGTGAGTGGGTGAGTGTGCAGGTGAGTGGGTGAGTAATCCAGTGAGTGGGTGAGTGAACGAGTGGGTGAGTGAGTGATCCAGTGAGTGGGTGAGTGAGTGAATGAGTGAGTGAGCAGGTGAGTGAGTGAGCAGGAGAGTGAATGAGTGAGTGAGCAGGTGAGTGGGTAAGTGAGTGAGTGAGCATGTGAGTGAGCGGGTGAATGAGTGAGTGAGCAGGTGAGTGAGCAGGTGAATGAGTGAGTGAGCAGGTGAGTGGGTGAGTGAGTGAATGAGTGAGTGAGCAGGTGAGTGAGGTGAATGAGTGAATGAGCAGGTGAGTGGGTGAGTGAGTGAGTGAGCAGATGAGTGAGCGGGTGAATGAGTGAGTGAACACTCCTGTCTAGTTATTCATTCCTCCTCACGTGGCCCCAGCCCCATGTCCGGGCTGGAAACCCTGTGGGTTCAGAGGGCACACTCACAGCCCCTCTGTGCCCGATCGTGGCTCACGGACTGTGTGCAGGGGCTTGGCTCCAGGGCTCCAGCAGGCAGGGTGCAGAGAGGCCAGGGAGAGGGACACAGTACGCTGCACCCCAACCTATATCCTAACGTTCCCATCTGCTGCGTCTCTTTGCAGGTCACACCCTGCACCTGACCCCGGATGCTCAAAAGATGCGTCCTCTGCTTCCTCTGCTCAGAGAAAGGCCGTGGCCACAGCAAAACCTGGGGGGCCCTCTGGCGGCCGGCAGGGCCCTCACACTCAGAGTCGGACTACTTGGAATCCAGCCTGTGGTGCCTTATTCTCTGGGGCTTTCTCCTAATGATTTGAATCGCCCTAAAATATGTGAGGAGTGTTTCCACTCACATGGTCGCACTCAGAGCAGGAACTTCATAGATTCTGGACAAGGATCTGGAAAACTCAGATAGGAAGGACCTTCCCTAAATGAAGCCACAGATGAGGACAGAGCCGCAGGGACAAACCCAAAAAGGGCCCAGAGCACAGGACAGGAGGATCCGGGGACACAAAACAAGGTCCAAGTGGCCCCAAATCCCAGTGGCAGCAGTTTCTCCTCAAAGCCAAATCAACCCAGGGAAGGATTTGCTGAGAATCCCTGGACCTTCCGGAACATGGAGGGGCAGGGGACTGACCCCCAGGTGCCCGCGGACCAGAGGCAGCATTGTGGCACTGAGCTCCCCCTGCAGTCCGGGCTGCCTGCTGTGTCCACCCCAACTCTGGAGGGTCCCCTCTGTTGTCTGCAGGGCTTCTTCCCTCCCCGCCTGGGCTGAGTGGAGGGGGGGGGGCAGCAGAACGTGTTGTGCCCGCACACACACATGCACACACAGACACATACACATGCAAACACACAGACACACGTGTGCACGCACCCACACACGCACACATACTGGACACGGGCAGCCCCCTCCTGCAGGGCCACCCCCACCTGCCGCACAGCCCACCCTGGACTCCCCTGAACAGCGCAGGCCCTGGCCACGTGCCAGTGGGGGCTGGGTACCCCTCACAGCTCCCAGTCTGCCCACCTTGGGGCGGTGCTAGTACAGTCGAGGGCACAGCTGGTGATCTGCTGCAGATCCTCGGGGCTCCAACCAGCAGGCTGGGCGCTCCGGACAAACACACTCTGCTAATGTCTAGGAAGCCCCTGAAGGCAGAAGCTCCCATCACAGGGGCGGCGGCACTCCAGAACCAAAAGGGGGAGGGACCACCCCTGCCAGTGGGTGTCAGCTGCCAGGCACATCCACTGGCCACACCCAGTGGTTCTACTACTTGCTATGAGGGATGGGGACCCCCAAGGACTCCTACGGCCTCGCTCCCTGCCCCCTGCAAAAGAGGCTGCCCCCACCCTTGATCTCAGGTGCTAACCTGGGGTGCCCGCAAACCCCTTGGTCTTGGTCTGCCCGTCCTTCAGCTCCACAGCCAGCCCAAGGTCAGAAATCCGGATATTGCCTGAAAACAAACATGGGCTGAGGTCACACGCGGCCCCACAGAACAAAGGCACCTGGTGTTCCCTGAGCCTGCAGGAGCCAAAGGCAGCCTCTGCACACACACACACGTGCCCACAAACACGCACGTGCAGCACATGCCCACCCCAGGGCCCTGAGGCCTCTGCCCTCCCAGCCAGACTGCAGAGGGACAGAGGGGCCCCAGCAGCACCCACCACTGTGAATGGAGGCACAATCCACCCAAAACTGTTTCAAGAATGCCCCACATTTGCATGACTTAGTGACAAAGGGAGGGTGTCCAAGGGACATAAAGAAAACCTAGATCTCTGCTACCTTCTGATGAGAATCCCTCAAAAGGCAGAAAGAGGAACCAGCCTATCCTCCTACCGAAGATCCACCGGGCCACGGAGGAGAGCCTGGCGAGGGGAGTCTGGGCAGGAGGAAGCCAGGAGGGGAGGCTGGGAGGAGGAGAAATGGGGAGGCGGGGAGACTGGGTGAGGGGAACCTGAGAGGGGAGGCCACCTCACCGTCGTCGTCTAGAAGTACGTTCTCAGGCTTGAGGTCTCGGTAGACAATACCCCTCTGATGGAGGTGCTCCAGGCCGCTGATGATCTGGGCCGTGTAGAAGACAGCACGGGGCTCCTGGAAGCCAGGGTTCTGCTCATCCACGTTGTAGATGTGGTACCTGGGGCCAGACCACACAGAGGCCATTCTTCTCTGGCACAGTGAGCAGGGTGCCCACGGGTCCATGGGAAGTAAAATCTCAGGGAACAGTGAGGGCCTCAGGACCCCATGCTGTATTAGCGGAGAGTCTGGTCATTGTGGGGCCTCGGCATCAGCTGGAAGAGTCTGCAGCCAAGAGCCCCTGGCAGCTGGTGTATGTGCCCTCACAGACCCTCCACCACAACCATTAGGAGAGGAACAGGAGGGAAGAGCACACTGCTCTCCCCACCTCCCTGACCCTTGCCTGCACCAGCTAGGAAATGGACCCTGAAGCCATTTCACCATCGCCAGCCAAAGGAGGCAGGGCAGAGGGCGGTGAAGGAAGCCCGGGCAAGCAGCCCGAGTCACCTCAACCACAAGCAGTCAATACAGTGTCCGGGTAAGCATATTGGCTCCGAGCACACTGACTCCTGGGTGGGCCTGCCGTGGGTTTCCTTCCAGCTTCCCTCCTCCCCTGAGACTGAGCTTTCTCATCTTTCCCACTATTACATTCTACAGGAGAGTAACACCTAATGAATAAAAGAAACCGACTATTTATAGCAGAGACCAGGCGGCAAGAGGTAGGCCAAGAAAACAGGAGAGAAAACCTCAATCAGCCATGATGACAAGATAAATGGCTTTTGTATTACGTTTATAATTATAGTACAGTGTGGTGCAGCATACGCAGTACAGTGTAGTACGAGGAGTGTAGAGTAAGACACCACAGAGGAGCAGTGTAACGGAGTAGGTGTGACAGGGTGCCACACGTAAGCACAGCGTAGCACAGTGTACAGAGGACAGTGCAGTGCAGTACGGGGCAGTCTGGTAGGACACGGCACCGTATGGTACAGGAATACAGTACGGTCCACTTACCAGTCCAGTGTGGAATATAGGACAGCGCAGTACAGTGTAGCATAGTACGCAGAGTATGGTAGAGAATAGTGTAGTACAGTGTAGTGTAACGTAGCAGAGCGCAGGATGGTGTGATACAGCACAGTGTAGTGTAACGTAGCAGAGCGCAGGATGGTATGATAGAGCACAGTGTAGTATAACGTAGCAGAGTGTAGCATAGTGTAACAGAGTGTGGTGTAGTGTAGCATAATGCAGTGTAATGTAGAGTAGTGCAGTATGACACAGTACAGCATGGTACGGTACGGTGTAGTATGTATGGTGTAGTATAGAGCAATGTAGTGTAGTTGATTTAGTATAATACAGTATACTATGGTGTATTATGGTGCAGTGTAGTGTGCTATAGTGTAATATCATGTAGTAATATGGTACAGTATAGTGCAGTGTGGTATAGTATAGTATAGTGTCATATAGTGTAATATCACGTAGTGCAGCATGGTGTAGTGTAATGTAGTATAGGAAGTGTAGTATAGCACAGTTAGCATGGTATGTTGTGGTGTAGTGTAATAGAGAGTAGCATAGTATGATATAGTATGGTATGGTACGGTGTGGTATGGTGTGATGGGGTACAGTGTAGTAAAAGTAGCATAGTAGAGAACGGTATAGTATAGTATAGAGCAGTACAGTGTAGTATAGTATTATACAGTGTGGTGTAGTGTAGTATAATCTCATAGGATGTATTATGGTATAGCATGGTACAGTATAGTATGGTATATAATATTGTGTACTGTGGTATGGTGTATACAATCTAGTATAGGGTAATGTAGTGTAGTATGGTGCAGTGTAGTACTACGTAGTAATATATACCATAATATACCTTAGAATACTGCAGTACGGTGTAGTATAGCGTAGCATAGTGTAGTATAGTATAGTGTAGGGCAGTGTGATGTAGCATAGGACAGTGTGGTGTAGTAACAGTGTAGTACAGGGCAGTGTAGTGTGGTATAGTGTTGTATAGTGCATCGTAGTGTACAGCATGGTATAGTATAGTACAGCGTAGTGTAGTATAGTACAGTGTAGTGCAACATGGTGTAGTATGGTGCAGTACAGGACAGTATGGCGTAGTACGGTGTAGTATAGTACAGTAAGGCATAGTATGGTGTAGAATAGGACAGTGCAGTACAATATGGTGTATAGTGTAGCATAGTGTAGTACGGTGCAGTACAGGACAGTATGGTGTAGTACGGTGTAGTACAGGACAGTGTGGTGTAGTATGGTGTAGTATAGTACAGTAAGGCATAGTATGGTGTAGTATAGGACAGTGCAGTACAATATGGTGTATAGTGTAGCATAGTGTAGTACGGTGTAGTACAGGACAGTATGGTGTAGTACGGTGTAGTATAGTACAGTAAGGCATAGTATGGTGTAGTATAGTACAGTAAGGCATAGTATGGTGTAGTATAGGACAGTGCAGAGTACAATATGCTGTACAGTGTAGCATAGTGTAGTACGGTGCAGTACAGGACAGTATGGTGTAGTACGGTGTAGTATAGTATAGTAAGGCGTAGTATGGTGTAGTATAGGACAGTGCAGTACAATATGCTGTATAGTGTAGCATAGTGTAGTACAGTGTAGTACAGGACAGTGTGATGTAGTACGGTGTAGTATAGTATAGTATGATGTAGTACGGTGTAGTATAGTACAGTATGGCATAGTATGGTGTAGTATAGGACAGTGCAGTACAATATGCTGTACAGTGTAGCATAGTGTAGTACGGTGTAGTACAGGACAGTGTGGTGTAGTACGGTGTAGTATAGTACAGTATGGTGTAGTACGGTGTAGTATATGACAGTAAGGCATAGTATGGTGTAGTATAGGACAGTGCAGTACAATATGCTGTATAGTGTAGCATAGTGTAGTACGGTGTAGTACAGGACAGTGTGGTGTAGTACGGTGTAGTATAGGACAGTGTGGTGTAGTACGGTGTAGTATAGGACAGTGTGGTGTAGTACGGTGTAGTACAGGACAGTATGGTGTAGTACGGTGTAGTATAGTACAGTAAGGCATAGTATGGTGTAGAATAGGACAGTGCAGCACAATATGGTGTAGTATAGTGTAGTATAGTGTAGTATGGTGCAGTACAGGACAGTGTCATGATCATCTTTGCTCTCTTTAAGTCATGTTGTGTGTACTTCCTAGTCTCTTCTCTCCTCTTCCATGTAGCCTCAGAATTCCCACCTGGAAAACGGGGCCAACAAACACCTGACAGAGCTTCAGTGGGGATGAATCCAGCAGGAAGAATGCAGGCAGAGGGCTTGCACATAACACCAACAGCAGGGGCCCCGTTTGTGTGACATATGACACTCTTTCAGGTTTCGTACACATATTAATGTACTCTTCACTATGCCCCAAGAACACCAGGATTATTCTTTATCCCCATTTTACAGACCAGCACACAGAGGTGAGAGCGGTCTGATTGCCCAGGTTTCCCCACTGAGAGTCAGTGGTCTGACTTCCCCCCAGGAGCCCAGGGCTGGGCCCTCAAACCTCCCCAGGGACCGGATCCACTGACCAAAGCCATGGTTCCCGAAGTTGGCCACGTCGTGTTTCCAGCTCTGCCATCATCCCCAAGAGCAGGTCATAATGCAATGCCCCCAACTGGGCCCCCACCCACCCTTCATTCATCTGTCCACCCAACTAGCACTCACCCCTGGCGCCTCGTGCTCCTGGCACCTCCACCCCCATGTGGCCACACAACCCCAGGTCCCCAGGGACTGGAGGTCCCCCAGCAACTAGAGAGCCATGGGCCAACCTCCCCATGGCCCCGCATTTCATGTAAGACTAAGGACACACCACCTCGAGTGTCAGCAACCTGGGGACAGAGGAGCATGTTGATGGGGACCCAGAGCTTCTCCTTGGTGTCACCATGTTCTCTGCACATGTGGGCAGCCCCCTGGGCCCCCGAGACCCCTCACCCTGCTCGACTGCTCGAACCCTCCAGCCCCAGCTCCCCCATTTACCTTAAGTCGCCTCCATTCATGATAGTCATCACCAGACAGAGGTCAGTTTTGGTTTCAAACGCATAGGCCAGAGAGACTATAAACCTGCTGTGTACCTTTGCTAGAATCTTCTTCTCTACCATAGCACCCTGAAAAGCAAGATGTCAAATCATTACCCAGGTTTAAGCAGGAAGTGATGTCACCGAAAAGAGCAAGTACCAGAAAATACCAGAAAATAGCAACAGAGTTGCAAAGGTACCGGACACAGCTTGCATAAAGCAACTGCAAAGAACTTACAGACATGTCTCACTTGTCCCATCCCCAGAGACCAAAGCAATCATGCAAACGTGTGCATGTACCAAGGACTCTAGGCTTCCTGGAGCCTCCAGCAAGGAGGCAGGAGTCGGACCAGCCTTCACAACACCGGGTGAGGGTCCAGCACATCCCTTGCTCAGAGCTGACCCTCTTTCCAGCCGTTCCTTACACCCGACCAGCTCGCCAACTGCAACCCCAGACCCGATCCTCCCTCCAGGCCCCTGGACAGCGGACAGCCAGGGACCAGCATCTGCTCATTTTCTGTCCATTTAACACGTTTTTTAGAGTTGTGTTTGGGAAGGGACGGTACAATTCCTTTGTGAAGGAGGAATTCTTAGTGTTCCGGAAGGCCCCTCTGCATCCACACTGCGGGGCAGATTTCGGGTCTTCCTGGGTAATAAGTTCAGTGAGGACCCTGAACTCGGGACAGAAGACACCGTGGGTTGAGACGACACGTGGACCACTGTGAAGGACGCTGCTTGCCCCTGCAGCCCCAAGGGGACAGCACTATTGAGAAACCCCGGGGTGGGCACCCTTGGTGGCTATTTACCCCCAAAAGCTGCATTTGCGCTGTGTGGCAGGACAGGACGGGAGAGGAACTCCTATGACACAGCAGCTTTTGCTGTCCTGCCTAAAGGGAGTCTGACCCCTGTTGGGGACAGCAGACCCCATGCAGCAACATGCTGTGCCTTGGTCCCCCCTGGCCCGGGGGAGACAAGGCGGATGCTGCCAGGCCTGGCTGGACTCCCAGTGTGCCCTCCATCATAGCACAAGCCAGTGCGTGGAGAACTCCAGAAAGCCGGGGTAAAGAACCAACAGTCCCCCTAACACCTGCTCCCCGATTTCACGGTAGTAGTAAAAACACAAGAAGGCTGGCAGGAGGGGCCCCTGCGTGGCTCAGTCGGTTGAGCATCCGGGTCTTGGTTTCGGCTCAGCTCATGCTCAGGGTCGTGGGATTGAGCCCCGCATCAGGCTCTGTGCTCAGTGCGGAGTCTGCTTAAGACTCTCTGCCCCTCTGCCCCTCCTCCCCTGCTCGCATGCACTCTCTCCAAAATAAATCTTTAGGGACGCCTGGGGGCTCAGTTGTTGAAGTGTCTGCCTTCGGCTCAGGTCATGATCTCAGGGTCCTGGGATCGAGTCCTGCATTGGGCTCCCTGCTTGGCAGGGAGATTGCTTCTCCCTCTCCCACTCCCCTACTTGTGCGCTCTCCCTCTCTTTCTCTCTCAAATAAAATCTTTAAAAATAAATAAATCTCTAAAAAAAAAGAAGATATCTGGTGGGATGTGCAGTACCACCCACACCAACAAACACAGAGGCTGCCTCTGAGGAGGGGCAAACCCCGTGTGTGTGCAGAGCCAGGACGGGGGCAGGGGGGCGCGCAGAGCTGTGGACTGCCCCCTCCATGCCCCGCGGGCCAGATCGTCAGCTCAGGACGAGAAGGCTGCCCAATGGGAGGGGCCCGGTGTCCCCAGGGCCAAGGAGCCAGCCCATGAAGGGCACCGTGTGGGGCCGGACATGGCCCCCGATGGCCCTCCCACCACCGTGAATGGCTGGCTGCCCACCTGGTACCCCTTCCTTTTCTTGAGTCTCTTCTTGTTGAGCTTCTTGCACGCATACAGCTTGCCGGTGGCCTTCATCTGGCAGGCGGACACCTCCCCGAAGCCACCTTTCCCTAGGACCCTGAAGTCCAGGAACCAGTCCTCGCCCGTCGGCTGGGCCTCCAGCCACTTCCACTGCAGGAACCTCTGGAAGTACAGACTCGCCAGGTACTCCTGGAAGGGTGCCTGGCTCAGGTGCGCGAGGGCGGCCTGCAGCAGGGGCTGGAAGAGCCCATCCCCGCTTGCCACGGGCGCCTCCCGGGCCTTCGCCACTATCCCCTCGTCCAGGAAGCTGCAGAAGAGCTTGGCCTGGGGGTCCAGGTACTCGGCCAGGATGGCCCGGGCTTTCTGTGGCCGGAGGTCATCATCTGCCGTGTCATAGTCCTCGATGTCCTTCCAGAGCTCCAGGGCCGGCACATGCCTCTCGTCAGCCCCCAGGAACTGCTGGAACAGCCGCTTGCCGATGGGCTGCTCTGAGCACACACTCGGGAACGCCAGGTCCAGGCTCTCCCGGAGGCCCTCACACTTGGACAGTGGGGGCAACTTGAGCTTGGCCAGGTACTTCCTGTCCCGAGAAGATGGGCCACTGCTCCCGTCGAAGCTGCCCCGGGCGGCAATGAAGGCCGAGTTGGCCACCACCGTCTCCAGGGAACCGAAATCCATCCTGGTGCTGGCCTCCCGCTGCGTCAGGTACGAGAGGCCTGACCTGCCACCCCAGGCCCGTGCCCCCTGCCCTCCCCAGACAGCAGGTGTCCCAGCAGGTGCGAGGGTGACTGGAGGCCACGCCGGGAGCCCAGGGAAACCAGCTGACACAGCTCTGGCCAAATCCCAGCCCAGGGTCACAGAGCAGGTGCCAGAAAAAGACAATCCCCTAAGCTGCTTCCAGGAGGATTAGATGGCCCCTCCTCCCTGCCGCTTCCTCCTCAGGGCCCACCAGGAAGGACAAACTCCAGACCCCGAAGCATGTCCCTGAAGCTGCCCCGTCAGGCCCCCAGCCCCGGCTGACAGGGCACCTGCTTGTTCCCTTGCAGGAGCGGGAGGCCAAACAGAAGGCAGAGGGGCCCAGGAGAAACCCCGACTCAATAAAGATCGCTGGAGGCTTTCCCACTATATTTCATTTTTGTCTTAAAAAAATTCCAAGTGGGAGGAAAAACAGCTGATAACAGGAATTCAGAGAGAAAAAACCACATAGTGAACAGCTTCCTGGGGTGTCCGAGCGTGAAACCACTGGCTGGGGACTAGTTAGTATGTGGGGACCTGGCCTGACACTGACAGTAGCCTGCCCTCAGGTCACCTGCCCGCACTGGGGACCTAAGGTAATCCCAGCACCTGCCGAGGGATCAGCTCCCTCCCCTCTCCTGGGCTGTGCCAGCAAAGCATAAATGCCTAGAGAAGCTTCAGGTTAAGTTAGGACTGAAGCAGGAGACCCCCAGCTACACTCAAGGCTGAGGCCCCAGAGAGAAAGAGGAGTGAGAGGGGAGTAAAGAGGCCTGGGACACACCTGGGGCACACACCTGGGAGACACCCCTGGGGGAACCACTGGGGGCACACCTGGGGGAACCACCTGGGGGACACATCTGGGGAACCACCTGGGGGACACATCTGGGGCACACCCCTAGGGCACACACCTGGGGAGACACATCTGGGGCACACCCTGGGGGGGCCCCCCCGGGGGCACACCTGGGGGACATGTGGGGATGCCAGGACCAACAGAAATGTCAGATTCACACAGACATGGTCTTGTCTGTCTAGGACACAGCAGGTACTCAGTAAATGTGTGGGGACGAAAAGGAAGCGATGGAGGTTGGTTATAGTTTAAAGAGGGGAGGAAGTGAGAGGTCACAGAAACAAGAATGCAGGAGCCAGAAGAGGCAGGGAAGACCAGCCCACCCCGTGTTCCTCCTGGGAGAAGAGGCTGTCTGGGACGCAGGGAGGTTCTGCAGTGGGTGTGGGCAGAAGGCAGTCCCGGGAGGCCAAGGGAGAACTTGCTGTCTGAGCAGCCAGTCTTCTCAAGCCCTTCCCACCTACCCGTCAGGGTTCACGGGACAGCGGTTGGGGTTTGCTGTAGCCTCCGCCGCACTGTCCACAGTGTGCCCTCAGTCCGCGCTTCCCAGTGGTGCCGGCCACACCAATCGCCCAGAGATCTTGCCAAAATAAAGACTCTGCTTCAGTGGCCCAGGCTGGGGCCGAGACTGTGCGTGTCTCCCGAGCTGCCTGGGGACACAGTGGGCAGGTTGGTGTGGTCTGGGCCATTCCGGTCCCTCCACCCCCACCACTCTGTCTCCATTACTGTACGTAATACCTACAACAGATAACAGGCCTTGGAACCGAGTACATGGAGTTGTCAACTTTATTGCTCTTTTTCAAAAATAGTTTTCAAAAAACACATTTTTAAAAACTATTCAAAATATGGAAGAAAATATCACACTTCCTTTGCCTTTCTATATAAATTTTACAAAAGTCTGTATCTACACAAACATCTTGCTGGATCTCGATAGGAGTTACACCTGTGTATCAACTTGGGGAGAACTGGCATCTTTAGTGGCTGAGTCTCCCAACCGATGAACATAACCTGTCTCCATTTCCTGGGATCCTTCAGTGCTCTCCTCACCAACATGCAGCTTTCAGCATGCGAGTCCACAAGTGTTCTCTTGGATTAATACCTACATATTCCTTCTTGTTTTGAGCAATTGCCAATGGTATTGTATGTTTAATTTTGGTATCTATGTGTTCATTGCTAGTAAATGAAATAGTTGATTTGGGGGCATTAATCTTGTGTCCTCTGCCTTGCTGAACTCACTTGTTTTGGATTTTTTGAAGTCTTTGGCATTGTCTACACGTACAACCCTGTCATCTGAAAATGGGGAGTTTCGTTTCTTCCTTTCTAGTCTGTATGCCTTTTCTTTTCTTGCTTATTCCACTAGCTGGGAAGTTTAGCACAAGGTTGCCTCAGAGAGGCGACAGCAGAGATCAATGCCTCGTTCTCAGTCGTGGGGTAGACATAGCCAATCCTTCACCACTGGATGGGATGCCAGCTGTAGAGATTCCGTCAATGCTTTTAATCAAGTTTCTGTCTATTCCCAGCCTGCTGAGAACTTTTATCATAAATGGATCTTGAATTTTGTCAAGTGCTTTTTCTGCATCAGCTGATATGATCACATGATTTTTCTTCTTTAGCTTGTTAAAGTAGGGTATTACACTGATTTTTGAATATTGAACCTGCTCTCCATCTCTAGAACATAACCCTCTTGGTCATGGTGTTTAATGCTTCTTTTTTTGAAAAGATTTATTCATTTATTTGAGAGAGAGAGAGCACAAGGGGGGGGAGAGGGAGAGAGAATCTTAAGAGCCCGACTCAGGGCTCAATCCCACAACCATGAGATTAGGACCTGAGCCAAAACCAAGAGTCAGATGCCCAACCAACTGTGCCACCCAGGTGCCTGTTTAATGCTTTTTATACACTGTTGGATTCAATTTGCCAATACGTGGTTAAGGATTTTCGTGGCTATATTTGTGAGGGATTTGATCTATAATTTTTGTTCCTGTTGTTTGTGCTTTGTCTGGTTTTGGTGAAGGGTGTACCGGCCTCATAAACCAGCCGGGAAGCTCCCTTCTATTTTCCAAAGGATACAGGGCACAATTTGTGCTCTTCATTACATGTTTGGTAGAATTCTCCAGTGAAACCATCAGGGCCTGGAGGATTTTTTTGTTGAGAGATTTTAAATTATAAACTCAATTTCCTTAATAGTTATAGGGCTATTCAAAGTATCTATTTCAAATGGGACAGGTTGTGTTTTTTGAGAAGAGACCAATTTCATCGGATTTGTTGAGTTTATATGTATAAAACTGTGTGTGGTATTTCCTTTTTTTGTCTGAAGGGTCTGTAGTGATATTTCATTTTTGATGTGATTATGTGACTTTTCTCTTGCTATAGGTTTGTCAATTTTATTGACTTTTCAAAGAACCAGTTCTTTCACTGATTTTCCCTTTTGCTTTCCTGTTTTTAATTTCATTGATTTGTTTTAATTTCATTTTATTTCTTCCTTCTACTTGCTACCCCCCACCTTTTTCTGTTTTCCAAGTGGGAACTTGGATTATTAATTCGAGACTTTCTTTTTGAATGCATAAACTTAGAACTATAAACGCTCCTTTTAACACTGCTTTAGCTATGTCCCATGAATTTTGATGTTATATATTTGTCATCAGTCCTACAAATACATATTTCTTTTTAATTTCCCTCAAGACTTCCTTTTGACTCATGAATTATTTTAAATATATTGTTTAGTTTTCACATGTTTGGAGATTTTCCTGTTATCTATTACTAGTTTCTAGTTTGATTGTATCGTGGCTGGAGGACACACTCTGCATGATCTTGACTCTCTTAAATTTGTTGAGCTTTATTTTATGGCCCAGGATATGGTCTACCCTGGTCACTTAAAAAGAAATTGTATTCTGCTGTGCTTGGGTGGGGTGTTCAACAAATGTCAATGGCATCCTCTTGGCTGACAATATTGTTGAGTTCTTCTATATCCATGCTGATTTTCTATTTAGCTATTCTATCAATTGTTGAGAGAGATGTGTTGAAGCCTGTAACTAAAATTGTGGATTTGTCTATTTCTACTTTCAGTTTATTAGTCTGCTTCACGTATTTTGCAGCTCTGTTGTTTGGTGCATACACATTTAGGATTGCTTTATCTTCTTGGTGGATTAACCTTTTATCATTACACAATGTCTCTTGTAATTTTTTCTGCTGTGAAGTCTATATATTAATATAACCACACATGCTTCATTTGATTAGTATTTGCATGATATATCTCTTTCCATTCTTTCCCATTCAACCTACCTAGATCATTCTATTTGAGATGAGTTTCTTATGGATAGCATATAGTTGGCTCATGTTTTTAAATCCACTGTCAGTTTTTTGATTGGTGTATTTATAGCATTTATATTTAATGTTATTGTTGCTCAAGTCTGCCATTTTTGTTTTTCATTTGTTTTCTTTTTCCATTTTTCCTGTGGGTTACTTGAACATTTTTTGGAATCCAATTTTGATTTATCTATAGTATTTTTGAGTGTATCTATGCAGATTTTTATTGGTTGCTATTGGTATCATATATACATGACCTATCAAATTCTACTGCTATCATCTTTTTAAAGGTTTATTTATTTGAGAGTGTGTGCACACGAGTAGGGGGGAGGACAGAGGGAGAGAATCATCAGGCAGACTCACCATGGAGCACTGAGCCCTATGTGGGGCTCGATCAGATGACCCATGAGATTATGACCTGAGCTGAAACCAAGAGTCACACACTCAACTGACTGAGCCATCCAGGTGCCCCCTATTGCTATCATTTTATCAGTTCAAGTGAAGTGCAGAAATATCACCTCCTTTTATCCTTTCCTGTTTATAATATAATTACATTATTTCATTTATATACATTTAGAGTATCAGGCAATGTTATGGTTTTTGCTTCAACCATCAAACATAATTTAGAAAATTCAAGAAGGAAGCTTATAGTATTTACCCATATTTTGCTTACCATATTCTTTCTTTCCTGATCCTCCAATATTCCTTCTTTTAACATTGTCTTTCTGTTTTGAACACTTCCTTTAGCCATCCTTTTAGGATAAGTCTATGGGTGACAAATTATCTTCCTTTCCTTTTCCTTCATTTGAGAATGTTGGGACCCCCTTCGTTCCTGAAGGATATTTGTGCTGGATTGAGGATCTGGGTCACCAGTCTCTTCTTTTAGCATTTAAATATACTCTGCAGCTTTCTTCTGATCTCTGGTTTCTGATGAATAATCTTCTGTAATTCAAATGGTTTTTCTCTGGCTGCTTTCTAGATTTTGTGTGTGTGTATGTTTTCAATTTTCAAAAGTTTAATGATGATGCATCTTGGATTTTGGAAGTTATCCTATTTGGGTTTCAATCAGCTTCTTGAACTTGCAGGTTTGTGTCTTTTGCCAAGTTTGGGGAGTTTCCAGCCCTGCCCTCCTTCTTCTCTCCTTCCAGAGTCCTGACAACACGGATGTCACATCTTCATTACAGTCCCCCAGATCCCTGAGGCACTGCACATGTTTTTCTGAATCTACTTCCTACTGTTCAGATCAGGTCTATTATTTTTTCTCCGTGTCACTGATTCTTTTCTCTATCCCCTCGCTTGTACAGTTGAATCCATTTGCTGAGCTATTTTCACTATATTTTTTGAACTTAAAATCTCCATTGGTTCTTTAACTTTCTCTTTGTTGAGACTTTTTTCATGTTTCAAGCATGTTTATAATTGCTCACTCAAGCATTTTTATCATAACTGCCTTAAAATCTCTGATTCCAACATCCCTGTCACCTTGGTATCGGCATCTATTGATTGTCTTAATTCACTTTGAAATCTTCCAGGTTTTTGGTCTGACGCATGATTATCAGTTGAAACCTGGAAATTTTCCTATTATATAATCCTTTGGTTTTAGCTGGCCTTCTCTGACTCTACTCCAGCAGCAGAAGGGGGTGGGCCCCACCTCATTACTGCCAGGTGGGGGAGAAGTCTGGGCTCCCCACATTGCTGGAGCCTGCTCTTTATGGGGTACCTGTCCTACATGCTCAGAGCACGGTGTGCAGGAGGCTGCTCTCTCCCTGCCTCTCCCCCCACAGGCACACATCCAGAGGTCATTCTGATAACATGTGCAGTTCAGCACATACTTTCATGTGCTTCCACTGAATGTGGAAGATCTCATTCAATGACTTCTAGAAAGAATTCATGTCTTACTCATTTCAAGGGTGTGTCTACACCTTCCAGATGAGGGCATTTATTCTGCGAGCAACATTTGCTGCACTGTATCTTCAGGCCCCAGCAATTGGGGTCCAAGGCCCAGACTGTGGGCAATTAGACTGCAGCCTAATGCCCCTCTGTGTCTTACTGACCTAAAATTCCAAAGTTGTGAATGAAAACAGTGTTGCGGAAAACACACAGAATTGGTTCATTAAAAAGTTATGAGTCCAAGCTAAAATGATGCTATTCCCTCTGAATCTCCGGGTGCTTGTTTTGCTAAAAAACTCTAAATCATCCTAAAGAAAATAAGGCAGAACAATTACAAGAGCATTTTTCATTATTCTTCTTCACGGGCCCGCTACATACACTGCCAAGGTCTCTTGGTTCTGGCCACGCATCAAGATGGTCTGCAGGGTTGGGGCGCCTGGGGGGCTCAGTTGGTTAAGCGACTGCCTTCGGCTCAGGTCATGATCCTGGAGTCCCGGGATCAAGTCCCACATCAGGCTCCCTGCTCGGCAGGGGGTCTGCTTCTCCCTCTGACCCTCCTCCCTCTCATGTTCTCTGTCTCTCATTCTCTCTCTCGCAAATAAATAAAATCTTAAAGAAAAAAAAAAAAAAGATGGTCTGCAGGGCTTACAGCTATCTGGGCACTCAGGCCGTCTGGCAGGTCAGCTCCCTTAGAAACGTGGTGGCGGGACAGGTGTCAGAGAATCCAAGGCACCCAGCAGACGCGGAGGTGCTGCCAGGCCAAGCGTGCCCCGCCTGGACACTGCTGGGGTCCTAAAGCCACCCGCACAGGTCACCAGGAGCCCCTGGGCCCAGTGGCTCTCCACTGGGTCAGAACTGCATGTCAGCAAGATGCCAGGGACTGGCGTGCTTTCAATTTTTAGAAAGTACCTCTAGACTGTACGTGAGTTCCTCATAGACACAAAGCAGTCATAAAGGGCCCCAGGCACACCCCAACAACAGATCTCAGAGGACAGCACCATCACCTCCACTAAGCATCAGAAGTGATGCGAGGTGAAGATGGGAACCCTCTGAACCCTCTCGTCTAGAACAGAGCCTCTGGCCCCTTTAGCATGTGGCCCTGTCTTCACTGTCAGACGTGTTCCCCAGCAAGTGATAACCGGCAGGAACGAGAGTGGCAGGAGCCCCCTGGGCCGCCGCCCCCATCAGCTCAGACCAGGACCATCTCGGGCACCGTGCCAGGGTCGGACCCACCCTGCACTCCTCACATCTTTGCCCCTGACGGAAGTGAAAGGAGCAGAGCTGAGGAACTGCTGCTCCTGCACCAAAGTCCTCCTTGCTCGGTATCAGGACAGACAAGGACACGGCCAAGGGCAGCCCGAGCGGAGGGGAGGGAGGCGACAAGGGGGGAGGCATCTGATAGCCGCTGTTTGGATAGCAAGGTGTGATCAACAACGCCTTGGTGCTTTCCCTGGAGCCTGTCTCCACAGGGCCTCTGACCTCCAGGGGAGGAGACTATAAAACCCAGAGGCCACCCTTCTCCTCTTGGGCTGGCTGTGGGCAGCACCCCCATTCTGCAGGATGGCAGCGCTGCAGGAGAAAAAGTCATGCAGCCAGCGGATGGAGGAATTCCAGCACTATTGCTGGAACCCGGACACGGGGCAGATGCTGGGCCGCACACTGTCCCGGTGGGGTACGTGCCCGGTGGGGGACGGCAGGGGACGGCAGGGGAAGAGGGGGCAGTGGGGGATGGTGAGGGCAGCGGGGGACAGCAGAGACAGCGGGGACGGCGGGGGCAGCGGGGGACAGGGACGGCGGGGATGGCGAGGACAGTGGGGGCAGAGGGGGCAGCAGGGGACAGCAGGGGACAGCAGGGACGGTGGGGGACGGCGGGGGACGGCGGGGGCAGCGGGAGACAGCAGGGACGGCGGGGACGGCAAGGACAGGGGGACGGTGGGGACGGCGAGGGACGGGGGGTGGGGGGGCGGCGGGGACGGCAGGGACAGTGGGGGACGGCGGTGACAGCAGGGAGGCGCCACTCTGAGGACATGCACAGGACCACCCACCAGCAGTCCAGGCGCCCAGGACCCAGGCCCTGCCAGGGCTTCTGGCCAGGCCACACCTCCCTCACCAGATGACCCCAAAAGCCCATTTCGGCTCTAATCACCACTGACAGCAGATGCCTACAAAATGGGAACATCTGAGGGGCAGCCCCAAAGGTTCAGCCCTAGATTTGAGAAGAGCATTTTTAAAGCTATGTTCCTAAAACTTATGATTTTTACAGACTTCTAAGTTAAGGGGTATGGAGCATCTCTTGGGTGATGAGAACATTCTGGAACTTGACAGAAGTGATGGTTGCATTCTGTAAACACCACCGAGTCCCTCCCTAAGACGGTGAAACAGTGAGTCTTGCGCGGGGTCCCGCAGGTCAGCTGCGTCTCACCTGCCTCTCCCCACAGTGTGGATCAGCCTGTACTACGCGGCTTTCTACGTGGTGATGACCGGAGTCTTCGCTCTGTGCATTTACACGCTGATGTGTACGCTCGACCCCTACACGCCCGACTACCAAGACCAGCTGAAGTCGCCAGGTAACGGGGCCGGTGGCTCGCGCCTGGACACCAGGACCCCATGCGTCAGGGCAATGCCGGGTCCCTGCAGAACAAAGCCCAGAGAGGCAGCCTGAGGGGCCATTCCCGCTGGCGGCCCGAGGGTCCTGAAGGGGCACACCAGGTGTGGACAACCCCTCACCCTCTTTTGAGGACGGTGGCCCCAGATTATGGTCTGACTTAGGGTTAGTCTTAATTATTAAAACAGATTTAGTAATAGAGCCAGTCTTTACCTCACTGACTTTATATGCTGACAAACACACAGAGAACACGTCTGGGAGGATGTATGAGACAGCAGGGAGATGAGGAACAGAGGGTCTGTGGGAAGGAAAGGGCTTCTGCTTTCCACTGGACATCCCTGAGCACTGTGGGAGGATCACTTCCATAACCACACGTTCTCAGAGCACAGTTTTCTCTAAGAGCAGCTTGTCTCTCGTCCCGTTTGAGGCTGAGCGCCCACTCCCGTGAGTCGGCACCGAGAGGAGAGGTCACTGGTGACAGCAGGACTCCAGGGCCTGAGACGGAGAGGTGGCACCTCCTAGGTCCTGGGGACGGTGGCTTACCCCAGCTGCCTGCACAAACCAAACAAGGGCAGGAGGGAGCTGGGGTGAAGGAAGGGACAGAGAATCAGGGAGGAAAACACACTCTCCGGCACGGTTACTCAGAACGTTTATCACCCACACGTCCTTAATACTTTCTAAGGAAGCAATAACCGCAGAAATGCCCAACAGCAGTCCCCGCATTTCCCCAGGAGAGGAAAGGAAAATGCAAGTCTCTAAGAGACGGTGGGCTCAAACACTGGAGCCAGGGTGGGTGTGCTCCCTCAGGCAGGTCCAGCTCTTCTGCCGGGGTCTTCAGTGAACACCCTGATCAGTGATCACAACACCCAAGTGCTTTACTGGGTGTCATTTTTAGAGCCAACCAACAGATAGCCATGGAGGTTTCAATGTAGTTTCAGAGCAGAACACAGTCCGTTACAAATCTCAGGATGCAGCCACCCTATAATCTGTCCACAACCCAGTGGGTGGAAGGGGCAGGGGAGGCCGGGAGATGGCGACAGCCGCCACTGACGCGTTTGAGCAAGCCCTGAGACCACGGGAAGCGGCTGTAGAACACACACGGAGTGGACACTCGTGACGGGTACCCACTTTCTCCCCTGGGCCAAATCCCCTCGAGGTCTTTATTTTTAAACCACATACAGCTGTGACTTCCACAGCATCCATGAAACAAGAGAACACGAGCTCACTTATTTAAAAAGTCACATCAACGGGTCTGGCTTCGTAAACTGTGGAACATTCACACGGCAAAACACAACGGTATTTGTGGACGGAAGGAGGTGAGTCAGCGTGACGATGATGTGCTTGATGACAACGGCATTGGAAAACGGAAGAATGAGGGGCCCCTGGGTGGCTCAGTCGTTAAGTGTCTGCCTTTGGCCCAGGTCATGATCCCGGGGTCCTGGGATCGAGCCCCGCATCGGGCTCCCTGCTCAGTGGGAAGCCTGCTTCTCTCTCTCCCACTCCCCCTGCTTGTGTTCCCTCTCTCACTGTGTCTCTGTCAAATAAATGAATAAAATCTTAAAAAAAAAAAGAAAAAGAAAAAGAAAACAGAAGAATCAAGTCAAGTAGGACCTGAGTGGTAGGATTCCATTTATCTAATTGATGACACAGGTTTGTGCATCTTTGTGTGAACAGAAGTGAGGACGCCCACCAGACATGCAGCTGTTCTGACTCCACACGAGTGCGTCTTTTCTTGTACAATTAACACGTTGTCCGATTGCTTTCAGACTTGACCAACACCAGTAAAGAGTTTTCAGATATGCATTCAAACACAACTTCATTTAGCCGCGCGGTCCCGACTGGCTGCCGGTGCGGCTCCCGGGTGGGGGGTCCCCGCTGAGCTAGTGCTACAGAGAACACTGGCCACAGCCTCCCGCCCAGGGGCCCTCGAGGACCCAGGCCCAGGAGGGACCGCAGCACCCCACGCTTGGCCGCTGGGCCGGGCCAGCCCTGCACGCGGCCCACCTCCATAGCAAGCAGCTGGGATGTGGCCAACACTCTGGGGGAAACAGAATGAGATGTGTCGTGCTCTCTCTCCAGGGGTGACCTTGAGGCCGGATGTCTACGGGGACAAAGGCCTGGACATCTCCTACAACGTCTCTGACAACAGGACCTGGGTGGGCCTCGTGCACACACTCCATGACTTCTTGGCAGGTGACATTTAACACGCTTCCCGCCTCTTCCTCTCCTCCTAAGACAATTTCGTGGAGGGCCGTGGGCTTCGCCGCCCTCCGCCAGCCCCCGGTGGCTGTGGCTGGAGGTCGGCACCCACAGGCAGTCTGTCCCGGCAGGCTACTCGCCAGCGTCCCAGGCGGAGAGCATCAACTGCACCTCCGAGAAGTACTTCTTCCAGGAAAGCTTCCGGGCCCCAAACCACACCAAGTTCTCCTGCAAGTTCACGGCAAACATGCTGCAAAACTGCTCAGGCCTGACGGACCCCAACTTCGGCTTCGCGGAAGGAAAGCCATGCTTTATCATTAAGATGAACAGGGTGAGTGCAGAGGAGCTGCAGACCCCTGACCCCACCGTGGCCTGCAGGGGCCAGGGTGCCTGGTCCTCGTGTGACCCCATGCATCCCTGTGCAGGGGTCCGGGCTGGCAGGGCTGGGACACACACCGCAGCCCCTCCTAGGGTAGGATGCACCTGTCATGTTGGCTCAGGAGCTGACCTCTCCCCAAATACAACCTGAGCACAGCTCAGACACAGCCCCGACGTCATGCTCTGCGGCACCTGGACACAGAGCAGCACAGTCCGGGCTGCTCAGGGCGGCCATGTGCACACAAAAGCTTGACAGCAGCCGGGCTGTGTCAGGTGCCACGAGGACAGCTGGGAAGCATCCCAAGCAGAGGTTCTCACTCTGGGCCAGGGACCCTCTGCCGGGCACGAAGGAGACTGAACAGGCCAGTGCAAGCAAACCACAGGAGGGCATGGTCCATCCAGCCTTGGGGTGCGGGGCAGGGGGACATCCCACTGGAGGCCAAGGAGGGCAAGAGGCTAGGGGGATCTCTGCTCCGTGTTGGCCAGCAGGCATGCAGCACTAAGAAGCTTCCTTCCCGAGAGCCTAGGGAAGCCACACATCTGTGAATGGCACACACTCCTGGGTCCCCGCGGGGTCTCGACACTGCCTGGCAGGGGGGAGCCGTGCACACCAGGGCAGGTGTGTGGGGAGGGTGCCAGGCACAAGCAGGCACACACCAGGGCCGGGACCCAGGAGGCCAACAGAGCGTGACGTGGGAGCAGCGAGGTGGGCACCGCGGAGCGCCAGAGAGGGGCAGCCACGGCTCGGAGCCTCCCCGTCCAGCCCTGCCACGTGCCGGCAGCCAAGACCATGTGGGGCGGGGCTCTGGCTCTGAAGGAGCTGCCGGCCGGACCCCCAGCTTGGACGGGCCGCTCACGCACGCAGCCGAGGGGAGAGCTACCAGGACGCCCTCTCCTTGCAGATCGTGAACTTCCTCCCCAGCAACAGCACAGCGCCCGGAGTGGACTGCGCCTTCCTGGTGAGTGCACGGCCACACCACAGCTGCTCTCCCCTAAGTTCCCCTCACGGCCACATGAACCGTCACTTAGAGCAGCTTCACCGCAGGGAGCAAAAACCTAGGAAGAAAAACTGTTATCTTTTCACTGTTTTGCTTCGAGGAGCATCGGGGACAGTGTATCACTAACACCCTTCCAAGTATTTGGTGGCAATTTGGAAAAACCTGCTAAGAGTTGGCATTAATTTCTCAAAACCAGTTTTAAATCATAACACCTAAAAATCAAGTGTGTCTTCGTGGCCTATTTTCTAACGCTTGTTTTCCGGACCGAAGGCTCCCTGCTGTTAGCAGCAGCGCCCACCCCCCAGAGCCCGCCTCGCCATGGGGTGAGGCTCTGCCTCGTTCTGTGTCCTTCTGCAGTCGCTCGACTGCACGTGTGGGCTGACTTGAGCCTTTAACAGACACAAAGGGCCCCCCATCTGTGCTCGGACAAGCCCCAGCTATCCACGGGGCAATCCGCACACGTGCGGACACAGGCAGACACGCACAGACACGCGCCCGCGCTCCCAGACGCCGCCTCACGCACGCCATGGTCTCCCCACTCGCCCCCAGGACCAGCACAAGGATGCCCGGCCCCTGCAGGTGGAGTACTACCCGCCCAACGGCACCTTCAGCCTCCACTACTTCCCCTACTATGGGAAGAAAGCGCAGGTAGGTTTGCTTCTCGTTCCCCAGCCGCAGAATCGTCTCAAATTTAGCAATGACTGCCAAAAGGAAAGCCCTCAACATTTCAGTTACACAGATGACACGACGGTGACTGTGTAGCCCTCTGGGTGTTTCCCTACCTGAAAACACACAGCTCTCCTGCAAAACACAAATATCAAGCCCAATGCTTTCACTTTCCCAGAGTTTCCCAAATCCTTTCAGACAACCATACACCCATTTTAAAGCACATCCTCCAAATCTCTGTTTTTCCTGTTTTTATACTAATTTTCATCAAATATAATTTGAACTCGAATTTGTCACTGGTGCTATCTCCCTACCCCAGACCGGCTCTCCTCGTTCCTCACGGAGAGAGGGAGCGCCCACACGCGGTCAAGCGTGTGCACGACAGCTGTGGGTGGGCCGGGCAGGCGGGCTGACCGTCTCCGAGCCGGCCAACTGGTCCCGGCCGCGCAGTCTCTGACGCTCTCCTCCCCCCGTCTTCTCACACGTGCCCCAGCCCCACTACCACAACCCTCTGGTCGCCGCGAAGCTTCTCAATGTCCCCAGAAACACAGAAGTTCTCATCGTGTGCAAGATCCTGGCAGACCACGTGACGTTCGACAACCCCCACGACCCCTTCGAAGGGAAAGTGGAGTTCAAGCTCAATATTCAGCAGTAGACGGGGGGCCGGCCTGCCCCGCGGGCCCCGCCGACCGCAGACCCAGCTGCCGTTGCTCCCCACCAGACCTCGCGACGCTCTGCGGCCAGCCCGGGAACGGCAGGCAGGAACCTGTGCCCCCAGCGCTTAGCGCAGAGTCAGCGGCCTCTCACTAAATCCTTTCTGCTCTTTGACCCCGAATCTGTAGCTAGGATAACGACGCTGGGCCAACGTGATAACCCCGAGGCAGCAGCGACCCGACTAACAAGACCCTAAAGATCGTTCCAGGCCGACTTCACATTCCTCACCATACCTTCGTTTTTCTAACATCGATGAACTCCCGGTACCCACGTCAACGTGAAGACTGCTCACGCTCTCAGGGAACACGGACTTACGAGAAGGGGCATTCTGAAGGTTTGCTCTTATAAGAATGGAATTCCTAAACTGTAAAAATAAAACATTAAAGTCATTCTTATTCTATGTAAAACAATCACGTCTTTTCTGATAAAGGGAAAATATAACAACAAAATCACTTTCTCTTTAAAAATCTTCTGAAAGTTTCACACCCCCGTCAGGAAATTCAGACGAGGCTGGAGCGGGGCTGCCCCCGAGAACTCGCGCAGCCGCAGGAGGTGAGCGGGTGAGGCGTGAGGGCGTCACGCATGGGGTGGGGTCCAAGCCCCAGAGGAAGCCACAGATACGAGCCCGCCCTCCAACACCCAGGGACGGACGGGCAGATCACTCCAGCCCCTGTGCAAAATCCCAGAACGAGAGCATTCTGATCAAACAAACCTGCTCTCCCGGAGCGTCCCCTCCAGCCCGGCCACCGTGCGACCTGGTGACCTGATCCCACACAAGCACCAGCACACGTTGCCGCCCGCAGAGCGACATGCAGCTGAGGGTGGGAAACCTCAGACCCCCGAGGATAGGCAGAGTCACGCCGCCGGGAGCCAGCTGCCCACCCGCGTCACCTCAACGGGTCCTGCAGGGAGGCCGCCTCAGGCCTGTGGGCACACAGCGGCCAGTGAGCAGCAGAACTCGCCGGCCGCCATCGCCGGCCCCCCACCCTCCAGTTCCTGCTGCCCTAAGGACAGTGAGTCACGAGTGGCAAGAAAGGACCAGCCGTCACTTCTCCACGGCACGGCGGACACCCCTCCGAGGCCTACTGTCTCCCACGTTTGTACGACACTGTGCTGTCCTTTCTTACCTTACAACCTTACTCCTGAAAGTCAAACCCCCGGAATCAGTCTCAACCCCAGGACTCAGGAGGAAGGCGGGGGCCGCTGTCCGCAGGGCGGGCACGGAAGGGCAGGAGCACTTCAGCGTGTCCACTGGGCCCCCCTCTGGCCTGGCAACCACCCCTCGCTCAGCGAGAAGCAAGACTGACACAGAAGATAAAGTAACTTGTGGACAAGAATCCTGAATTAGAGGAACACAGAGCTTGTTTAAAATGCTCATGCGCGTTTTATTAATAAAAACTAACAGTGCCAAGTTAAACAAGTCAAACAATTAAAGTCTCTTTATATTCCATAAAATATTACAGAAAAGTTTATTTGTGTTTCAATAAAAAGACTATTGTTTAGAACAGGCAGCTGACAGCAACTGTGCGGTTAATGGTTCTTTGTGAATAAATTTTAAAAGGGACTACTGCCTGTCCTGAAATTCCTTTTTCTTTTTATAAAAAAAGAACTATTAAAAATGATTGACAAATTCTGAGTTAAAAAACTGTTAGAACATTCTCTCTATTTAATGTCAACTTCATCATAGATTACAAGAAGATGCTCACGAAACAAAGACGACGTTTGTTTCCATTCGTGTCCTCAGATGACAGACGTGTGGGCCTGTAAACACGGACACAAGAGTCCACGCCCGCCTGTGAGAAATCAGGCGGACCTCCACGAGCACGCGCGCCCGAGCCTTCCACCGCTCTCACAGCTGCACCGGCACGGCAGGAAATTTGACCAAACAAAACAAAAACAAAGAACTTCGCAATCTGCTGCAACATAGAGAAAAAAGAAGTATAAACTCGATGGAATCACACAGTCAATATAATTTAAGGGAAAATAAAGTCACGATACAGTTAATGGCACTGGACGCTGAAGAGCAGAGCCCGCCGCTCGCCGGGCCCCGGACGCCCCGAGATGCGACGGCATCGGGAGGGGGCCGCTCGCCCCCAGCAGCTGCACCACTCCCGACACGCGGCGGACACGCGGCGCCCAGGCGCACAACCCAGCGTGGCACTCGGGCGACAGGGACGGAGCGCCCCTGCTCCGGCGCGCTCAGCAAGGAAGGAGCAAAGTGAACTCTGAACGAGAAACAGACGTGAAAACAAAATCCCAGACAGTGAAGAAAGGCCCTGTGTCGCCGCTGACGTGGAAGCGCACCACAGCTCACCCGAGACCCCGCGGAACACAGCCCTCGCCTGCTGGCTGGAGCCGCACGCACGGCCGGGCCACAGCTCACGGCCAGTGCCCGGGAAGGAGGCCGAAAGGAAACAGACGGCCACGGCAGAAGCAGTCTCTCCCGAAGCAGACCGCGAGGGCGGGCCGCGGGCGGGCGTCAGTCCTCCTCCTCGTTCTCATTGAAGTCGTCGTCCTCCTCCTCGTCCTCCCCGACGTAGGACACGGGGGTCTCCACCCGGGAGCCACTGTACTGGGACCCACTGGAGCTCGTGGCCAGCATGCCGTCTGCACCATTGGTCAGGTCACTGTGAGGACGAGGCGAGACAGGGCGGTCAGGCAGAGTGGGGAGCCCCACGCCTGCACCAGCGACCCCAGCACTCCGCCTGAGCCCAGCCTCCACGACACAGAACTGAAACAAGGCAACACCAGCAGCCACGGGGTCGGGGACTACGTCACACACACAACCCCACGTGCTCAAGCTGCAAAACCACAGCTCCTTCTTCCAGGCCTTGTACTTGGGATGCCCTTGATCTCCAAGGGAGGGGGAACAGGTTAGGAAAAGGGGCCCCAGGAAAGGACAGAGGACCCTCCAAAGCAAGGCTCCCCAGATAGCAGTGCATGGAAGGTGCCCAGCGAGGTGCGTATGCATGTGTATGCACATGTTGTGTGTGGTTGTGCATGCACAGTTGCATGCACATGCTGTGTATGTGTGGTTGTGTGTGTGCACATGTATGCACTGCTGGTCTGTGCTGTGTGTGCACACGTGTGTACCTGCTATATGTGTGTGGTGTGTGCACTTGTACGCACGTGCTGGGTCTGTGTGTGTGCACACGTGTGCACCTGCTGTATGTGTGTGGTTGTGTGTGCACATGTATGCACGTGCTGGGTCTGTGGTGTGTGTGCACACGTGTGCACCTGCTGTGTGTGTGTGGTGTGTGCACATGTATGCACGTGCTGGGTCTGTGGTGTGTGTGCACACGTGTGCACCTGCTGTATGTGTGTGGTGTGTGCACATGTATGCACTGCTGGGTCTGTGCTGTGTGCACACGTGTGCACCTGCTGTATGTGTGCGGTTGTGTGTGCACATGTATGCACGTGCTGGGTCTGTGTGTGTGCACACGTGTGTACCTGCTGTATGTGTGTGGTTGTGTGTGCACATGTATGCACGTGCTGGGTCTGTGTGTGTGCACACGTGTGTACCTGCTGTGTGTGGTTGTGTGTGCACATGTATGCACGTGCTGGGTCTGTGGTGTCTGTGCACACGTGTGCACCTGCTGTGTGTAGTGGTGTGTGCACATGTATGCACTGCTGGGTCTGTGCTGTGTGCACACGTGTGCACCTGCTGTATGTGTGTGGTTGTGTGTGCACATGTATGCACATGCTGGGTCTGTGGTGTGTACACACGTGTGCACCTGTGTGGTTGTGTGTGCACATGTATGCACGTGCTGGGTCTGTGGTGTGTGCACACGTGTGCACGTGCTGTATGTGTGTGGTTGTGTGTGCGCATGTATGCACGTGCTGGGTCTGTGGTGTGTGTGCACACGTGTGCACCTGCTGTGTGTGTGTGGTTGTGTGTGCACATGTATGCACGTGCTGGGTCTGTGGTGTGTGTGCACACGTGTGCACGTGCTGTATGTGTGTGGTGTGTGCACATGTATGCACTGCTGGGTCTGTGGTGTGTGTGCACATGTGTGCACCTGCTGTGTGTGTGTGGTGTGTGCACATGTATGCACTGCTGGGTGTGTGGTGTGTGTGCACACGTGTGCACCTGCTGTGTGTGTGTGGTTGTGTGTGCACATGTATGCACTGCTGGGTCTGTGGTGTGTGTGCACATGTGTGCACCTGCTGTGTGTGGTTGTGTGTGCACATGTATGCACGTGCTGGGTCTGTGGTGTGTGTGCACACGTGTGCACCTGCTGTATGTGTGTGGCTGTGCATGCACATGCAGGTGTTGGGTGTGTGCGTGTGACTGATGCATGATGCTGTGCCATGCATATGTCAACGACACCCAGGCCCCACCCTCAGCTCCTCTGGCCCCAGGGCAGAGCTCAGGAAACTGAGCTGAGACAGGTGAGCCTCACACAGCTGCTCTGCAACCTGAACTCCCGAATCAACGCCAAGGACCCCACAGCTGTCTCCCGTCTGGCGAAATGGCACTTGCTGAAAGGCTGTGGGGCTGGCAGGGTGGAGCCCACGGGCGCAGGGGGGCGGAGCTGCAGGGCTGGGTGCTGTTGGGAAGCAGGCCGCTCCGCCCTACACTCTGTCTTCAGACGGGTGTCTGGAACCCGTCTACGCTGCCACTGTGCCCCTGGGAGTCTCGACAGGGGACATCTAACCATCTCCATCACGCCTGCAGGGGGCCTACTAGCATCTGAGCCCCAGGGTGCCGCTAACAGCTCACAAGGCACATGGCAGCGCGCACGAGAGTCATCTGGCCCCAAATGTCAACAGCGCCTCAGGCAAGGCCATGGCCTAGAACAGAGAGATTCTAAAAGCCGGGATCCTGAGGAAAAGCTTCTGGGTTCAGCCACCTCCCAGCACCTGGCAGAGTGGGTCAGACACCGTCTTGGGGCACCAGCAGGTGACAGCCCATACCCACAAGATGCACACGTCCGCCCCGATGTATAATCTGCTCAGATGGTTGTCATCAAAACTCATTGTGATTTCGTAGTATTTGAGCAGCAAGAAAACGTATCCTAAGAAACAACAGATACTAAAGGGATACCAGTCTAGAATTTAAAGCTCAACAGAGATCCTCCAGATTCGAGCCAGACACTTCCCACAAGCACACAGGGGTTCGGGGTCACCCCAGGAGAAGCCCCACGCTCAGCATCCTCTCTGCTACTCAACTGGAAGGCCTCCAGCCGCCTGCCTCCACATGACAGGACACAGAAGGACAGAACTACCCAGGAGACACTGCTGTTCTAGACTCGAAAAAGAGGGGGTTTGGGGCGTGGGCTGACTCACGAGCACGGCTCTCATCGGGCAACACAGAGGGGAGCCCCCAGTGTACGGCACCCACACCTACCACAGGCCGGAGCTGGGGCGCCAAGAACGCTTTTCTTTACACACAACCCTACGCGTATGTTTTCTACTAGTATTTAGTAACACCATACAATAAAAACTATTAAACGTTAGGCTCTTTGACAAAGGAACTCCACATCTGTGAAATCCAGCCCAGCAAAAAAGTCAGAAAGGGTAAAAAAAATTTAGCCATAAAGCTGCTTCAAATTGCATCTTTTCCTATAAGCGGGAACCACCTAACTGCCCAAGAAATTATTGTGCCTTCATAAAATAATGCCAGTTTCTACACTGGTTTTTTCCTGAAATGGTAGTGAATTTACTTGCCTTATTATAAACCTGATGCGAGTCTCCAAAACTCGAATCAATACCCAAATCCTGTCTCTTAGAATAACCAGTGCTCAGCATCCCAAAGACTGACCTCCACACACACGCACAGCGGGAGGGTTACAGTTAAAAACTGGGTTGATCTCCGCCCAAACCTGACCCGGGCCAGACACCCCACAAAGGACTTCAGTGACGACCCCGTGGCCAGTCCATCTCACGGTGCAGGCCGGGAGCCTCACCCAAGTCACAGAACCCTGGAGCGCAAGACGGCCACAGAGCACCGCATCACCCTTTCGCAGATCAATGCATTTTGTTGAATCTACAGACTACTAATCTATCTCTTACTTCAAGAAATTAAACATCTATTAATATCTAGAAATGGTAAGGTAATGTGTATAACATATAATATGACGTGAAAGTTAATAAAATCATTGTTTTGTCAATACTTAATATGGCAATTATCTTACACTAATCTTTAAAAAACTAAGATAAATACCCAGGGACGATATAATTCTGCTTTGGGGGATAGCTAGGTCAAAGGCTAGTATGTTTTGATTTAAATAATAAAACTTCAGAAACACAGAAAAAATACATACAATAAATTAAGTAAAGTGAAAAGAGGGGGCGCCTGGCCAGTCGGTGAGGCATCTGCCTTCAGCTCAGGTCATGATCCCAGGGTCCTGGGATCGAGCCCCGCAGGGGATCTGCTTTTCCCTCTCCCTCTGCCACTCCCCCCTCCCCAGCTCGTGCTCTCTCTCTTGCTCAATCTTAAAAAAAAAAAAAGAACAAAATTTTATGTACCGTGTGACCTCAAGTGTGTTCACCTCAAGTGCGTTAAGCAGAAGTAGGAAACACAGATGGAGAAACTCCCCGTCCCTCAGGCTACCTGCAGAGGGGCTCAGGCAGTCTGGGCCCCACCGCACCGCATGCTACTTTTTAAAAAATAAAAGTCATGGGGCGCCTGGGTGGCTCAGTTGGTTAAGCGACTGCCTTCGGCTCAGGCCATGATCCTGGAGTCCCTGGATCGAGTCCCGCATCAGGCTCCCTGCTCGGCAGGGAGTCTGCTTCTCCCTCTGACCCTCCCCCCTCTCATGTGGTCTCTCTCTCAAATAAATAAATAAAATCTTTAAAAAAATAAAAAAAATAAATAAATAAATAAATAAAATAAATAAAAATAAAATATAAAAGTCACGTGTCACTTTGAAGTTTTAGGGAGAAGAAACCATAAGACGCTCCTGTCCACCCAGTGTACAAGCCACGGGGGGCCTCTGGGGCGCACAGCTCAAGAGGAGCCCTGGCTGGGAGTGGCCAACGCCGACACCGCGGCCAGACTGGGGGGTCCCCCCACCCACACAAGGAGCCAGTCGGAGCCGGAGGAGGGGCTGCCCGCAGGAGAGCCAGGGCCCCGCTCGGCCCAGAGCTGCAGTCACCTGGCAGAAAGCCTTGTGCCATTCGAGGTCGAAACCGATGACGTGACGAACACCCCTCCGACTGATCCCTGAGCCATCTCTGAAAACACAAGAACACAAAGCAAAGGTCACAAGAGAGGCTCACGCTGCCACGAGGCGGGTACGGGCCAGACAGCTGACCGGCCAGCAGTTTCTCTGCCAGGACACCGGCCATCCTCCCAAGAAGGCGCCCAGTCCTTAATTTACGTGACAGTGCCGGAAAGCGGGAAGTGGGGCCGCGGGCGGGAGGTCCCCGACTCCCCAGCCTGGAAGACGGCACGCACAGGGGCGCGGCCAGCGTCGGGTGCTTCTACGGAGCGCCGGCTGGGGCGCCTGCCGGCAGCTGCTACGGTCTAATGCGGCCCAGCGGCTCTGGGAGGCAGGCCCAGCAGCTCTCTCACCACAAAGTGCCCACCGCCCCACAAAGGCATCCCAGCAGGTAAGGGCGGCAAGAGAAGCAGAGCACAGCTGCCCCAGCAGACACCTCCTCAGCCCCGCATCAGGAGGAGGCGCACACAACCCCCTCGGAGCCTTTTCTGGGTTACCCGCCCGTGCAGGCCACCCACCTGCCTCGGGGGAGCCGCCACGCCCTCTGAGAATTCCAGTCTCTCCCTACTTGAACCCGGAAGGTGAAATCCTAACTTAACACCTTCATCACATAAACTACGCCGGCAAACCCACAAAATGCCATCGTGGCCTCCATGCTCCACAGTCCCCACAGGCACCCTGCCCGCCACCCCCGGCCGCCCCCATCCCCCCGGCCTCCCCCCAGTCCGGCTGCCGAGTGCAGAGTCGGCCTCAGCAAAGGCGGGCCACACATCCAGAGTGGGGTCTGGCCCCGCGGCCACCAAGGGAACGGGACACAACGGACCTGTCACGTAGGGTTCCAGCGCTTTCGGCACCAAACTTCTCGCCATCTTCAGGTCTTCGGCGGAGCAACTTCCAGACTCCAGCCCGCAGGCCATCCCCATGCGCTTCAGCACCTCTATGTCATCGTGGATCTCAAACGTGTTGTCAAAGTTGAACAGATACTCGAACCTGGGGGACAAAGTCACCGTCAGAAAAGGAGTCACTTGCCACGTTCATCGCAGCGCAGGGCCCCAAGCGGAGACGCCCCACTCAGCCCAACCTCCCTCGGCACCCCCACTCCATCCGGCGCCCTCCAAATCCCACCCACTCAGAAGCGGTGACGCATCACAAAGCTCCGCGGCCCGGGTGGCCCCTGAGCGTGGGCAGCCCACCTGCGCCCCGGCCGACAGGGAACCCTGGCCGCGGTCTGTACGAGGGTGAACAGTTCTGCTAGCAACAACCTGACAGAGTCCGTTTCCCTTTTACAAGGTAAACACAAAACCAGGGTCGTGAGAAGGAAATCTGTAACTTCATCACGCCACAAAACTACTGAATAGTCAGATACTTCCACGAAGAAGTGACGGGCGTGCCGCTGACCCTGAGGGTGGCCTTCTCCACCGGCCTGAGGCTCAGCTGGGACCTCAGGGCGGGGGCCCACCTGTCACTGGACCTACTTGTCATTGGAAATGCTGCAGTCGATCACAGTCTTCTTGCTGGTGTTGACGATGATGAAGGGCAGGTGGATGACGGAGTTGGGAGGCGGCGGCCGGCTGGCCTGCTGCTCCGCCTGGCGGTTCCTCTGCACCAGATTCTTGAAGGCAATTTGCTATAAAAGATGATCCACCAGCACGTGCTCACACCAGCTGCCACCAAACTAAAGCCTTGTCCGTGGGCGTCGCGGACGACCCGCCCAGCCCCCTAGGGCAGCAATGGGGGTTGAGCCCCTTGAGAGGTCAGAGCAGCTGGGGGATGCCGGGCCCGGTGCGGGCCAGGCAGAGCGCGCGCACCCTGAAAACCAAACACCCTGAGGGGAACGGAGGCAGGCGCTCACGCTGCTAAGACAGAAACCTCTCCCAGGAGGGTTACAAGAAACGCGTCAGTGCTGAAGCTACACCCCTCCTGTCCCTTCCGTGTCCGAGAAGGCGGACGTTCGGCTGAGCACCCGGAGCCTCCCAGAGCAGCAACAGAAGCAGACCCGCGGGCACGGGGCTCTCTGGTGACACACACCTTCACGCTAACTCCCCTGCAGTTAAAGCCAGAAAGCACCCCTCCCGCCACAGTGCCCCTCGAGGGGACCTGGGGCTCACAGCTTAGCAGGAGAGGCGGTGACTGGATCTTTTCTGTGACTGGATCCCTGCGTGGATGCCACAGGGAACGGAGAGGAAGAAAGAGGGACCGCTGCCCAGCAGACGTGTGCCTGCTCTTCTCCTGCGTCCCTCGGCCCCGAGGCCGCTTCCCACCCGCTAAAGCACTCTCTCCCTGCTCTGGATGCCTCTGCTTGGGCAGAGGAGCGACCCTGGTGCCCCCGTGCCCAGCGCACCCAGCGGGGCAAGACGCACACCCTCTGCTGTGGTCTGCGGGTGCTGGGCCAGCACGTGTCCCAAGCCCCTCGCTGACCCCTCCTGGCCCTTCCCCGTGTTCAAGTATCTCCCAACATCAGCCACTAGGCCTGTCCTCAGCCCCCGCTACACGTCCCCGCAGGGTCCCAGGGCTCCCCCATGCTCCTCCATGCTCCCTCCACAGGCACCTCAATAAATCACTGCTAAGCCATGCTCCCTTCCTTGGCCAACCACCACTTCCATGGCCGCTGCCCCCACACCCCAGGCCCCCGCCAGACAGCACCACACGGCCTCGGTCCAGGGACCGGCCACCCCCTACAGCAGGTCCCTGGTACACATCTGTATTTCTGCTTCCAACCCTGAATGGGCATCTCCAGGACCCTGCAGGATGACGGCCAGACCTGGGGACATCTCTGCAGATGCAAGGGATGGCGACACATGTCCACCATCCCACATGCTGACCTCTGACCCACAGCCGCCATTTCACACCCCTGGTCTGGGGTCTGGTACTCAGAATGCACTTCATACCTGTCCCAAGGAAGCTTCACGTGCTGCCTTCCAAGGGGCATCCCTCCCGCCATTCAGACTGTGACAAGCAGCGCACACGCGGCACGTTCTCTTACACATACACGCACTCTCTCTGGGAGGAAGGCCCGTGTCTGTAAGAGCTCATGTCAACACCACCTGAGCAGAAGCTCAGCGGCTGCTTGTGAAATGTCCATTCAAACTCTCAAAGAAGAGATTCTCCACGGCAGACACACGCCAAGGCCGCAGACAGTACTGAACCCTGCTTATTGGCATTTCCTCCTAGACCTGCGCTCTAGGACAGAGCTTGTAGGCAAGGAGCGGTAAGAGATGGACAGTACGAGCAGAGTGGGTAGGACAACGCCCGGAGAAAAGCCGCATGGACGCCCCTCCCGCCCTCCGTCCGCACAGGAAGAGGCGCAGGCGCGGGACGTGCTCTGGGCCTTCCGATGTGTCCAGGCAGCAGATCAAGGGGCGCAGGGGATGCCGCAGAGGGAGGGAGCCAGACTGGCAGAGAGCAGCGCCCTTACCTGCAGGATGAGCTCCTGAAGCTGAGACTGTTTCTGCTTGATCCTTTCCAGCCTCCTCTGCCTCTCCACCTTCAAAACAAAGACAGTGGCGTTACGACGCATCCAGCAGCGCCCCCTAGGGACGTGCTCTCGGAACCCGTTTGCCGAAATCTAAGGGCGGGCAAACAGACGACCTAGGCACGCGGGACAGGACGGGGCGGGGGGGGGGGGGGTCTCTTCAATCTCAAAACCGCACACTCTTCCCCATCTTCTCTCGTCTTCTGGACACAGCGGCTGTAAGACTCAAACCCCACCACCAGGGAATTCCCTACGCTGGGGTTCGCTGCAGGCTGGATGGGCCGCACGCCAACATTCGGTGGGCAAGCGTGGGGCCTGGGGAAGCAGCTGACCCCCAGGCCAGGCCAGGCACCCCCAGGACACACAACAGAAACGTCCGCTCCAAACACCTGCTCTGGGGCAAACCCACAGGGGCGCAACGGGAAATAGAAGGTGAGCCGTGTACCTCTAAATTCTGACATTCCTGAGCCGAGTTGGTGGGCAGACCAATCCACTTGATCTCCTTCTTCTCCTTAGAGATGATGTTCATGGCCATCAACACGTTTAAGGCATCATAGACTCGCCGTCTTATGTTCTTCTGGTCGTAAGCCTGGTGGCAGACAAAGCGTGAGTTTTCCAAACCGTCCAGAACAGCTCACAGACCCAGAACACATGCAGGAAAAGGCAGTGCAACCTGCTCATGCCCCGTGAACGCCCCAGCAGCAGCTAGGCCACGCCCAGCACATCCCCACTGAGCCCCGAGGAAGAGGGCATTTCTCCGGGGAGCTGGCCTGATAGGAGCCAGAGCCCGTGCATCCCACATCCCAGCATCTGGGGAGGGTAAGGCGTCGCGCCGCAAACAGGTCCGGGAAATTCTTTTGCATTGTCCTCTGAACTGTGTGTGTCTCCAGTTGTTTCAGAGAAACCCAGAGGGAGCCGTACGACGCTGGGGCGCGTCCCTGTCACGCGGCACATACTCACGGACTCGTTTGGTAGGATGTGGTTGTCGGCAGCACTGAACTCTGCGACCAGCTCATCGGCCACCTCGTTGTAGGACGTGGTCCCCTTCCTCTGCACCTTCTCGCAGACCTTCATGGAGAAGTGCCTCAGGCCCTTCCCGTTCTTCTCCCCTTTCCTGTGGCGCTTCCTTCGAAAATACAAAGGCACAGCAGCGCCCTCAGCACCCTCCGCGCCAGCCCCAGGGCGACACACGTTCACCCACAGGCTAGCAAGCTGGGCTCGGGCCAACACCCCGGGCACAGCTCCAGGGACCCGGCGCGTGCGCACAGCCCACTGGGCACAGAGCGCACTGGACGCAGCCACGGGGCCATGGCTCCCTTGCTTCCTTTAGGGGCCAGAAAACGGACTTTCAAGGGGCCAGGCCTCACATCTGCACCAGCGCCCCAGGAACACGGGCAGACACCCGAAAGGGCAGGAGCCGGTGCGCGTCTACCGCATCCTGATGCGCCAACACTGCTTCTTAGAGAGATGTCCACAGATGTGGGAATTACGGAACTTTTACTGCCAACTTAAGAACTTTGAGGGAGAATCTGAGCAGACTAGGAGCCGAGGCGGCGTGGAGACCACGTCAGCCATGTGGCGGCGGCACCCGACACTGAAGACCGCAGTGCGCTTCAGATCGCGGGAAACCCTGCGTCTCCACTTGTTAAGTCACCGCGCCAAGGAAAGGGTGGCTCTGAGCTTCTCACTGGATGATTCAGGGAATCATGATTTTTGCTTTAGAACCAATACAGACAATAATGCCAAAAAGCTTTGTTTTTGTTTTTAAGGAAAGTCCCAGAGCTGACCTCTGAGTAAAACGGTTTTCTGACACGGTCAAGGTGACAGTGGGGGGCCTCCCGCGGGGTCACTGTGGGGCAGCAGTTACAGAGCTGCGGTGGGTGAAGCGCCGGCAGCCGGCACGTGGGCGCACTGTTCCCTAGACGCTACTTTCCAGTGCAGACAATGGGAAAAGCGCCAAAGTCACTGCAGCGCTGACAAGCCAGCTTCCTCCTCCTCTTCGGCCACAAGCTGCCCACCCCTTACAGTGCCGCCACCCCCGAACCGCACGGGGGGGGGGGGACAGCTCCCACCCCTTACGGTGCCGCCACCCCCGAAACTGCAGGGCGCAGCCCCCCTGCAGCCAGACTTCTCCTTTACGAGGAAAAGTGCACCTTGACTACGTCTATTCCGGGCACGACGGCCGGGCACGTGGCACAGAGAGCTGGGGGTTACAATTCTAGGCAATGTGCTCACCCGGCAGACCAAGGTGAGGGGTCTGAAGGCTGGTTCTGTGAGACAAAGTGAGTGTTAGGGGTGTGTGGGCTTCCTACCACGATAGTGTTGGGCGCTGCAGGTCTCTGAGGCGTACCAATTACCTACAGTCAAAAGAGACAATTCAGAACACAATCAGCAATCTCCCGCATACGACCCTGCCATTTTACCATTTCCCATTCTCTAGAGGTACTGCCGAGTTCCATAAACTACGAAGATTAGAGAACACGGTCGCGTGAGCACCAACAGCTGACACTGCTGAGCTAGAGACGCCATCAGTCGGCACTTCTGTTCTGAACGAGTCGTGTCCCTCACCGACTTCAGGTGTCTCCCCCGGTTCAACAAAAGCAGCAGGAACCATCCCACCCCAGCAAGCCCTAGCCCGACGGAACAGTGGGCCCCGCAGAGGTCGCCCGGGGAGGTCACCCTGGGGAGGTCGTGGTTAGTGGAGGGGCCTGCAGAGCGAGCCTCAGGGCACTGTTCCCGCCGTTCCTCTGGCCCTAGTTTACTTTCCCTTCCTTTTAGTGACGCGGATGAGGATGAAACCCTCTCTTCCAGGGGGTGCTAAAGTAAGGCCAAAACACAAGGATCACACACCAGCCCACCCGCATGTGGGAGTCTCATCCCAAGAACTGCTTTGCGGGGGACCCTGCACCCCAAACAGTGCAGCATGGGGGGGCGGGGGGCAATCAGCACTGGGAGCAACAGACACACACCCCAGGGCGAGGGCAGCTCTGGGGACGGCAGTGTGACCCACCCCACACGTGGCTAAGTCTGAGCACCCCACACCATCTCTTCCCTGAAGGAAGGGAAAGCCCGGTTTGTCTTCAACAAGGACTTAGAATGTGGTCCCATTGATGAATATGCAAATATTCACACGGGGGACACACAGACGCTGCTGTGCAGTCACGTCAGATCCCAGTTTTCTAGGATCCTGTACGTGACTCCACCCATACCAAAGAGCTGATCCAGGAAAACAGTTCAGAAACATGACTTCTCAGGTTCTGCACAGCCAAGCGCCCCCGTGAGTCACCGTCAGGACCAGGCGCTGGGGCAGCCCTTGGCGGGGCGGGGCGCAGCCTCGGGGACTGGCCGTGCCCGCCAGGTGGGCCCCTTCTTAGCAGGAGGCGTGTGCTGCCTGCTGGGGCCAGGGGACAGCAGACCGGGCTGACCTAGGTCAGGTCACCAGTCAGGGCTAACGACCCACAGGCCACAGAAACAAAAAACACTCTCAATTTCATTCTTTTAATGCACATTTCCAATGATCAAAATTTCATCACAGTGCTTTCCAAATTGTGGATCACCTTCATTCAAAAGCCATGAAATCAAACAGCAAGCTTTCTGAAAAAAAAGAGGACAGAAAAGAGAACAAGTCCCCAGAGAGGAGACGCGCCTCCCGAACCTTGTTTCTGTTAAATGAGTGTTTTCGGGGCCCTGGCTCACTGTGGAGAACTTTAGCTGAGGCTCGAGGCCAACAGTTTGGGACACATGGAGGCCTGTGAGCCAGGCAGTTACTGAACATGTTTTACATGGACTGGGTCGGAGAGTGGATTTAGGACACCAGCACCCACGCAGATGGGCAGGAGAGTCACCGGAGGGCTTCCTGACATGTGGTCTGGGCGCCCACAGCCAACACCCTCGCTCTGGTCCTCTTAGTGCGACTGGTCCACAATGAGAACGAGAGTCAGAGGACCAGGCAAACAGCAGGTGCTCAATACCTGCTCACTGGATGACCGGGAGCGGTTCTCTCTCTGCTCCTCCCCCATCTTAACCGCTCCCCTGGAAACCGTGCCCGTGGGCACCGACTCGGGCAGGACCGGGGCCCCGAGCCCCTCGAGAGCCAAGCCACGCTCACATCCCAGGAAGACAAGGCTCTCAGGTCACAATGCGCCAGTCCTTCTGTCCTCAACCCTCTGGCAGACAAAGTTGAGAGACCCCCGCGACGTGTAAGCTGTAGCCCACGGTGCTGGGGTTTGCGGAGGATGAGATACCATCACTAGCTGCCCCGAAACCACCAGATTCAGACCAGGGCCACAACTTTCAGGCTGATAAAGTTTAAGGCACCGACAGACACATCTTCATGTTAATGTTCCTCCCTACTATTTATAACCATAAAAACAGAACTACTCCTATAATTAAGGAGGTATTCCCAAGCTAAATCTGCTGTGATACATAGTAACTAAAAATAATGAGTTACAGAATAAAACACAAAGTGGAATATTTAACTTATATCAAAAAGACATTTACTAAAAAGCTGTGATGAGCCAAATATGGTGTAGGACTTCGACACAGCGTTGCTTTGAAAAAAATCACAGCAACTCCGCTAGGAAAAGCAGTCATATCCCCTGATGGGGGTGAAGTGACGGGCACATGCACAGTTGCCCAGGGTGCTCACCCAGGAGTGGGAGCTCAGGTCTGCCCAGAGCAGCTGGGCAGTCAACATCCTTCTGTCACCGCTACGCATGGCCCAGGAGGAGGGGCGGCTTCAATCTGACCAGATTCCGTCAGAAAGGGCCCCCTGAACCCACAGGGGATCAGTAAGCAGGGGCACGCAGCACAGGCCCAGGAGCACAGACCCATCTCTGCCTCCTGCTAGCAGGTGGGCCAGAGCACCTGACGGCCTGCAGAGCCCTAAGCCCACTGTGAGTCCTGCAAGGACCCCACCCTCATTTCCCAGGCAAGGAACGCTCACGCTGAGGAGGGCTGAGGCCAGGCACCACCACCCCCACAACTCCACGCTCCACGCTCTGGGGCGGACGTGGGGTGAGCGGGACACACGCGGCAGGAGGGGAAGGTGCCTGGCCTGAGGCCGCAGGCCAGGGGAGTGCACCCTCGTCCCAGCACCGCAAGCACCGCAAGCATCTGAGAGGGCACTGCACAGCCCGACCTCCGCACCAGAGCCACAGGCCACCGTCCAGAATCGGCAAGCCCACCTGCCCAGGGCCCCTTACCACTTGCTGTGCAATGTTGACATTGGACTGTCCGAATGTTTTTGGCAAGAGCTGCTTCCCCAGCGTGTTCACTGTGGAGGGGTGGACGGCAACCAAGGATACCACACCTGCAACGCAAGGAGGGAACAGGTTAGCTCTGCTCTGGGTTAGGGCCGAACGGGACAGCTGCAGGACGGTGACGCTTCTAGCCAGAGGTCCTTACTTTACCCACCTCAGGTCTACGGGTCAGCTGCAAATACTGCTAAGTTCAACGCTCATCTTCAGGCATCTGCGTGGGACATGACCACCTGCTCTCCCACCCAACCAGCCCCCCCGGGGTGCTTCTGTGTCCAGGAGGTCCTGGGTGAGCACCCTGTGCCCTGAACCCCTGTGGGGCTGCCTGCCCACCTACGGAATATTCCAGTGGGACTACAGGGTCTGGGGAGAGCAGCTCTTGAAAGCCTACAATTCTGTGACAATTAGAGTCTTCTAAATGCTCCAGCATTTCTCTCTCTGTTTGTAAAACTAGTTTAGAAATCTAACACTCTTGTGGCTCAGTCAGCTGAGCATCTGACTCTTGCTTTCAGCTCAGGTCTCAGGGTCGTGGGACTGAGTCCCACATCAGGCTCTGCCCTCAGTGTGGAGTCGGCTTGAGGTTCTCTCTCTCCCTCTGCCTCTCCCAGCTCCACCCCCACGTGTTCATGCTCTCTCCAAAAAAAAGAAAAAAAGAATTCTAAAGAAATCTAACACTCTTCTTCCTTGAGAAGTAGAATCACATCTCTGTTTCTAGGAAGAGAAATGCCTGGGGAAGAAGCTGCCCCCTCTTTGAACACACAGACGGACACACGAGGAACAGAAATACTCATTCCTTCAAGTGTTTGCTAAGAGTTCTGTATGCCTGGCTCTGTCTTTGGCGTTAGGAATATAACAGCGAATAAAAATGGTAAAACATTTTACTTTACATAATAAATAATAAAATCAAATGAAGTAGGAATGATAAAAATTCAAAATACAGAAACAAAGCCCTTGCCCTGACAGCCTCAAAAGGCAGAGAAAAAACAAAGGGAGTGTGAACAGAGGTGCCCGGAGACCCGGGAGGGCGAGCAGCATGCACACCATCCGAGCCTTACCGAGAAGGGCCTGAGCGCCCTGGGGAGGAAGCAGACCGACTCCTGGTCTCCCGGTCAGTGCTGCGTGGGGAGCGGAGAAACCCTGCTCGGGTTATCATGCCTCGCATCCCCTGGCTCCTGGAGCAGACCGGCCTCCTGCGGCCACCCAGGGTGAGCACGGGACCCTGCGGCGGGCATGGGGATGAGGGCCTCGAGCCCCGCTTCACAGGCTCTGCCTCATGACGGCCTCCGAATACGCAAACTCTGTCGTCCTCTAGCCTGAAGGCTCCTTTCTGAGCCCTTCACAGTCCACGCATTTCAAAGAACAGACTTCAGAATTCAGTCAACAATGACTCTTACTGCTGCACCAACACTGAATAACGTCTTAACAGTGCAGGTCGACCAAACCAACTGGCTAAATACTCGCATTTTTACCAACCAATACCGACAGATATTTATTTTCTGTAAATATCTGCTCTGAGTTTTTTATTTTCCTCTAAACATAGAGATCTGTATCTTAACAAAAGCAAATTTTTAACAATTGTTTTAGATACGTAAAAGATGTTTTAAAAGATAACAAAATTATCCTAGCTTGCACAGAGATTTTTTTTTTTTTAAAGATTTTATTTGACAGACAGAGACAGCGAGAGAGGGCACACAAGCGGGGGGAGTGGGGGAGGGAGAAGCAGGCTTCCCACTGAGCAGGGAGCCCGATGCGGGGCTCGATCCCAGGACCCTGGGACCATGACCTGAGCTGAAGGCAGACGCCTAACGACTGAGCCACCCAGGCGCCCCTTGCACAGAGATTTAAAACATCACTTTTCAGATTCATGTATAGGTTAGTAATTAGGTTTCTAGGAATACTGAACTGATTGACTAAAAAACATAAAATTATTTTTTTAAATTTGCAAATGATGCCCTGTCAACACCAGTGATCCAGGCGGTTCTTATGATGTTGTGTCTTTTTTTTTTTTTTTTAAAGATTTTATTTATTTATTTGACAGAGAGAGACACAGCGAGAGCAGGAACACAAGCAGGGGGAGTGGAAGAGGGAGAAGCAGGCTTCCTGCCGAGCAGGGAGCCCGATGCGGGACTCGATCCCAGGACCCTGGGATCATGACCTGAGCCGAAGGCAGACGCTTAACGACTGAGCCACCCAGGCGCCCCTGATGTTGTGTCTTAAAGCTTATTTTACACGTCAAATAAATGATGTTAGAACACAGGGGCCAACGGGTCGGGCGCTCATCTCTGGGGCTAACCTGCAGGTCCACCACAAGGCCATCCACCAAAAGGACAATACAAACCACCCAAAACCCCAGGAACGTCCTTCTTAAAATTAACATGCTTAGAGCCCCCCCCCTCCCCGGCTGGGGGAACGAGGAGGAGAGCAGTTCGAGCAATGAATGGCAGGGCTGAGAGGCAGAAGTGGATGGGGGCCGGGACCCCTTTCCTGGACGACACCACCTGTCCTTCCCACCAGGGTCTCGTCCTTGTTTCACTAAGTGAGAAACTCTTCAATACAAAGAATTACTCTGCAGACAATCTTGCTCCAGTACAAGCTAGGACTGACTACGACCGTTCTATCCTATTTGCTGAAGAGGCTTGAGGAGCAGAGCTAACCTCGCCGTCCACAGACCCACCCCATCCCCGCCCACAGCCATCAGGGCTTGAGGGACGCACTCCGTCCGTGTTTCATACTTTCCCACACACATCCATGAACCCGAGAAAATACAAGTATTACTGGTGTGGGCCTTTGAAATCTAGAAAATAACAGTCTGCAGCTTTGCTTACACTGTTGTTGGGACCTATCCACAGAAAGCTCTAGCTGATGCCTTTACCGCCATGCCACTACCCCGGTAACAGGTCGGCTGCGTGAATGCACAGAAGCTCCTACTACAAGGCGGCGGCTAATGCAGGACGGGCCTCCTCCTGCTGAGTCTCCGGGGGTGCAGGGAGTCTAGTCAGCCTCCAGCTGAGTCCAGGTGACCATCTGTGTCTGGGCCAGGGCCATTCCGCACATGTGCGTGCAGACACACGCGTGCTCATGCACGGGCGCGCGCCCCAACACACGCACACACATGCACACACGGACACGTGCATGGGCGCGCGCCCCGGCAGACACGCACACACACACATGCACGCACGGACACGTGCATGGGCGCGCGCCCCGGCAGACATGCACACGCACACACGGACACATGCATGGGTGCATGCCCCAGCAGACACACACATGCACACAGGTGCATGCATACACATACACACACACATGCACACACGGACACGTGGCATGGGCGCGCGCCCCGGCAGACACGCACACACACACGCACACACGGACACGTGCATGGGCATGCGCCCCGGCAGCACACACGCACACACACGTGGGCATGCGCCCCAGCAGACATGCACATACGCACATGTGCATGGGAACACACCCCGGCACGCACACACACACACACACACGCACCCCAGCAGACGCATGTGCACACATGCATGAGCGCAAGCCCCAGCAGACACACCTACACACATGCACACATGCACGGGCACATGCCCCAGCAGCCAGTGTCCCTCCCCCAGCAGCCAGTGTCCCTCCCCCAGCAGCCAGTGTCCCTCTCCCAGGTTCCTGCCAACTGCTGACTCAGGAAGACACAGCCCTTTTTGTCAATCTCAAGGATGGGATTTCATTTCTGGATCAATCCGGTCACAGATATTAGAATGTTTAATATCCTCTTCCGAGAAAGACCGCCACACACACAACCCACTTACAGGGCTCAAGAACTCACACTTCAGTTACAAGACGGGCGAGATTACAACAGCCTAGAAATCTACTCACTAGAAATAGTATTATTTTAACTGTAAAACGTACTTAAAGCCTCTTATTAAGGGAACTATATAACACGATATTTTCAAATATAACATCATGAAATGGATGATTCCTTTCCCGGCAAAAAAATGCGTTAGGGACACATATGGTCTGAATTGCTGTAACCGCTAACAGAAAAAAGGATCCTAAAAATACTACGTAAACATATTGTAATTAGTAATCACAACCTATTAATATCTATAGGTTTTAAGATATCTTAAATTATGAAATCATAATGCTGAATGTTTTCTTGAAAACAATTTTAACCACTTTTAAGTTCTGAGAACCTAACGTTTTAAGAGTTACTATTTTGCCCACCATACTACAGATATTGCGTACGCTGATATGGCCAAAAGGGCCACCAGAATGTGCCCGCGGTGTGCACAGCTCCGCCCCAGGCGACAGCAGCAGCTCCAGGACAGGCTTGCTCCTAGGGCCCCTGCGGCGGCCACATCGCCTCCCTCGCTCGCTGCTCACCAGCTGAGCACCCTGAAAGGGGGAAACAGCCTCTGCAGGGGCTCCCCTGGTCCGAGCCGAGGTGCGCCACGTCTCAGGATGCCCGCTCTGACCGAGGCGGGTCGACGACGCCCTCACCATTCATGTGCTCAGTGCGCACTCCTCTGGGCACCGTGGCCGGTCACCATCGCAAGCCCAGCAGCAGGGCTCAGAGGCTGGGACATCACTCCGTGCTCTAGGCGTCCTCTGGGTTCGAACGGCTGGGAGGAGAGAACAAGCCGATGCCTCTACTCCACGTTCCCCAAGAGGGCAGCCTCTGAGGGGCTGAGCGAGTCCTGCCATTTCCTCCTGCAGCGAGGCCCCTCTCCAAACCGCCGCACAAACACCAGCCTGAACGGACCCACGTGTGCACAGGTGTGTGCGTGTTTGGGAGGGTGCAGTCACCACGTCTCAAAGATTACACAGCGATGCCACGTTTTCAGCCACATAGCACCCCCAAAATTTCATCTCTCCTGCCTTAGAGCCCTTCTAAGAGGAGAGGCACCACCGAAGCAGAAGCACAGTGCCGCAAGCCGCCGGCGATGGCCTCTCACCTGTCAGACGCGGCCACAGACCCTGGAGCAGCGCTCCGCAGAGACAGGCCTGCCCCCTGCACAGAGCACATGCGGGCACAGAGCTCTCTGGGGAGAAGACGGGTCTCTGTCAACAGTCAACAAGTATCACAGCTCTCCACCAAAAAGGCGGCACTAGAAACTCCAGGAATGGCCCAGCGACAGCCAAGTGTTAAGTCACACGCTGCAGGGACTGGATGAGCACCCACGCAAGCATGACACGCCCCAACACTGCATGTCAGGAAAGTGTTTACGGAATGGTGAAGACACACTTTAACTGTACTCAGGTAACTCGGGGCTTCTTCAGGGAGCATGTGTTGTGTGTCTAATAAAGAAAAAATTTTTTGGAAGGGTGCAAGCAAGGATTTGCAGCCAGAGACCCGCACGCGAGCTGTGGCCCCAGGCAGGCAGCAGGCGCGTCGGGAGGGGGAGGGTGCACGCGTGGCAGGGGATGGCGGCCTGAGCCCCAGAGTAGCAGCCAGATGGCTGGAAGAAGAGAACCAAGTAGGAACACCGCAGAGAAAGTGGGCCAGCGAAGCCCCTGGACAGACCCCTACCAGGAGGGCAGGCCCAGGAGCAAAATGGCGGAGACCCACTGGAGCCACCAGAAGCCAAAATACGGCAAGGGGGAGTGCTGCTAGGTGTGCAGGGCCTGGGGCGCTCACGTGTTTGGTGCAGATGCAAAATGGTGCAGCCCCGCACACGTGCCACGTGATCCGATTTCCACTCCTGAGCATCAGCCCAAAACACGGAACAAACGTGCGAAGGCTGACACAGCACTACAGCCACGGGCAAGACACTGGAAGTGACCGACGCCGTCACGACCAAGAATGCACACATAAGAACTCCCCGTCTCCGACTGCCAGCGCTCTGGTCCTCAGGGCCGGTGGGTGCAGAAAGCTGTGATGACCGACTTGATGTGCCCACTTGCCAAGGTGCCCATCCCCAGCTATCCGATCGCAGGCCAGCCGGCGGCTTCTCTGGAGCCAGTAAGCCTACTTCAGGGCAGGGAGACCACCCTCCAGAACCACCTAACCAGACCAAGGCTTTCCGAGCAGAACCGGGTTTCCCCAAGGAGGAAGGAGTGCTGCCTGCGTCCGGCCCGCCGGCTCGCCCTGCACATTTCAGACCTGCCAACCCCCCGTCACGTGGGCCAATTCCACCAAACGAGCCTCTTACACTCGCAACGTGCCTCCCACAGACCCTGCTTCTGGAGAGGCCTGTGGGACGCTGGGGCCTGGAAATGGGCCACACGCAGCAGCAAAAAGAGGCAGGTGAGGCAGAGGCACGGGCAGCGCTGACGGCCAGGATGGTGAGCAGAGTCGCGGCCAGGACACAACAGGGCAAGAGCAACAAGCCCCGCCTGGGAGCGCACGGGACCCCCGTGGTGGGGAGGGGGCAGCATAAGCCAGAGCTTGGACAGGAGCACAACACAGGAGGCAAGGAGGAGGCCTCGTCTCAGGAGGGGCTCACCGACCCCAGCCGAGGGCAGTAGGGACCCCGTGAGTGCCCAGGCCCAGCACAACTCAGACGCCGGCCCACCCCCAAATTCTCGTTGGGTGGACCTGGGAGCAGTGGCAAGCTGGCCCTGCAGGGGCAACACGCGGGGCGCAGGGGTGCGGGGTGCAGGGGCACAGGGGTGTGGGGCGTGGGGGTGTGGGGTGCAGGGGCGCGGGGCGCAGGGG